>NC_056744.1:1148348724-1148678724 GCF_019279795.1 Protopterus annectens
AAAAAAAAAAAAAGAAAATTTCCCCTTCAAAAAAAAAAAAAAAACAAGTTCTTTTTCCCCAATTTTTGTTACAATACATCAGTAAAATAGGGTCAGTAAAGCAGTAAAAATCTGTTCAAACCAATAACATTGAGTTAGCTAATGACGTCATGTAGGTAAATGCAGAGCAGTCATGTATAAACATGAGCAAGCAGAAGGTGAGATGTGGAATACGATACACAGGCTAAGAACACCATTTCAAAGCACATTTCAAGTTGATGCTGTCATTCAGTCCTGGGAAATGGTCTGCTCCTAATAGGAGTTGCCATTTGAGTTCCCTGTATTCTAGTAAAGTAGCATAGTCTCCAAAGAACAAATGTACTTGTTCCAAAACCAAAAACATGAAATTACCATACTGTTGGCATGTATTAGAATGTCTAGCTAAAGCATTTCGCATGTGCTGTGCTCTGATAGCATTATAGTGTTCCTTTATTCTGTCAGACAGTTTTCTGCCAGTTTTACCCACATAAAATGAATGACAAGAGTTGCAGACAGCTGCATAAACTAAGTTAATAGTCCTGCAGTCATAGTGAAGTGGGAAAGTCACTTTATAGTGGTTATGCTGGAAAGTATATGTTGTGTCTTTTAAAATATATTTGGAACAAACACAATGCCCACATTCAAACATTCCCGGTGGGTCCCTTGTATTTTTTATACTTTCTGGTTTAAAGGAGGCATCTCTGTTTTCCACTGAGTTTCTGATTGTCCTAGTTCTTTTATACGAGAACTGTAGTGCTTCTCCCAGGAGAGAAGAGAGAGCCTGAGAGCTAGACACAATATTCCAAGTTTTTGTAATAATATTGCGAATGTCTCTCATATCCCTGCAAGTCGGTATTGGAAAACTGAGTGTCCTGTCCTGCTAGTTAACTGATCCAGTATTCGTTGGAGTAAATCCAAACCTAAATGATAGGCTTAAATTTAACATATCTGTCTTTCATGACTTCCTCTGCCACCGCATCTATGAGAGAAGGTAGGTAGTGTTTTTGTAAAAGTAAGAGGCTTAGTAGATGGATTTCTTGTTTAAATACCTGGTCATCACTAAGCTAGTCTGATGAACTGGCTCCTTAGTACATTCCTTTTCATGTATATATATATATATATATATATGTGTATCTATATATGTGTGTGTGTGTGTGTGTGTGTGTGTGTGTGTGTGTGTGTGTGTGTGTGTGTGTGTGTGTAGATATATATATATATATATATATATATATATATATATATGTTAGTATATATAGATATATTTATATATAGATATATATATATATATATTTGTATAGGAAGTTGTTCTAAATATTTTTATTTAAGGCCCTAAATGTTACCAGGATTGTACAGTACATTTAATATAAAAATTGCATGGTGCTTCTCTGACATATTTTAATGTATTTAATTAATGTTTTGTATAACTTAGCCTACTTGTGATAGAGTTTTGCTTTACTTCTCTATTTTCTTTACACCAGGTTGACTGTGTCTTTTCCAAGTGAAATTTGTCATGTTTTGAATGGTGTGCTAGTTTACTTGTTAGTAAAACCTCAAATCTCACTAGATTGTGCTAGCATCAGACACCTGCTTTACTGAGTGCATATTTTGCAGGATGTATTTAGTTCTTAAGAAAAGTGTTACAGGTAAATCAGGATGACTTAACTGTCTGTCTTCCAATTGCTGCAAACATTCATATCTTGTTCAGAAGAATGTGGAATTGTTTGTGAGATTTACAATTTTTCTGTCAAGTGTTCTGTGTTCAGAATCTGCTTTCATTCTAGTGTGTTTTAGGACAAACCCCAAAACAGAATGGAATCTTTACAATGACTGTAAGCTACCTAACTAAACTTACTAAGTCACCTGTTTTCCTGAAATGTCACCCAGTGAAAATGGAGCATCATCCTAATGAGCACAGAACATTGGCCTTGCTTATCTTAGTTGTTTAGTAATGAGAGGTTTTTGACACTCCAGGGACAAATGCATATTGACTACTTCATTTGCTGTATGTGTGTCTTACACTGCCTGATGCATGGCCTCAATAAAATAGATCTCTCGTCTAGGCATTGTCTATTCCTTTGAATCTGTGTCTCATACGTTGTTGATGACTCTGTTAGCACTTTATCAGGTTGGAATACATCCCTACACACACACACATATATATGTACATGTGTGTATGTATTTTATGCATATATATATATATATATATATATATATATATATATACATATATATATATATAGACACACACATGCACATCATGTGTGTGGATAGAGATAGTTGTATGTATGTGTGTGTGTGTGTGTGTGTGTGTGTGTGTGTATATATATATATATATATATATATATATATATATATCTATATCTATATATATATTATGCATTTATATATGTACATACGCACAACTACTTAAAATAGTGAAGTAGCTGTAATTAGTTATGGAGTTCTTCTAAGTAAGCCCTAATATAGAAGTATCTCTGTTTTATCTTAATTTCTTTGCTCCTTGTTAACTAGATTTGATTTTTACAACACACCTTATCCATTGACTGTCAAAGCGTCTCAGAGCCACAGTTACTGTTTCCTTAACTAACTCTGTGATGAATATATATATATATATATATATATATATATATATATATATATATATATATATTTTTTTTTTATTTTTAACATATCAACTTGAAATTTTCTGTACAACTCTGTAAAATTCTGAGTAAGAAACGTCCGAGTACAACTTTGTTCCTGAATCTCATTGCACATTAGAGTATTTGGAGAGATTCGAAGACATGGTATACACTGCAGAAAGGTAGAGTGCAAGGTTAGGAAGGATGTAAATGTCTACATGAGAAAATAACTGTTTGCATAGCATACAGCCTGATGTGTTGCTGCCGATGTCAGAAAAATCTTAGGTTGGGGTGATGGAATACAAATGAGCCATCAAAACGTGAATACTGTCTGTTGTGTAGTTCAGAAACCATAATGTTGCCTACCAGTTACTGACCTGAATTGGAGTTACTAGCCAGAAGTTCATCGTTAGTCACTGTGCATGCAGATCCGATCCAAGCATTTGTAAATTGTCCCAGTGTAACCTTTAGAAATATAATGTAACATAACATGAGCAGATGTCACTGATCAGGGCTGCTCTCTGTACAATTATCCCTAATCCAAATAATCATAAATTGTCACTGTACAACCTTTGCGCCCACAGTGTAACAACTGAATAGGTGTGGCTTTACTGGGGTTTGAACGTCTGTGCCACAAACATTTAATGCTTCTGTTGTCATGCATATATATTTTCGTAGGTATGCATGTACATGCACAGTGCTGTTGCAGTACATTCTGCACTAAAAGTAGTTTGCACTTTGTTCATCTCCACCTGTACAGCTTCTCCAGATTTAATTTCTCCAAATCTTTTCATTTTCTAATACCGTGAGGGCAATGGACCTTATTCCTATGTCAATGTCGGATTAAAGTTCATGAAATTAGTATTGTTTCAGTTTGTGATATTAGCTAAAAGTGCTGTTTGCAGCACCCTGAATATTCCCAGAATTGTCGACTCCTGCAATTCATATGGCTTTGTGGTGCCTCACATGTATCAGGGAACTCCCATGTGTCTGTGAACTACTATGTGCAACCAATTACAATAAGAAATGTACCCCATCACTGATATCATGCATGTTTAATGGACAAGGTAATGAGATGATAATTGCTGTGATGAGCAGTAATACAGAAAAAGACATTTAAATGAGTCTTTTTCTCTGAAATTTGCTCCATCTGTAATATGCATACAGGTATTTCAGAAAATCTCTGCAAACCACTGTCAACCACTAACTCCCATGCATACCACTGTAAAGGGTCCTGTAAAACTCTCATTAGAGCACATCTTGTATGCAGGGATTTGTGTTGTGCTGCTGAAACCAGTGCACAAGCCTCACTGTACAGCACATTGTGTATTTAAGATACCCAGTACTGCACAGAGGACACACAAGCATAAGCCACTCACTCTGTGGTACATGACAGTTCCATATCTACTTTAACGGTATATTCTGACTGCTTTGAAATGATAGTAACTGTTCATCTTTAATAGGCAATTTGGGTTGTGCTCAGTATAGGTACAGTTATAAGAAAGGCATTGGCAAAGCTCCATCTGGTACCACCAGACATATATTGGCACATTTGCACATTTGTAGTGCAATATACACAAAACTTCTGGAGTGAAGATATCACATAGGCACCTGGAAATGTGTGCTTTAGACTCACCTGCATATATGAAGAACTGGCTTTGATTTATGGGGAATGAATAGTTCAGTACTGCATTCGTAATGCTGTTAAGTAATATGTGGTGTTTTATTCAAAACACCTTGAGTTGATTACTGCGTAATAGAAAATAATGGTTGCTTCAGTAGAAAATGAGTGTCATGTATGTGCCAACATAAGTATGCCACTTTTGACAGTGACAGCCCTTTAAAGTGCTATTATGCAAAATGTCTATATTCATTGGAGGTCCGCTGCCATTCTGTAGCTCATGCTGGGATGTTTAGAAATTGTAGAATGAACAGAGTTTGAATGTGCTTTCAGGTACCGAAGGTCATACCTGATCATGTCATGTGCGTGGTTCATGATGAACACGTGTCTTTGTTGCAGCAAGGAGTTTACTCACATTGCCTTTTTTTGGGGGGGGGGTTGAAGCTATTATTCTTGATGCAACAATATGGCATATGGTTATGGCAGGATAGTTGAATATTGATGTAATGTTTGGATGATGCTGAAGGTGCTCTGACTATAGGGCAGGGGTCCTGACAAATGTTATGCACCGCAGACATACACAGTCTGTATTTTGCCAGCTCAGATCTGTTGGGTATTTCTGAGGGTATTGGGTGAAGGAATGTCCAAATAACACCCTGGAATTGATGACATGAGGGATGGTCTGCCCAGTACTGCCTGCAACAAGTAGAGAATGCATCTGGAAATCAGGACAATGGTATGCATACATCATCGTGGTCTTGTGGTTGTGGTTGCAGTCCGCACCTTTGGGGGTGATGACTGGCATGCAGCATAAGGTAGAACAAGAGAGTGTATGTTTGGAATCTTCTATCCATACCTTGGTAACTGCAGGGTGGATTTTGAAAGAGCATATATTATATTCCTGCTTACAGCAGGATAGTGACGTGACTGACATTTCCTGAGTCTTTGAGATTAGAGGCACCATCACCTGTGTGCAATGTACAGTGCATTTTTGAACTGTACTTTCAGTGATGCCCATAATATGGATATATGCAGAAGGTTATGTTATCTTGCCCAGACTGATGTATGGGGTCTACTTCTAACTGTAGGAGAATAGCTGATCAGAGTTGATGACAGTTATGCATCCAAGCTTACATTCTATGCAGTGGATCAATCCCATTTCTTGCTATGGATACACACAGGTTTACTGTGTGGTGTTGTTTGCTTGTGGTGTTGCAGTGAGCACAGCTCTGTGTATCACGTAAGTGTTTCTGAATCTCACTGGACATGCTTATGATGTATGGGAATCTCCCCTAAAGTATGGGAATCTCCCTTACTGATTGTTTCTGGGTTTTCTGCAGGCCTTTCTGAAACCTATCCTGTGTCTAGTAGTTCTTGATTTTATTGGTATGATTTTAGCCAAATCTGCCCTCTTAGCATCTGTTGCATATAATTTTATATCCTTTACTTAGACTAATTTTGTATACTTTATTTATGTTGTTGAAGAATAACACACTTTGATAAAGGACTATTATTTACCTTTTATTTTACATACTTATTTTGCTTCTTCCACAGTTCTGAGAAGTCATAGTTGAAAAGCTTTTTTAAAGATCACTAGCTGCACAGTGTATCTTAAAGCTTAAAATATACAAGTCTAAAGGATCAATGTATAGATATAAAGAAGAGGTTTAGGAAGACATCATATTAAAAAAAATCATTAGTGAAGACACTGACTGTGAATCCAGAAAGTATAAAACTTGTATAAATCCATGATGAAGGTCTTTTCACATCAGCTTCCTCCAGTTTACCCACATTTATTAATACATCCATACATTTTATTGTGTGCCTGTATATATCCATGTATTGTTGGTCAACCAGATCATTCTACCAGGCAGAAAACTTTTTTGTGGGGGTGTCAAAGGAGCACAATTTGGTTAAGTGATGTGGTCATATTTTGTATAATGTAAGTGGATACTGAGACAAGTTTCTTGGACTGAGTAGTTTGAGTTAGGTGCCAGATAAGCTGTATCTTCATTGTAGAGCCTCCTGTGTGTCTGCATGAGCTTTCTACATGTACTGTTGTTTTCTTATCTCCCAGACCAATTTTTTATCCTTTGTTGGAAATATGAACGTGCATCTGAGAGCTTCCCTTACTCTTTGCGGAGAGTACAGAGATGCTGTTTGTGACAATTCCAGTTTCTGTTACGGGTGCAAAGGCGGCCTGGAGAATCTGGAAACAGGATGGAGGCAGTGCAAGCAGTGGAAAACAAAAAGGAACGTTTTACGCTTAGCACATTTAACAAACAATGAAGATGCACTTACTACATCTTCTGGAGAACTAATCGGTGATTTAAAGTAGAGGTTACAAAACAAGAGAATCTGTACAGAATTTTAATATACAAACTACTGAGAGAAGGAGTAGAGGGAGACCATATTTTTCCAAATAAAAAAAAATTATTCCATAAATAAGACTGGCTATAACCAATCAGATGAGTGTAGAATGTCTCTATCTTTTACATCAGATAATAAAAACATTCTAAATGTTATCGATAAAAACTGGCACATCTTATTAGCCAGTGAAGATATTCTTAGAATAGTAGGCTCACATCCTAGAATTGCTTAGAGGAATTGTAAACCTATTGAAAGAGCAATATGTTATCAAAGTATTGAACCTAGGCAGGTGACAATAACACATACGCAAGGTACCTTCAGTTGTTGACAGTATAATGTGTGTGTATATGGGTCTATATTATAATATCGACATCTTAAAATGTCGAATCCCACTTGTTTGACACGAAAATGTCGAACTCCAAGGTTCCCAAACGGTCAAATCACCGATTTCTTTCCGTTGGAAAGAAATCGATTGACCGTTCTGTTACACCTACCCTTTCCCTAACTGTAGTCCAGTCTCGGAGTTAGAATATTTAGTTGGAGGGTGTGGGCGGTTGAAGCCCCCCACTTAGATATGTTTGTTTTTGTGTGGCATTGGTGTTGGGCCAACCGATTTCTTTCCGTTGGAAATAAATCGGTGATTTGGCCATTCAGGAATCTTGGAGTTCTACATTTTCGTGTCGAACAAGTGAAATTTGACATTTTAAGATGCCGATATTATAATATAGACCCATGTATATATGGCTAACAATAATCTGTTTATACATCCCACTGCTGAGTATAGATTTCTACAATATACAGATTGCGCAACATGTGACTTAATCTATCTAGCCTACTGTGCTATTTGTCCAAGATTTTATGTGGGTAAGACCAACAGGACCCTTGGAGAGAGTCAAGGAACACATTTATAAGATCAATAAAAAAGATCTATCTATATCTACTGGCAAGCATGTAATGCAGGCAGGTCAACAACATACCTTTAAGTTTTTGGTACTTCAAATAGTGAGGGAGAATTGGAGAATGAGAGACTACAGGAATAGAACTGAGGAAATTGAACAAAAATGGGTTATTAACCAACAAGCAGACAAATTACATAGTTTCAGTGATGCGGTGTCATTGAAGCCATTATTAAGAGACATACCTTTTGCACATTAATTGCATTTTTTACTATCTTTCAATAACTGGGATTTCATATCAGTGATCTGTATATACTCACATATATATTTACATATTTTTTATTCAATACTTATGTAAATGCTGCATTTCTAGTTGGTATATTTAGCAGTGAACATTTTAGTAGTGTTTTATATATATATATATATATATATATATATATATATATATATATATATATGTTTGTATATATTTTACATCTTATATTGATATTCCTGCTGTTGCCATTAGCTACAATTCAGTACATAGATTTTATGCGGCTGATCTATGACTGACATTCAGCACACTTGGTATCATAGTCTTAATAATTGTGCTATGTTTTAGACTACTTTAACCACAGACATGATGTTTTTTGATTTAATAAGTGATTTGACTTGCTTTTAATTTTTAATTCGAATGACAGTAAGTAAGTACTGGCATAGTGTTACAGCTCAAGTAGAGAGTTTAGAGTTGAGATCATGCGATTGTAATATGAGTATTGATGGGCTAATTTGCTTAAGAAGTTCGAATTTTACTATGTGAGAGATAGCAATCCAAGTGCTGCAGTATATTTAACATGAACATTTATACATTGCCAAAATATGAGTGTGTCAGTAGGTAAGCTGCTTATGAATTTTACTGAATGATATATGGTTTATTAGAGGCAGCGCAATGCCAAAAAAAATGAAACTGTTTATTTAGTGTACCTTAAACAATGAACATGCTTTTACTTAAAATGTTTATATATTTTTAGAAAATATTATTTGACATTGATTCATTTTTTAATTGTATTAGATGATATAAGAAAGTTGTAAGAAGCGTTAACCATTTGTATTATGTCTTTAATTAGTATCACTTTGGTTAGGGGAGATTTTAAAAAACTTGTTTAGCTTAATTACATTTAATGTCTGAAGAAGCATTGATGACAATGCAAAAGTACTCACATATGTTATGTTTTTTTGCACAATAAATTCATCCTTATTTGGATATTGGATTCATCAGATGTTTTTGTTGTCTCTAAGTGACTTTATTCGCTTGGATGTGTTTTTTACTATTGAGACAACTTAATTATTGTAGTGTGTTCGTTTGTGTACAGTATTTAAAATCTGTCCCTATTTTGGGGTTTTTTGTCCCCCCATTATTTTAGGCATTGTCTAGATTTCTTGTACTAAGAGGTATGTCCCTCTGTGCCAACAGAACTGGCCATTTCTATACTTTTGACTCTGGGTCTCCACTGTAAATCGTCTTTGGTCTGCTGTACAACCAGGGTTAAGAAACAAGTAGTTAAAATTAAATTAATTAAAGAATGATGTTAATGTTGAGCCTAAGTGATTTTTTTAAACATAAGGTTGAGACAACAGAAGTTGATTTATGTCTTGTATATGGAATTTTGTATGGAGATGTACTCAATAACAAATGTCCACTCAAAAGATATTTGAGATATATATATATATATATATATGTGTGTGTGTGTGTGTATATATATAAATATATATATATATATATATATATATATATATATATATATATATATATAAATATATAATATAAAACACTTTGTGAATGGTACTGCCGGTTTGTGCTCATCACTATCCTTTCATTGCTATGTAGCCATGCTGGACTTATTTTCTGGTTTGCTGTTCCCCAAACTGTAGTCCGTAGCTCTAAGTAAACCCTCTGACTATCTCACCCCAATCTAGTATAATGTCTGTTGCTGTTCTGGTAGACTATAACACAGTTTCCTTTACCTTTATTTTTTTACAATTTACTCCTACAAAGTTTTTTTTTAGACTTGTAACCTGCAAGCACCCTGAGTTGGAAAGTACCTACTACTAAAGGACATCTACAATCCAAATCCCAGGCATACACTAAGTTCCCGATTCTGCTGTCTGAGACTCAAAACTACAAGCTAAATAAAACTGTATGTCAGTTAAGTCTTATGTTTATACAATTTCAGTGCCTCATACGTCACCAGAGCACACTGTTTGTTGTTCCCCCACCTCAAATCCACACACACACATTGTTTTAACACAACATACTTTCTCCTTGATCTACGCCTCCTCTTAAAACCTTATCTAAACAATTAAACTACTGTGATCTTTGCTTACCCTACTCCAACAGGAACTGCCCTGCATTTATTCACAAATTGCTTTTTTTTGTTTCCTTTCAGTTTGTTTCTTCAATTGGGTGTCTACCCACTCCATTCGCCTTCGCTATGCTTGAGCTCACTCTGCTCCCCACCTACCCCCTCTTTCCCAACATTTATACTTAATTAAACTCCTCCACTAGATTAATTAAACAATTAACACCTAATACAACCACTCCAACCTCTCACGTACTATTTTACTAACCCCCCCCCTCCCAAGTTAGACATCACCACAACTCCTGCCTTATAAATCTGGAACCTCCTTTTTTTCCACCCATAATTTCTGAACCATGCCAATTACCTTAAGATTCACCATGCTTGTAATAGCTGTCTTAACATTATTAAGCATTCTAACTCAAGCCACATCAGTGACATGCCAGGTGCCTCTTTTTGCATAAAAACCTTTACTCAATCCCTACTACAACAAACCCACACAGTTTGTTTTTTCTAATGTAGCATCCTCCCTATTCCACCTTACCAACACACACTTTGCAAAAAATTCAAATTCTACGCTACACCTCCAAACAAAACCTAACAATGCACATTGTACCTAAGCATACCAATAAATCATTTCCCTCTTCTCTTAGATCTTCTCCTAAAATTATCCAAGTGTGGGGGATATTCATCATAACCCAGGACCTGCTCATCCACAGACCTCCCTCTGATCTACCTCAACAAAAGAACTACTATTTATTACATTAAAGATATGTAGTATCTGCAACAAAATTACAGAATTTCATGCATTGCTTTCACAGTACTCCCCTGATATAGTAGCTTTAACTAAAACCTGATGTTCTAGATATTTAAATCATTGCCCCAGGATGCAATATTTTATGAACTGATAGAACACATAAAAAAGGCAGCATCATATCTATCATCTGGCATAACCATTTAACAATAACCCTTACTGCTAAGTCTGTCCCATCCTTTCAAAGCACTGTGAACTAATCATAGCAACCTTACAAATAAACAACTCCAAACATTTAAACATTGTAGCTCTCTATATTACACAGACCACAAAATCCCTATATTAGAAGGCTTTCTTTCTTGGAGAACCCAAAATCTAGCCAATTAAACTATCATTTTAGGTGATACTAGCATTAAATGAATAGATCTAATCTCTGATCCCTTGTAAATAGCATAAATCTGCATGGCTGCACACAACTCCAGCCCTACACGAATGCAAAATAACCAACACTGCTCATTCTTAGACTGGATCCTAGTCACAGACCGCCCTAGATATTCAGACATTGGTACCCTGCCTAGCATCCTAAGTTATCACTCACCAGTATGTACCTGTAGAGTCCCCATTCATGATGTGAAACCTCAAGCGTACAAAACATCCAGAAATCTAGCTAACTTTAACCAACATTATCTCTGGAAGAAGTAGTCACGTTAATAAAATGTTCTTAGATACCCTTAACAGCCTATCCCTCATCCGAATCAAAAGGACTAAGCTAAATGTTGACCCTTGGTTAACTAAAGCCACCAAACTACTACTACTACTCTCCAGAGACCAAGCCTAGAAAGGATAACATAAAAATAAAGCCAACAAACTCAAATATAAACAGCTACGGAATATAGCTAAAAAAATAGTAATCACAGACAAAAACACTAACTTCTCTGAAAAACTGTCCAGCCAAGCAAATAACCCTAACAAATTTTGGAACTCCATCTCCTCACTGTTAACTCCTGGAACATCAGAAAACCCATCACCAGCCCCAGACAAAGAACCACTTGAAGTAGCTCAAAAGTTTAACTCCCACTTCATTAACAGTATTATAAATCTTATAAATAGCTCTCTACCTAACACTCACAATAATCTCACAGATAATCCAAACTCTTTAGACGTAGCTAAGGCAAACCTCCATGCAAAAAATTCCCCTCCTACAGGAACTTCAATAAACAACACTTCAGTACCCACCTCACTAGTGTATAAACGTCTTAAAAAAACTAAACTCCTGCTCCCTATCCACCGGCAACCTGCTATACCCTAACCTGTCAGCACCATCATTAATAGATCCATCATAGAATCCATTATTCCCAGACTCTGAAAAAATTTGTAATAACTTCATTGCACAAAGGTGGCAAAACCAACTATCAACCCATCTTTATCCTCTCCCCTCTATCCAAACTAGCAGCTAATAAAATATCTGACTGAAAGTAATCTCCTTTCACCAGCACAACATGGTTTTTGTCCAGCACACAGGACCACCATTGCTCTTCTCTCCTTCACAGACACTGTGAACAAAGCCTTGGATTCCAGACTACTAGCATCAGTAATTCTATTAGATCTATCAAAGGCTTTTGACACAGTGTCACATCCCAAGTTACTTCAGCAACCATCAATAGTAGGATGCTCTCAATCCACCCTCAAATGGTTCTCTAATTACCTAACAGATAGCTGTCTATCTGAATATCTGGTTAATAAAACAGAAGTTCTTCAAAGGTCTAATCTTGGGCCTCTCCTTTTTAATATTTTCATTAATATTCTCTATACTGCCTCTCTTCAAAGTATGCTCATCCAATACGCCGACAACGCCACCATCATCTCCTCCTTCAATAATCTCCAAAACCTATTAAGTACAAGACAAAATGCCTTTACATCCATAGAAACCTAGCTAAATGAAGCACAACTTCTACTTAATCCTAAAAAATTTAAGCTACTGCCATTCTCAACTAAACCAGTCTTACAAGACTTCAACATATAGTCACAGGACAGCACAAAAATTGAAACAGTAACACATGCAAAACTATTAGGCATTACTATAGACTGCAAACTTATATACTTAGTACGGTAAAGAAAACATGTTAAACTTGGCAGACCCTATAGTCAGAAACTTTATATGGATAAGCCCACCAAAAAGACACTTGCCAGTAGCCTCCTGCTCCCATCCCTCTTATATGGGGCCCCTGTTCTCATGAACCTTCATCAGTCTCTTAAAAATAAACTCCAATCATGCTACCATAAAATTGCCAAATTTGCAACTGGCATACCTTATCGATCACACCACTGTCAAGCCCTTAAGGAATTAAACTGTCTTGAATTCCAACACTATTTTGATTCCACCCAACTAACTGTAGCTCATAAAATAATTTACAAACCAGGTAGCTGCCCTGCCCTACAGCACATCTTACAGCCATATTCCCCACCCCATAATCTGCAGTCCACTAATAAACAGCTTTTAACCACTATCAAACCTAACAAAAGAGCAGGTCAGAAACTTTACTCCTATACCACTGCTAGGATGTGGAATGCCCTTCCCCCAGATATCACCCTTCTAGACTCATTAAAAGCATTCAAACTATCTTTGAAGAAATACTTCCTCAAGAATCAGATCTGTTCTTGTGCCCAAAACTATAGGCCACCATAAATTATCATAAATGCGTCATTTTTCTTGCTATCCCCCTAGTTTCTTTTTCTCTGTCTTCTTATCATCCTTATCATTATGTGATATGCTTCCTCTGTATCTCAACTCACTCTTCCGCCACTATGCTAATGTAACTTTTTTTCCCCAAACCACATTTCCATGTATATTTTACCTTCTTCTTACCTTTTATGTTTAATACCTAAATGCCTTCTTTTTAACACACCTTGATAAATCATATGATACTTTTTGGCACTAGTATTTGTATTATATCAGCTCTGTCAGTTGTGTATATGTATATAACTGTCAGTTTTATTAAGACCTCTTGTACTACAGAACCTGTATAATTTGCTTTTGTTAAAATTCTTCAGTGCCTTTAACTGTGTACATCTTTTAGTAGTGGAGCTTTTTTCCTTGGACTTCCAGTGAAAATGGGTTCCTGACCCAGTGGACTTTCCCATTCAACAAATGTCAAGAAATAAATGAATGCATACATAAATAAAGTACTTACTTTCAGGTTCAGGTCCTACCTTAGCAATAGGCAACAAGCAGTTCTCTGGCAAAACAACATATCATCCCTTCAGCCAGTTACCCTCAGAGTCCCTCAAGGCTCTATTCTAGGACCACTTCTCTTTTCACTATTTATCAATGACCTCCACATAGCAATCCCTCAAGCCACCTGTATACAATACACAGATTATTCTACACTAGTATGCTCAGCAAACTCTCCTTCAGAACTACATTCTCTAACCCAGAATGTATTTAACATAGTAGAAACATGGTTTACAAATAGATGCCTCCTTCTCAATGCTAAAAAAACTAAGCTCCTTCTCTTTATACCCACCAACAAATCCTCACCCATAGATTTCTCAGTTTTTTCCAATAATGGCACTATTATACTTCCTGACACAACCACTAAACTGTTAGGAATAACTATTGACAATAACCTTACTTTTGACAGCCATATAAATAACACTATCAAAACTGTCAACAGAAAAATAGGCTCCTTATATAGGATCAAACCTTTCCTAACTCCTATAGCTAGAACCACAATTGATCACTCCCACTTTATCTCAATGCTTCTGTACGCCTCACCCATATATACTAACCTAAAGAAAAATAATCTTACCAAACTAACAAATTCCTATAATAACATCGCCAGATTTGCCACTGGCAATCCCTTTAGAACCCACCACTGTCTGAATCTAAGGCAACTAGGCTGGCTTGAACTTCAAAACCAACTGATAGTATCCCAACTCACCATTGCCCACAAGATCTTCTACCAACCCAACAGCACTCCTATACTTTCCAATCTCATCCTCCCTTACAAAATCTGAATTCCCTGCGCTCTTCTAAGAAACTGCTTGCTTGCATATGCAAGTCTAACAACCTGGCTGGAGACTCTCTTTTTTCCTAACACAGTGGGAAAACACTGGAACCTCCTGCCCGATGAACTAACATTACTTTCTTCCTTGCCTCTCTTTAAACATAACCTCAAAAAACACCTCAAAACACACTGGTTATGCCCCTGCAGCAACCCTGACTAATCATTTGCTTTTTACTAATTATAGCTCCTTTACTTCTTATTCCTCCTATTCTTACTTAAATTACTAACACTCGTAATGGATTGTTACATGCTAATTACTTAAATTACTAACACTCGTAATGGATTGTTACATGCTAATTACTTAAATTACTAACACTCGTAATGGATTGTTACATGCTAATTACTTAAATTACTAACACTCATAATGGATTGTTACATGCTAATTACTTAAATTACTAACACTCGTAATGGATTGTTACATGCTAATTACTTAAATTACTAACACTCGTAATGGATTGTTACATGCTAATTACTTAAATTACTAACACTCGTAATGGATTGTTACATGCTACTTCCTTGTAAGATAGACTAACTGATGCTTCTAAATTAATATGCTGATAAACTCTATCTAGTATAAGTATTAAACTTATTAGAGTAAATTCCTACTCTATATTATTATTATTACTTATTGTACAGCATACTTTTTATTTCTAGGAGTATTTCTTGTTGTACTTTTATTATAATCCTTTCTGTTAATTTTTAATTTTTAAGTTCTATGATTGCCGGAGCTTTTCTCCCCAGGCCTCTACTGAAAATGGAAATATATCCAGTTAGACTGGCCCGGTTAACAAATGTAAAATAAATAAATAAATACTTTTGACCCACATCCATAGCTGGTTTATTAAATGAATTTGCTTTCATCTCTTTAGCTTGTCTTTGGCCATATCTTCCAGGTCAGCAAAATGCACACACTGAAATCTGTAATTATTGCCTTTGGATTTCTTTTCTTATAGTCCTTCTTTCACTGTAATCTAAACAGTGGCACGATCAGTTTCTGTTTATGGCTTCTACACCTGGACATCATTGGTTAAGCTCACATCCAGAAGTCTCTCCTTTCTTTTTTTTTCCAAAAAACATTTTTATTTTGTTTTCATTATAAGCACACACAAATGTACATATAACAAGTACAGTAAAACAATAACAAAACTATTTACAATATTTACAGTCATCCATGATAAACAATCATTTTATCCATGAGAAGTTATCAGTATTTGTTCAAAAGGTTTTCCAGTTTTTGCCTTGCTATTTTTTATGAGTAATGTTATGAATTCTATAACAAATGGTTTGCAGTTCTTTTTTACAAATAAGTTTTGCTAAATTAATAAATTCTTTAAACATCAAATATTGTTTACTTTTCCAGTTCAAAGTAATAACTTTTCTGGCAATTGCATGAATTGACCAGAGTAACTGAATCTGAGATTTAAGTAGTACATTAGGTAAAGAAACATTGATTAGGATTAGTGATTTAGAAATATGACAGTTATCAGACCATAAAGCCTTTACAAAATATCTGAAGTCCTTCCAGTTATTGTTGTTGTGTCTTTCGGCTTTTCCTGGTTAGGGGTTGCCACAGCGGAACTCCGGTCCGCTAATGATTGGCAATCTAAAGCATTTCCAGTACTGAACAACATTTCTACATTCGATGAATATGTGAATCCAGTTGGCTTCTAGTAATTCATCACATTTCCAACATTTAGTTTCACAGTTTTTGAGTATAAGATTTATTTTATGTGGAGTATATAAACTCTTTTTCATAAATTTCCATGTATACAATCTCCAATATAACGAAGAAGGGATATCATACCTAGAATTCAAGAACAGTTTTTTGGATTCATTAGATATTTGTTCTCCATTAATCTTTGCACAGTAATTTCAAAAATCTGAGTCAAATTTTGGTGTGTCATGTCTTAGTATCCTATAGATAGGTGAGATACGTAATTTTTGATCATCTGTCTTTTCAAGACACCTAATAAAAAGCTGGCTCAAGCTAGGTATATATTCAGTCTCTAGGTTGATTGATACTCTCATTTTGTTTTCTATAAACTGTTGTAATGAGTGTATAAACAGCCAACTGTCTTGACTATTATCAAAACTACATAGAAGAGAGTTTAGTGGTTTAATACTCTTATTTTCAATAAACTGATGGCAGAACATCAAGTTATTTTTCCTTTACTTTTCGCATCGCATTGATGTTGAAAGAATCTAGGCAATCAAGGGAGTATGCTAGAGGGAATATAAGAAACAGGAATTGTTTAATGTTGTAATTACAATCAATTATATTTTTAAAGTTATTAAATATTTGATTAATACCATAAGAAAAATGATCAAACTTCTTATTAAATAAACAAAATTCATGTAAATGCCAATGAACTCTACTTATTCCATATTGTTCCTTAAATTGATTTTCTGTAGTTCTGTCATCAGTTATATGAATCTCGTGTATTATTTTCCAGCCAGATATATAGGTAGGTGAGATTCAATGTAATATCACATTAATTATAACTAATTTGGAATAAAGATCTAAGCTAGGGAATGCTATCCCATTACTCTTCCAAGGGCTAATGTGCCATTTGTATGCAATCCTAGGTTTTAAGGGGAACCATAAAAATGTAAGTAGCATGGAATCTATTTTTTTAATACATTTTTGGGAGGGGGTAGTATCAATGACTGTATATAAAACAAAATTTTAGGTAAAATTATCATTTTAATAAAAGAGAGCCTATCCTCCATTGTGAATAACATTTTATTCCATCTTTTGATTAGTTCACTAATGGGGGTTATTAAATTATTATAGTTTAGTTTAGCAGACTCTTTCCATGTACTCGTTATACTGACTCCCAAATATTCTAAAGCATCATTCTCCCAATTAAACAAACTATTCTGTCTTAGTTTTTTGTTGATCTTTTTGTTAATTAGTAATGTTTTGGATTTATTATGATTAAATTTAAGCCCTGAAATTCTTTCAGACTTGCTTAAGGTATTTATAACATCATGCAAAGAACCATCAATATCACCCAATGTTAACAACATATCATCAGCAAATAATTAAATCTTAGGACAGTAGTCCTTATTAACTTGAAAGCCTGTTATATTTTGCTTGTTTCTGAAATATGTAGCAAAAGGTTCATTGAAAGAGCAAACAGTAATGGTGACAAAGTACAATCTTGTCTAGTTCCCTTGAGGATTTCTAGTGGTGAGAATAGACATGATCTGATTTTCACATAGGCTTGTGCCCCACTATAAATTTACATTATTAAGTTGACAAAATCTGAGGAAAATTCAAAACCAATCAGATATCTTTGTAGATAAGACCAACTAATAGAATCAAAAGCCTTTTCTATATCTAGGCTGATAATAGTTAGTTTTATTGTAGTTGCATAGTTGCATGTTATGTCAATTAATGATCGTACTTTAATAATGTTATCTTGCACTTTAGAATGTACCCTGTCTGATCACTGTGTATTAGATTAGGTAATATTTTCTTTATCCTGTTAGCTAATATTATCATGAAAATCAGTGTTTAGTAATGAAATTGGCCTATATGAATCACAAAATTTAGGGTCCTTACCCTGTTTTAAAATGGAGGAGATAATTGAATATTTCCATGATGGGGGTGTTATACATTTTTGCTTAACCGTAGTAAAGGCACTCATCATTTTCTTTATTTATATATTCAGGAAAAATCTTATATAACCATTTTGTTAGTCATCTGTCTAACATTTTTCATATAAGGATCTGTTGAATATATATATATATATATATATATATATATATATATATATATATATACATACATACATATATATATATATATATATATATATATATATATGTGTGTGTGTGTACACTTATTACAAAAAAGCCTCACAACCCTCTGCTTAGTTACTAAAGGTTTAGTTATGTAACATAAGTCCGATGTTAATATGCATAATGAGTTTTCTAATGCAGCTCCTAGTTGATTTGATGTCATTTAGTTACTAAAAGTGTCATCAAATCTGCAGAATGTATGCATCTATATAAGAACATAGGTATTTTCAAAGGAGTTAAGCACTCCTTTCAGCACTATTTACCATTTAAAGTATATAAGTGAAGGATAACAGAATTTCAAGAGAAAAGAATTCTAAATACAGCCATTTAACAAGTTCAAAAGGTGAAGTGATGTCATCACCGTTGTTTCCTCAAACTGCAGCTTCATAAACTTGTTAAAAAGTATCTAAATAGGCTCATACACAGCAGAGGTTGTCTCTAGTGAGGAAAAAAAGCATTTTGGCGGGCAATCAAATCTTGAAGCTTTTAGAGTTTACAGAAAGCAAAAAAAAAACACTCAAGCTGCCATATCAGCACATATCATGAATCTCCACAATGAGAACAGTCACACAGGCCAGAAATATTGAATTTTAGTATTTCGAGACTATAAAGTCGAATGTTCGGAATAGTGAAAGTGCATAACTGCGAATCCGAATATTTCAAATTCACGGTTATGCTTTAGTGGTATGTGACGTGGAATGTGTTGTGTGGATGGTTTCTAGTTTAGTATATGGAGTCAGGTGTAATTTAAGGTAAGTGCCGAATTTATAAGGGTTTTGGGTAGGTGTGTGAGTGTATGAGAGTGTGTTTGGAAGTAGTAAGTGTGAGTTAGGGTAGGCAGGTAAAAGTATGAGTGTTTAAATGTTGAATGTGGTGGTGTTTGTATATATGTGATGTATGTGTGCGAGGGAGTGTAGAATGTCTGGTTGTGAGTTTGCTGTCTTTTTCTGTTTGGTGTGATCTCGGTGTTAGAATATATAAGTAGGGGGTGTGGGGGGTGCAGGGGGGCTTGTCCCCCTGCTTACTTGTAGTGTAGGCTTGTTAGTTTGTATTATGTTTGTGTGTGTGTGTGTGTTTTTTTTTTAGTGTGGGTTACTTGGTGTTTGCGTAGTGTGGTATGTGGTTTGTTGAACTTTGCGATTTTAAATTTCATGGTTTTGGAGTTTCGGTGTTGTTTAGATTCGACTTTATAGTCTCTAAGTACTGAAATTCGATGTTTCAGTATTTTGAGATTATAAAGTGAATATATATATATATATATATATATATATATATTTAAAATTTATATTTAGCCATCTATAAAACACCATTAATGTACTGTATTAATGCTTATATGTGTCTAAACAAAGAGTCTGAAACATCTAGTTAGAAACACTAATCAGAAACATATTGTTACCCCAACACTGACCCACTTGAAAAAATGCACTTTGGTATTAAGTCAAATTATACTGTAATTGAAGAATCAGAAGACATATATCATTTGTAGTTATTTAAAAGGGAGAAGTATGTAAAGTACTTATAGTGGGGAAAAATGTTAATTGTAGAGCTTTTCTTCCCGGGCATCCACTGAAAATGGACATGATCCAGTTGTATTTTCCAGGTTAACAAATGTAAAATAAATAAAAATAAAATAAACATTAGTAACAAAAAGGAAGGAAGAAAGAAAGAGAGAGAGTGTTATTTAATGTTATTTAAATACTTAGTACTACATTTAATTAGAAGAAGTAGATACAGAAAGGAAAAGAGAACGTTTATAATAAAGATGATTCACATTACCTTACAGTATAGAGATTTTCCAGAATGAAATATGTTATGATTCATAAAACAAAGCATTTAAAATTAGTAGGAATTTATTCATTTGTCCTTTAGTGTCTTAGTTTTGTTTGCTCCTTCCTTCACAGACCATACATTTTTTTGTTGCCTGTCTCTCCAAACTCCGGGATGACCATTCCATTTTTTCTCTGTCCAACAGTATTTTAATCTTTTGGATAAATTCTACTGCTTCTTGTAGGGAATCAAAGATCTTCGCACCTTCTGGCAAAGTGATTTTTATTCTTGCAGTAAAAAGAATTTGAGGTTTAATATTGGCTTTTTTCAAGGCCTTAGAGGAACACACTCCTTTCTTCTGGATATGACTGTAGAGGTGTAGTCATTGTTAAAATGAATAACTTTCACCCATCTTGATAGGAGAATTAGTCCAAGCTGATTTCCGCACTAAGTCCTTGTCTTGTGAGGAAAGAAATCTAAGTATACCCGGGGTTAGATGAACTCAGAGACGAAGCTGGATTTGCCAGGGACCCGATGAGCCCTCTCAGTTCCAAAAGAAAGGGATTCAGGCATCTTTAATGCTGATGAAAACCACTTATTGAGAAACTGAAACAGTTAGCACCCTCTTCTTTCTCAGGAATTCTACATATTCTTATGTAATTCCCCCTTGATCTACTTTCAAGGCCTTCCAGTTTCTCAATCAGCCTGGTGTTTTGTTTCAGAAGAAATTCATCGTGATGTTCATTTTCTGTCACTCTAGTATCCAGGTCAGTTACTGTTTCCTCTAAGGCAAGAATCCGTTAAGACATTTTTACTATTCCATGTAGAAGTTCCAGTTGTTTACTGCATTCTTGTTTGATAATATCCATTTTGTTTTCGAATTTGTCCATTTTTAGTGACAGTTCCTGGATGTTTGTTATTATAAGATGTAGTTCTTTCTTCACTGCACTCTTCTGGTGTGGGTTCTTCGAGTTGCTCATGTTGAGATCTCCAGTAGAAATCTTCTTGACAGGAATAATTAAAAATTCTCTTGACTATGTACTAATTTTTAGAAAATAATAGAGAGTCTATGTTACTCTAGCTTTTAGTATGCTTTTAGTTAGATTTTTCTAAAACAATTAAGTATATTTCCTGTCAGGATATTAAAATCTAAGCAGAGCTATGGATTGCTGCTGCTATCAGACTGGCATCTTGGCCATGCCCCAAGTCTCTCCTTTCTGATACAGTCATGTACAGCTATTTGAATTTCTCATCTTGGACTTCTATCAAACGCTCGCTTACTATCCTGTTTAGAACTAAGGATCTCTCATTCTGTTAAAATTCATAAAAAGACAACAGGCAACACGACTGGAATAACTACTCACAAATTTATTATTAAGCATTTTTCATCCAAAACATATGGTTGAACTGCATCAGATAAAAAAAGACAGTTACCATTCTAGTTTAAATAAAGCTGAAAAAAGTCAGCTGATTACCCAACCCTTCAAAATTTAAAGAAATAACACTTTAAAATCCTAATAAAATAATGAAAAAAATGTTTTCCTTTCTTTTTGTTTCTTATTGTTAATTTAAACCTAAGCAGAAGCAATATCATCTTAAAATACATATAAAATATGACTGTATATATAATAATCACATATTGCATTATAAAACAAACAATCCATCGTAATAAGCTTTCCAATTTTAAACAGCATGTTATAGAGTATATTATATAAAATATTGTATTAATAAGCACAAATTAGACAACGCCCTGGCAAAACACATTGACTGTTGTCCAGAATACGCATTTAAATTTTGGATCTTCGACCAAGTAGAAACTAATCCAAAGGGTGGTCCATTTACAGTGAAATTAGAAAAACTAGAGCTTTTATGGCAAATTCGCCTAAATGCATATAATTTTCCAGGTTTAAATGACATGCGCTCTATAACATGCTGTTTAAAATTGAAAAGCTTATTAAGATAAATTGTTTATTTTATAATGCAATATGTGATTATTATATATACAGTCATATGTTATATGTATTTTAAGATGATATTGCTGCTTAGGTTTAAATTAACAATTAGAAACAAAAAAGAAAGGAAACATTTGTTTCATTATTTTATTAGGATTTTTAAGTGTTGTTTCTTTAAATTTTGAAGGGTTGGGTAATCAGCTGACTTTTTTCAGCTTTATTTAAACTAGTATGGTAACTGTCTTTTTTATCTGGTGAAGTTCAACCATATGTTTTGGATGGAAAGCGCTTAATAAATTTGTGAGTAGTTATTCCAGTCGTGTTATCTCTCATTCTGTTCTTAGAACAAAAAACAGAATATTAAGCAGCAGTAATATACAGTCCAAAACTCCAGATGTCAATTCCTGTTCTACAAAGATACTGCAGAAACAAACTCAAATAGACGTAGTCACTGGATTAACTCAGCTTTAATTTATGATAAACACTTGAAGTCCATTTGGTGGATGAAGCCTTTTTGAGTTTGTTTATTTTATTTTTTTATTGCTGTTGCTTAATATTGTAACACTTAAGTGCTTGTTTTATTTTTTCATTTTTCACATATAACAAGGAAGTCAAGTCAGCCCTCTACCTTAACTCTGGGGACAGCTGTCTCCCTGTACCTCTTTTGGTTTTTGAACTTGTTTGTCCCGTGACTCACTTTTTGTGACATGCAGGGTTCCTAAATATGAGGCAGATTTTCCAGAGCTATTGATGGTCCTTGTCATGTCATTCTACTTCTAGCAGCCTTTGCTCTCCAGAGAGAACAACCCCTTGTATACCTTCTCAACATGTTCTTTTCCCATGCTTCTCATTGCCCTTCCTTAGAGTGATGTGGGGTTGATGCCCTGTATCAGACTACTGGTATTCCCTTCGAACCTCTGTCTTAAAAATAAGGACACTTGCTTTAGTTTCTGACCCTCTCAGCTCCCTCTTTCCCTTCGTGAGGTAAATTCCTTTACCTTTACATCCTCAAATATGGCACTTTCCCTGTAGAAGTAATCACTCCATTTTTTTCCCTTTCATCTTTGCCCTTCATAAGAAGACAATACCCTGGCACCTCTGTGTCCCCCTCCCCCAAGTGGCCAAGGTTTCTGTGATGTCATCTATGTCCACATTCCACTCCAGTATTAGTGCTTGCAGTTCCTCAACTTCCTTGGCAGATCCCTTGCTTTATATAGTAATACTTCCCAGCATTACCCTTTGTTATTCTGCTGCTGTAGCCTGTCTGTTTTCTTCTTACAAGCTAATGTGGAGGCTTTTTGTACAAGGTCTTCTCTATCCTCATACCAGTACCAAATCGTTTTCTCTTCACCTTTGCTGCAGCCAGAATTTGTACTCCATTAGTCTGCCCTTTCATGGTGTGCTGGCTGCTGGCATAGGTGACACCTAATTTCTGAGAATGCTATATCTAACCCCCCTTCTATGGCTTCTTTCCACCACTTCCCTGCACCTCCCTGTTACCACTTCAGCTGTGTTCTTTGGTAGGTCATTGGTAAAGTTGATAGGTTCATAGGTAACTACTAGGCTAGCTGCCCTTGATGGTCATTTTAAGCCTAGCCAATTTCCCTTTTTGTGCTCAAAATAACCTATCCCATTTATTTATAGAATGGCCTTACCCATCCCATGGTTGATAATTATTTATTACCCCTAATAAGAATAACTGGTGATTATACCATAGAAAATTTGAGGGGATTCATGCATGGGATAAAGTATTTAGGAGCTGCATCTATCCACTAGTATTACAAGTGGCATTGTTAGAATACAACAATGAAGTGGCATTTTTGAGAATACCATGGTCAAGTGGCATTGTTAGGAAGTATGATAGTGTATGTATGGCCTGTCATAGGGCCTTGGATGTTGTATTGATCAGATAAAACCTTTTGTGAAAACAATACACATTTAAAGTACTTAAGACAAGCATTAATTCAAAGTAGAATATGCTAACTTATGTAAGATTTTGAGCCTCTCAGGACCATAGCAGGGTAGGTTCCAAATCAATAGCAGACTAATCAATGACCAACTAGTCAAAAAAAATTGTATTGTCACAGGAACTTCCTCAGGTACTCTACTCCAAATGGCAACAAGGCATAGACATGTGCACAGATACACACACAAAACTCAGCCCTTCTAAGAAACACACACAACTGTGAAACACACTGAAACATGCACTCCCCCCAGAATTATGTAACCCACTCTTATGTTCAGGACACAGAGGTGCACATACAGTTGTCTTGCACAATACCATCTTTCAAAACCACAGCACTCTCCCTACCAAAGTCATGTCATAACAACATTCTACCCACCACATACGAACACAATCCGTCATACCCACAATCACCTTACCATTTAACTCAATCAGCACATAATACAACTCATTCCTAAGGACATTTCATCTAACTACACTGCAATACACCTCATAACATAACCAACACACACATGTACTCTGGCACATATCACATTTCCGAACACTCACTCCCATATGCCAGTCCATGCATTTGATGTCTGACTCAACAACATCATGTACACACATACATACAGTGCTTTCAGACATGCACACCGTACAGTCAACCAGTCACTGACACAGCTATAGACCATATTTGCAAAAAAAAAAAAAAAAAAAAAACTACCACACGCATACTCTTCATTTATACCCAACTGCAAAGACACATTCTCTCATACACACACCCGCACAAGCACACACTCTGTCTCTGTCTCATTCACTCTGCCTACAAAAATACCTACCACATGCATATTTACCAACATGCTCTGCATGTAATCATGCCATTATAGAAAATCTAACAACTTTTTTAATAGTAGGAAACGTTAATTCTGTGAGAGAGAGAACTCAAACCTCTCACTCCAATGACTGGAGTGCATGTACATACCCATAATGCATATGCATAGTGACACAGTATATATGCTTGATTAGAGTGGGCTATTTATGTGTAAGCATTGACGAGCTGGCCATCGATTAGATAATTAGTGATATTTTAGATAGTACCCCCCCACCCCAAACACCACTGCAACTTCTGAAGTAAAGTATTCTATTCTGCTAAAGTCCTTCCTTCATAACCACTCATTTAAGGATTGATACTTTTGTGTTAGATAAAGAATCTAACACATTTCACCAAGGGAAGGTTCATTAAATAAACCAGTTTGCATTAATGCATGTGAATGAAGGGGTTGCATCTGGCAGTGTAGTAAAGTAAAGGAAACTGATGTGCCTTCTCAGTATGATTGTTCCACAGAATTATTGGATAATTTTTCCAGAACCACTTTATGTTCTCTTCTTTATAGCAGATGCAGTTTTTAGTAATTAGATAGGGATAAGGTTTGAGTATAACTCTGAGAGATATTGTCCTGGGGTGCTCTGATGATCTATTTCCTGCCTGCTTCTCAGAAGTCAGGTAAGCTCGAGTTAGCTGTGCAAGAATTTCAGAATATTGATGTCGAATGTGATATGCCAGAACAAAAGCATAAAAGATTGAAACAATATTTGGCTCTCATTTTCAAAATGTCTAAAATTCATGCAGTTTAAAACAAGTGAAGTCTGAGGAAGATAATTTAAAACTTTTCAAATTGCAGAAAGAAAAATACCCCCCCCCTTCCCGATATAAAGACTTGGGCCTCTAAGAAGAACCTGTATATTGCTGGGGTGCCAGAAATGTGGTGTTCTCATACAGTCATACAGAATATATTTATAGCTTTGTGTGAGCATCTGTGAGGTGAACGACATGGGATTGATTATATTCTCAGTACAGTGAGACTCCCGGTTGATGATTAAGGGCACATCATATAAAAATTAAATTCAGGTCCAGACAGAGGGAGCGTCTACTTTCTGTTACTGTTAGAAATGCATTTACCTTCATACTGATAATAGTTCTATTTTTGTGGATTTTTTTTAAGACAGTCTGAGCTTGTAAGTGATTTCTGCCTTTAAGGAAAACTTTATTGACTAAAAATTAACTCTACTTTTACCCTATCAAACTGAAAGTAATATGGGATGGATTTAATTTTTGCCTTCTGTCCTTAGAGGAAGTAAAATTGGAACCCAAGGCTGTTGGTGCTGTTAACTGACTGATATTTCTTTTTTACTCAATGGATTTATTTCTCTATTGACTAGTCTTTGATTTAATTTTGCTAGGGTATTAGGCACTTCACTTTCAATTGCCTTATGTTGACTCTACAAATGGAAAATTTGTCTTTCCTACTAATGCTTTCATATTTGTCTTGTTTTTTTTTACCCTGTGTAAATTCCCTTTTTATAGTTTGGTATTGTATTGATATCTTATTTTGCAGCAACTTATAAATAAACCTTCTTATATAGCCTTAACATATTTGTTTTTGGTAGTTTGTATCCAAAAGAAAACATATTTTGGAAGATGTGCAATACTTCACCAATTTTAAATGTAAATATAAGTAATTTGTTTTGTTTGCAATCCAGCTATTGTTTATCAAACTGTTCTTACTACACAGTTCCGCACCGAGTCTGGAATCGTCCATCCGGATCAATGTCAGTGCTCTTCCCCAATTAACAAAGAATAAACAAAATAAAATAACTAATATTCAGTATATTAAAAATAGCCATGGTCAAATCTGTTTAAAAAGCAAACAAGAATTATAGTAAATCATCAGAAATTCTACCCCAATTAGCAAATAAATAAATAATCAGTATATTAAAATATTTGAGTTCTAACCTGTTTAAAAAAAACAGGAAGAAATAAGCCATCAGTAAATTCAAAATTTTTATTTAAATCCAGGAGCTAAGCATAAATCCAGGCTGAGAATAAATCTAATTCTGTGATAGGAGGTATTCAGAAATAAATAGCCCAGTGTGTTACACAACAGGGTGATTTAAGAAGCAGTGCACAGAAAGGGAAACAATTAAGAAACAATTGTAGAATGATCAATTATCAGACAAATAACACAGAATGCATTATATGCTAATGGAAGCACCGTGATATACAAATGAATGTCAGCATGCTGGTAAGGGCCATCACATGTGGAAATGATGAAATCAAACATGGCTGTGTGAGTCAGAAATGTATAATTATTTACAGATCTTTTGTGGACTCTTACATCATCATATGGTCATCTAATCCTATACCCACATCCATCGCAGCACTTTCCTGCTTCTCCTTCAACTCTTCCAGCCTACCCAATTAAGATGGCAACAGTTGAGGAACCCAAGGGCATCCAGAGGGGTCTCGCTGTTACCATCCATTGGGGAGTTTCACTTTTAGACTACTCCTTCACCCCCCTTTGGGTCTGTATGGTTGCACCTGAGGAAGTAGGGTGTGCAATGGGGAAGTGCGGTATTTCTTCCCACCTTCGCTGCCGCCCAGCCACTTCCCTTCTCTGAGCTATGCTCCCTATGTTGGCGTCTCCAGCCTCCACCACATTGCTTATAGGGATGTCCATGCAACCCTTCTTCCCCACTGGATGGGCATTCGCATCCCCCCTTCCATTCTGTTCACCTTAGCCTCTAATTGAATCTGGGTCAGCTGGGATTTAGTTAGGGCTTTATCCCTCTGCACTACTGGAGCAGCATAAATGTATACAATTATGGTAGTAAACTGTGGTAATCAGCTGTTCTGAACACTTGGATGTTTAGGTTAACAGGTGTATTGTTTGCACTAAGATGCTAGGAGTAGCATCTGCAGTAGCTAGACTGCATGTGTTAGTGACTGCCTTCATATTTCTGCTTTGTTGCTCATCGCCACCTTCAGTGCTGCAGAAAGGTCCATCAGAGGCTGAATTACCATCATGTGCAGGGCCAGGACAGTGTTTACTGCTACCATGCAGACAGAAACCCCATTCAGGAATTAGAAGACCTGTGCCACCGTCCCATGGAATTGGGGGGGGGGTTGTATGAACTTCCTGTTCGTGTGGATATGCAGAAATGAAGAAATATGCAGTATAATCATCCTTCCCATAGAGGTCTATCAGCATCTGATAAGGGCATTTGCAGATTTTACATCAGTTCCTTGATGTGATGTTGCAGCATGCAGATGAGTATATTTGTTTCCCAAGGAGAGCAGAAAAGTGAACAACCACCGTGCAGACATTCTTTGACAAAACACATTTCCCTGAGGTCCTGGGGGCTATTGACTGCTCCTGCATTCCTGTTAAGACCCCATGTGCTTCACATTGCATCTACATTGTATCACCTGGAAGGGCTACTACTCCATCAACTGCCAGGTGGTTTGCAGTTCACAGGGTTATGTATAATGTGTCTGTGTGCCCTCTAGGCAGTTCCCATGATTCTCACATCTGTCACATATGCGACCTATACCAACATTTTGTGTGGAGTGAGTTTTTGCACAGGGTTGTCTAGTTGGTAGGTATATACACTGACATCTGCAGAGTCTTTAGCAGCATGGTCTCACAAACATAGGTAGCAGATCATACATAATGATGTCCATTGTTGTGTTTTGCAGGTAATGTTGGATATGCCTTGGTACCATGACCTATGATTCCCACTGACAGCCCCCAGACCATGTTGGCGATGGTATATAATACTGCATTGTTGCAGACATGTAATGTCATTAAATACTTGCTCTGAATGCTAAAGGCCTGCTTCTGTAAATCTGATGGTGCAGAACAGTATGCCATGATGGAGATGCTGGGTATGCCTTGGAGCTATGGCTTATGACCCAACTGACAACCCCCAGACCATGTAAAGATGTTGTATAATAATGTATTGTGTCATAAGAGGAACCAACTGTGGTAGTACCATATTGTAAGGTAAAGGTTGTCACAGTACACTGTCTCACTAGTCAGGAGGCAACATCTAATCCACAGCTATAGGCCATGACAAGACAAACGCAGAATAAAAGGAATGCAAGCAATAACTCAATACTATGCATTATAGTGCAGTGCCTGGCCATGTTGCGTGTCAGACATTATCATTATCACAAAAATGTGAGGGGTTGACAGGGCACAGTCGTCATCATTTGCACAAGTAAGGGGGAGCACAGTGTCTGGGACAGCAGTGATAGTAGAGGAAGAAGGTTATGTGTGGTTGATGTGGTAACCAAGAACATGGTTAGGAAGTTGGAGGAGGTCAGGGATCACATCCTGAACTCTGGCTGTGGGATGGAGATTCTCTGGGTGGAAAGCTGGTTGGGTGTACTGTGTGGCCCAGCAGTGTCAAGACTGGAAATTTCCTGTTCAAGTGATAATAAGCCATTTCAGCAGCAAATGTGAGAACTCCCCTATGGTCGTCCCTCCCCCCGTTTGGCATTCTAGAAGAATGTTGGCATCCACAACCTATGGAATGTGTACAAGTAGGCCTTGCTCACATTAGGGCTACAAGGAATTGTGATGATGTTCAACTGTGGGACACTGATGGTCTTGACTGGTGTAGTGTGCCCATGGTTGAGCAGGAAGAGCATTGGACACGAATGTGTGACTGTCTTAACCTCGGTGCTGAAGCAGCCATGGACAGTGTGGACAGTGAAACTGTCTCTAGAATAATATGCATCATCTGTTTAAGCTTAGCATGTGATCATGAGGTGTATATTTATCCCCCAGCATGGCCATGGTAATCATTTACCTCCATCCTAATAGCTGCACTTGTGGCTGCCACATGATTACAGACCAGTAGCCTTCATGTCCACTGTCATGAAAAGTTTTGAAAGACTGGTCAAAAAACACCTGTCAACAAAACTACCAGCTGCACTTAACCCACTACAATTTACATATTGTGCCAATCGCACCATGACAGATGCCATCTTGGTTGCACTACATCTCTCAATAGCACACTTGGAGAATAAGGACAGTTATGTTAGGATACTGTTTATTGACATTTAGTTCAGAATTCAACACAGGTATCCCACAACAGCTCATCGAGAATCTTGTCCAGCTAGGCATCATTAACCACATATGCAGCTGGATACTGGACCTTTTGATCGAAAGACCACAAAAAGTATATGTGGGCAAGAATTCCTCAAGAAACATCGTAGTTAACACAGGAGTACCCCAGGGATGTGTGTTGAGTCCACTGTTGTTTACCATACTAACTGACAACTGTATAGCCAGATTTAATACCAATCACATCATCAAGTTTGCAGATGACACCACAGTCATGGGGCCTCATCAGTAGTGAAGATGAAGGAGCATCCAGGGAAGAAGTGAATCTACTGATTGGCTGGTGTGCTAGGTACAAGTTTGATATCAATGTCACCAAAATCAAGGGATCATAATAGACTTCAGGAGAACCCACCCAGCTCACTCGCCACTCATGGTTAATGGAGAGAGGGTGGAAATAGTAAGTAGTGCAAAATTCCTGAGAGTCCACATTGCAGAAGACTTATCCTGGTCACTAAACACCAGTTACATAGTCAAGAAAGCCCACCAATGCCTGTATTTTCTGCTGAGGATAAGGAAAGCTAATCTACCATCCTTCATCCTTACCTTCTAGAGGGTGCCATAGAAAGGATCCTAATAAGCAACTTCACGGTGCGGCATGGGGACTGTTCATTTGCAGATCCAAAAGCCTTACAGAGGGCGGTGAAGGTCGCTGAGAGAATAACAGGCTCCCACTTCCAGTAATACATGATACATATGTTGCTACAACAGGCCCATGAAAATAGCCAGTGATCCTACACACCTTCCTATGGTCTGTTAACAAGCTTGTCATCTGGCAGATGATACTGCAGTGTGCACTGTAAAACAATCAAGTTCAGGAACAGTTTCTTCCCAGAGGAGATTAGGGTCCTGAACTGTGGAAGAGTCTCCGGAATGTTAGTCATTGACAAGGTCTTGTGTTGGTTAAACCAAGCTATCTGTTTAAAAATGTCAGTCAAGTGCAATATTTATCTGCTAGCTATTCTAACATATCAGAAAATAAGTATGCAATAAATAAACGTGCAATAATCAATCACTCAGCTGCTAAAAACTGTAAACATAGTAATTTATGGCAGTATGTAATAAAATAACAGTCTAACACAAAGTTACAGTTATGTGTGTTGCATGTGCTATGTGTAATTTGTATGTGTGTAATTGTCATCTTAGTATTGAGCCAGATGCACGCAATTTCATTTAGGTTACCCTTGTGTAGTCTAAATGACAGTAAAGTTAACTTTGACTTTACCATCAGTGGGCATGACTGTTCCAGATTCTTCTACACCATGTATCTCTGCAGATTGCAAGATACCCCAAAATCCAAGCACAGATCATACAGCATACTCAACATCTCCGATGTGGTGGGAGTAGTGGCAGTCTCTGCCAGGATCCTTGACCTGCACATCCTCAGATTGTTCCCAAGGGTGCCATATGGTTCTGGAAATGTCCAGCAATTGTGCTGATGATGGCCATCTACTTTCCCAACCTCCCAATACTGATAAAATCACTTTAGCTAGCAGATCTAGGAGACTCTCTCTCTGTCTATCTGATACCCTCCTTGGGGGAGGAATAGAGACTCCTTGTTGAAATTGAAATTGAAATACAAGAACACTCCTCCATCTACCTACTTAACTAAATAAACTATTGGAAAGTTCAACAAGGTGTCTTTATTCCTTCCACAGGGAGGGTATCAGAGAGAGAGTCTCCTAGAGCTGCTAAGTAAAATTATTTTATCTGGTCTAGTCTTTTGTACTGTGTTTCCTGTTGGACGTATCACCCTTTGGGTCACAAGTGGGATACCAGACTTTACTTGAGCGCTCTGGGTTACCTTTGATTCCCCCCCCATACTGGGTACTCACACAATGGAGGAAAGATAGGTCTCTGATGATATGTGTGATGGCGACAAATGTGTAGCTGAGGTGGGGGTGACATGGATGTTGCATCCTTCCGTGATATCAGAGCCCTTTACTGATCACCTCTACCATCTAAAATCCTCATTTACCATCTCTTACCTTAACAAGACTGCTATCACACCTGAAACTCACACTAAGTTTCTTGGAGCAATCATAGACTACTAACTTAAATTTTGAACTCCATGTACATCAATGTATTAAGAAGACTCACCAAAACCTCAGCCTACTGTACAGAAACAAAATGTTCCTTACATCCAACTCCAGAATCTTATTTGCCAAAGCCTAGCTTCTCCCTAATTTCTTGTACATCTCTCAAATCCTAACCAACTTACAGTCCTCACTACTTTTCAAACTCTAAACCACCTACAACAAAGTAGCTTGATTTGCAGCTAATCTGCCTTCAAAATCACACCACTGTCATGCTCTCCAAAACTCAGCTGGATAGAGTTTACTCTTGTTTATACAACTTCTCATCATCTATTCTATTCTGAGCAAGCCCTCCTCCTGCCCTTCCATTACCTCCCTCATCCCCCTCTACAACCCCCTCGATCCCTCAGAAGTGCAGACCAGTGTTTCTTACAGATTCACAAATGTAAAAAAAATCTATCGGACAAAACCTTTATAGCTGCCTTACTTCTTTTTCATGAAACAAGCTTACCATGACCCTCAGAAATATTGCCCATATCAACAAATTTCAAGAGAACTCTCAAAATACCTAATGAGCACCAGGGCCTGTCACTGCAGTCATTCCACATGAACACTCTCCTTTGACCTCCATTACCTTCTCCTTTTCCTCACTTCTCCTCCTTTACGCTAATTATCCTCTCTGTACTAACCTACTAAGACAATGACTGTCACCTACAACTCTCCATGCTCCTCCACTTCTTAGTTTTGGAAATATGCTTCCTCTTTCCTACTCAATCAATTTCCTGTCTATATTAAATATAGCTACTCACACTGTAGCTTATAAAACAAAGTACTTTGAATTTTCACAGCTGTCCACCGAGGACAATCCTAATGCATTTTTAGGCCAATTGTTTCATGTTTACTACCTGCTTTAATACCTACTACTTAGTCAAAGAGTCTCTTGCTGATTTCTTTCATTTGAGCAGTAAAAAAACATTTGCTTATTTATCTTAATGTATATATTTTATTGTATTTTACTTCATTATTGTAGTTGTTTTTCTTGCTTAATTGTACTGTGGTACTTTTCTCCCTAGGCCTCCACTGAAAAAGGGCTCTAGCTCAGTCAGACTATCCCAGTCAACAAATGTCAAATAAATAATAAAATAAACAAAGGATACTGGTGAGCCAGCCTACTCTTCCATCATCATCTCAGCTGTGCATTATATGTGGGTGATATGAGTGTGCCTGCCACTGTTTGCAATGCTATTACCACTGTGTCATTAGAAAAGCAACTAGGATGAACAATAAGTGATATAAGTAACCAAATTACAAAAATACCCACTGATTAACAGGCAGGAGAATGATAATAAAGTCAATAACCAAACTGTGAACTTAGCATAAAAAACCTTTTATTGTATGCTTTCATCCACAAGAACTTCTTCAGAACACAATACAAAATACAACAATGTCGCACCATATTTAAACAACCATTGACCAATAAAAGTCACCAATTAATTAATAATTATCCATTTAATTACTATAAAAAAATTCTTAAAGATGCATAAATAAAAAGACTGAACTCTCTAACAGGCTTTATAATAACATGATTATAAAAATTATAACCAGTAAAATGAAATGAAAAAACCATCCAGGGAAAACGAAGCGTTCTATTGTGCTTTTATTCCAACTTGCTGAACAACTCAATGAAATGCTATTCATTGAGTTGTTCTGCAAGTTGGAATAAAAGCCCAACAGAATGCTTTGTTTTCTCTGGATGTTTTTTTTTTCATTTCATTTTACTGGTTATAGTTGTGGCTTAACCATAGGCTGCTGTTTCGTTTGATAATTATAAAAATTACCATATAACTTCTTAGTGTAAAACAAATATTCAGTATTTGATTTTAAGTCTTTTATTATTTAAAAAACACTTATTAATACGTCCATTCATCCCAGGGTACTGGTCTCCATTCATCTTTATCTGCCACTGGGTCTCTAAGCTTTCTCTTTTATTTTTATAATCCCCCCTTCTTATATCTTGAAGAACCTGTTGTACAACAGCAAATAAATATTTCTTCCAGTTATCAAGTGTTTTTGAATGTTTATGTAAGGCATTTTTCAGATCGCCCGTTTTTATTGAATGCAAATGTTCTTTAATTCTGTCTTCTAATTTACGATGAGTCATTCCCACATAAAAAGAAGGACATCCAGAACACATCTCAGTATAAACCACCCCCTTCGTTTTACAAGTATATCTTCCTTTAATCGTAATAATGTGTTCCATATGTTGTAACAAAATATAAGGAGAAACATAAATGTACCTGCAAATTTTGCACATAGCACAAGTGTACATGCCTAACTCCTTATTGATAAGAGAGGGTATAATACTAGTATTGTCTCTCTCTAATATACTTTTAATACTATTATACCTGTTACATACAAACTTAGGTTTATCTCCAACTACTTTAAAAAGCTCTGAATTCCCTTCTATTATTTTCCAATTTATGTTAATAATGACCCTAATAATACCACTATCCACTGACATATCTAACATAAACACCAAACGTCCACCTTCAATATCCTTCTTAGAATTCATATTAAAGCTTGCTTCTTCACTACATAATATGGGTTTAAATAAATCCTTCCTTTTCTTAATAACTTCCTCAGCTGTTTCATACAAATACTCATGATCATACCCGCTAACTTTGAACATAGAAATAATGTTCAACACTTCTAATTTAAACACCCGTTATTTGGTGGTCTTCTTAGAGTCCCTAATAAACTGACCTCTAGGAATACTCTTATAAATCATGGATGCCCATTCCTAAAGTGTAAATAGCTGTTGGAAACCATTTTTTTCCTGTAAATTTTAGAATCTGTCTTTTTCTTATCTAAATTACATTCCAAGTGGATGTCCAGGAAATGAACCTTTGTCCCAACCTCACCCATAGTGAACTTAAAAAAAAATCTGAAAGGTTATTTAACTCTGTCATAAAATCACTAACCTCATCATCTCCAATATCTATAATAAAAAAGAATCAATAAATCTTTTAAAAAAATAAGATATTTTTTTAGTATTTACTAGTAGTCAGTACGTTTAGTTCCCACCAGGCAAATACAAGGTTGGCAAAAGCAGAGGCTACTGTAGCCCCCATCACCACCCCCTTTATTTGTCTATAATAATTTTGATGAAATAGAAAAAAAAATGCTTTCTAAAACAACTTCATTCAAACAACAGCCAATGAAAATGTCTTCATCTGAGAATGTGGTAAATTGGTCTAAATACAACTCAAACTATCCAACCCTTTTTTAGTGGAATACAAGTATATAAAGAACACACATCAGCAGTGAACATTTTGATGTTAGAATACCCATAATTATATCCTTTGCAAAATTCTCTTAACTCCTCTAAAAAAATGCCATGAATCACATAAATACGTAGGTAACTACTGCACTAAAGGATTATGTAAAGTATTGAAATACAAAGCAATGCCTTCACACTTGTTATTAGGAGCAGACACAATTGGTTTAAACGGGGGCATTTTTTCATCCTTATGTAGCTTGGGAATACCGAATAACACTCCAATTTTAGGATTCTCAATCAAACAAAATTCATAAATTTCGTAAGAAATGTGATTATTCATTAATAATTCATAAAGAATATATTCCATATTTTTATAACTTTTCTCAATAACATCTAAAGTGGTAGATGCATATTCATCACTGTTGCTTAACATGTCTTTCATTTGAGGTAAATTAACATCATTTTCCATAACAATTAACCTGTTCCCCTTGTCTGCTTTCATAAATCTCAAGCTAGTGTGTTCACGTAATTCTAACAATGCTTTTCTTTCTTGTGCATTTAAATTGCTTTATATACATCAGTTCCCTTTTTTCTAAAACATTTCTAAACTTATTCTCAGAAAATCTTTCAAAAACTTTAATGCATTATTAAGAGAGGGATTAAAAACAGATGGTTTAAGCATTTTTCTAGACGTGTTCATTCCAGTTAACAAATAATTCAAGTTCAACTTTCATGTAAAAAGCTTAAGTTCTACAATGCTTATAATTAAATCAGCCCTGTGGCGCAGCACAAAGTTCAGCCCTAATTTTAAAACATCGATATGCATACTGTTTAACTGAATTCTGTACTCACAGGTATAACATGACTTAAAAAGTCCCTTGAATGCCACGTCTTCTCGTACTCTGACTCGTTGACAGACTTCTCCCTCAGCTGTTTTTGTAGTTTTTTTTAAACCTTTTTTCTGATTTAGTTGACCTGGTGAATGCAAAGGCAGTTCTACCACCCTGTCACCAAGATTCACCTTCTTACTTTCTTCTCCACTCACTGGCGGTCTGACGTCATCTCCCTTTAAAGTCTCTGTATCTTCAGTAGGCGTGATAGAATTTAAAGTCACAGAAGCACTTGATGTTAATGATTCAGAGTTATTCTTTACTTTAAAATGTGTTTCAAAAGCCATTACATAAGCAGTGTTGTTAAGCTAATTTGTCCCTCTGCAACTTTTTAAATTTACGGGCTACTACACTTCTTTCAAACTTTCAACAGCTGAAATTACTTCCTCAAATTCACATCTTAAACTGCAAGACCGTAATAACCTTTCATTAATTGTTGAATCTCTTTTCAGTTATTTTAGCTTTAATCTTAGACATAATGTTATGTTTGTCCTGGATCAGCATTTTCAATAGTTCCAGCCCTGTCTTGTTAAAAAAAAATCAATAAGTTCTTCATAAAAAAATCATCCTCTGGCGACACACCACTGGGGCACTTGAATAGTCTTAATCCCTTTGGAACAATGTCTTCTGTTATATACTTTTCAAAGTATTTGTTTCATCAACTAAAGCATGATACTTTTTCAAGTACTTCTCTATCTCATATAACTGCCTCCATCATTTATGCTGACTTGACCAACCGTTGCTTCATAACAGTCATTAAATGATTCATAATTGTTTCTTCATAACAGTCATTAAATGATTCTTAATTATAGTTAAGTAAGGCAGCCAGATTTTGACACTTGTGTTTGTTAGTTCCCTGTCCAAATTCAGCTGACTGACAAACACTTCTGTTTAGGTTCATAGGTAGGTACCAGGCTATTGGCCCTAGGGCCTATATAAGCCTAGCCAAATGGTACCCTGGCTTTTGTCAACCAAGAAAATTATTTTGCTGTGCCCCTGTCAAGCAGAGCCACAGACATGATCCCTGGGGAATTTCCTATCTCCCATCCAATCATCAAGATTTTTCTTGAAGAGTGCTAATGATACCTCAATTACAGTTCTAACATCATCTTCCGAACTGATGGACTCATTCATTCTCGCTGTACCTCTCCGATAAGAAGATTCCTTGTGCTGAGTGGTTAAAGTCTCCAAAGTTCTGTTCTTCCCATTAAGTGTTGAAATAAGTATTTTTAACATGTCTTGCATTTCAGGAACAGAATGTAGAGTCAAACCCAGTAATTCCTCCTCACCGCCTGTAGTCATCATACACCCATGGCAAGTAGACCAAAGGAAAACCAACTAGGATGAATAAGTGGTATAAGTAACCAAATTACAAAAAAAAAACACTGATTAACTGGTGGGAGAACAATAATAAAGTCACTAACCGAATAGCGAACTTAGTGTAAAAAAACTTTTTTAATTTTACGCATTCATCCACAAGGACTTCTTCAGAACACAGTACAAAATACAATAACATCAAACAATATTTAAAACAACCATTGACCTAAAAATCACTAATTAATTAACAATAATTATCCAATTAATTACTATAAAAAAATTCTTAAAGATTCATAAATAAAAAGACTAAACTCTGTAACAGGCATTATAATAAAAAAGCATTGTGATAAAAAAACATAATTATAAAAATTGCAATATAACGTCTTAGTGTAAAACAAATATTCAATATTTGATCTTACTTTTATTTTTAAAAAAACACTTAATACTTTCATTCAGCCATGGGTACTGGTCTGCATTCAACTTTAGCTGCCACTGGGTATCTAAGCTTTCTATTTTATTTGTGTGTGTGTTTTCTCATATCTTCAGGAACCTTTTGTATAACAGGAAATAAATATTTCTTCCACTTATCACATATTTTGGAATGATTATATAAGGTATTTTTCGGATTGCCCATTCTTACTGAATACAAATGTTATTTAATTCTATCTTCTAATTTAAGAGAAGTCATTCCCACATAAAAAGAACATCCAGAACCTTCCAAATATAAACCACCCCCTTCGTTTTACAAGTATATCTTCCTTTAATCTTAATATTGTGCTCTATATGCTGTAAAGAAATATAAGGAGAAACATAAATTTACCTATAAATTTTGCACATACCACAAGTATACATGCCTAGCTCCTTATTGGCAAGAGGGGGTTTAATACTAGTATTGTCTCTGTCTAATATACTTTTAATACTGTTATGCCTCTTGTATACAAACTTAGATTTATCTCCAACTACTTTAAAAAGGTCTGAGTTCCCTTCGATTATTTTCCAATTTGTGTTAATAATGTCTCTAATAACACCACTATCCACTAACCCTATTTTTCTAACTATAGTGTTGACACTGTGGTAAGACAGAATAATAACAGAAATGATTTTAGAATATGCATTACCTGTTCAAATGGCATTCAACCTCTCTGTGGTATCATTAGGAAGCACTGCCATATTTTGACTACTGGTGCCAGATACAGAGACTTCCTTGGTGAAGTTCCACACTTTTTCTATAGGAATAAATAGTACCATTAAGAAACTGCTTTCTAGCAACAGACCCTGTATTTCAGTTAGGAAAGGGACACATCCATGCAGATTATGTAACGTGTAAGTACATTCAAACTGATGATACCTTTTTTCATCCTGTTACTGGACGTAATTTTAAATTCAACTCCTATGCCGACTGTATTAGTAGCAACCTGGGCTGTTTGTGATTAATGTGGATGTTACTATGTTGGTAAAATGAATCGAATGTTGAAGAATCGTATCAGGGAACACTTGTATGAAATAAGCAGATGTGACAGTAGGAGATGTGACCGTAGGATTGCTTTATATAAGCATATTTGTAACACTGGTATTAAACACTCTTTTAAGTTTTTAGTTTTGAAATTACTGATTGTAGGAGCCAGAGGAGGTGATATTAAAACAAAAACAGAATTCTTAGAAGTTAAATGGATGTTAATTTTGCAATCTGACAAAGGGAAAGGATTAAATGAACTTATACCTTTAAAACCTCTGCTGAAGTCACATGATTTGACCAGGTGATTTTGAACTTTCTTGACTGTGTTTAAGCACTATTTGTTAGTTTGTTTTTAGATCTGATGAAGCACCTTTGGTGTGAAAGTGCTCATCTGTTATATACTTTTTACTGTTTTTATTTTTTAGATTAAACAAGTGTTTTATACAGTGCTGTGTTAGCAGGTTCTTTGTTTTACATGCTACTTCTGATTTTGAATTAAAATTCAAAAACCCTTTCTTTTGTGTATGAATCTCTAACTTTGACCCAGTATCAGTTACTAACCTGGGAGATGCAGATTAAGGTGGGAGCAAGGGGCTGATGTCATCTAGTCCATACTGGGGGTGGGAAGGAGGTTTGGTTTGCTTGAGTGCTGACACCTTGTGGAAGGCAGCTGGTATAGCATGCAGCATATGAGTGACATTGGCATGTACTACTGGATCAGCCAAGCTACATTCACACAGTAGCATTCATTATACACATGTTGAATCAGGCATGAACTTGAGAGTAAAGCAAGCCCTCACTTCAGTGGACATGTGCTTTAGCCTTAACGGGATGAGGATGGCCATAAATAGAAAACTTCTCTGATGCCCTTCATGGTAATTACTGTCCCATGACTGACTTTCCCTTGCTAGGGAAAAATAGGCATGATTGTGGCAGGCTGGGGTGGTCATAAGGCTAGAGTGCAGGGTGTTTTGGTGGCAGAAAAAGCATACAGAAAACTGTATAGTATATTTATGAGATCCTTTTACATCACTATTTCTTATTCATTCATGTTACTAAAAAAGAAAATATAATCACTCACTGAATTTAGCCATCCATGCAGGTGATGTGCTTTTCCTTAACTCCGATACACCTAAAGATACTCCTACCTCACATTACAAGCTGAATTCTCAGCCCCGTGGCACTAGGCTGCCAATAAACCCATAAATCAGCAGTCATTACATTTGGGACAGTACAAAACCTTAGCAGTGCCACTCCAATCCACATTAAAAAGAATATTAAATTCACCATTGACAAGGTTTCTCAGCAGAAATGTCTACATCATCTTTTGACCTACAGTTTCTTTTAAAAGCCACACAGAAGTAGCAACTGACCTCGTACTGACCCAACTAAAGCTATGCTATAAAACCTCAGACTTACAAACACCAGAACTCAGAAAAACCTGCATTTCCCAGACTGGAGCACTTTCAATTTATAGTCACTTTTCTCTCATCCACATGTTCTTCTCAACCTGCCAGACCTCAAAATCATAGTGGGGAAAATCAAAACTTATCACAGCGGAGTATGCAACATCATAGTGCTTACATTTTGTCTGTGTGTATATTTATGCTTTCAGAGAGTGGAATAGATGAGGAAATTCTCACTCTGGAGGCACGTGTAACTACACAGATGCACCCCCCCCCCCCGAGAGACACACAGATATGTACATCATGCATCCCAATGTCTTCCCTTAAGAATTCTGGACAAAGACAGTAATAATAATGCAATACATTTAAAAGGTTAATAGAACAACAGGTTGTGAAACAACGTGCATTTTCTGAACAATAAGAAGTGTACAACTCTAGTGTTTGGAATTATTGTTTGACTGTAATCCTCAGCAATTTATCTGAAAATCAAAGATTTTGAGAGGGACAGGGCAAAAATCAGGGCTATTCTGCAAAACAAAAGGGTTGGTTGAGATGAATGGAGTGCATATGTGTGTACATGTGTATGTTACAAAGCAAAAAATGCAAACTTTATATATACGTGACAGACAGAAACACAATTACGCACAAAACACACACACACATATATTTATATACACATGCGCACGCACATGTGTATATATATATATATATATATATATATATATATATATATATATATACACACACACACACACACACACACACACACACACACACACACACACACAAAATACCCACACCCACACTCCAACACAAGAGTGCATAGGTGCCCAGACACGCACACCCTATCCTAAGAGAACTTCATCTGTACTGCCAGACCTGTGTGCTATACTCCTTTGAAAAACTGTAGCACAAGCATTAAAAATGAATAGGCAAGACCATGATAAGCCAGTGTTCAGTATAAAAATCCCTTTGCTATCGCACTTAAAACTCTGGCATGCTTTCCCTTCTGTTTAACCACACTTGTTTCCCACCCACAGATATTTCCATTTGTTCACTCAGTGGTGCCATTGTTCATTATAACCTGCAGTTGTCTGTTGTCCCTGTGTATATCCAGCCAGAAGGCATGAAAACTACTTACTTCAATCATATATATTAACTACCCTTCCTAGCATAACTTGAAATGTGTTCCTGTTCTTAACTTACTGCATTAATAATGTCACACAGGGTCCTACATTCCAGTATTCATTCATTTATTGCCATGTTGCTCTGTTCAGCAGGTAACAGTCCGGATTCTCCAAACAGACAAACCACCAGAAAATAATCTAAAACCTGGCATATCACAGTTTATTATGTCAGACATGTCCAGATTATTTAAATGTACTAATTTGTTGAATCCTACTTTATGTGATTTCAGTAAACTTATTAAATAACAGAATCATGGACTGTGTTTTAGAACATTTTGAGATGAACCTGCAGCTAAAGGTTAAAGAAATAGGAAAATACACAGTTCCCAAATGTCCCACCCATGTTTGCACTGTAATCAGTGTCATGTAAGTGTATATTACACAGACACAGAGCTATTCTCCAAAATTCCATTCTGTGTTAACTTTGTTCCATGACACACTACCTAGGCAGGCCCTTAATTGCTGTTTTCAGTCTGTAAAGATGAGCGAGAGAGACCAGCTCAGCTAAATGTTTGTGAAGGCCAGTGAAGGTAGTAACAGCAAGAGGCTGCTCTCTGTGCCGATCACTCATTCCTCTTCAAAAATATTAAGCCCACAAAAGTACCAAATACAAACAGAAATAAAATGGTCAAAGACATGCCTGGCCCCCTCAACCTGACCTAGATGGGGAACTAAATTTTCACTTTGCTGAGGTCAGAAAAAACATTCCAGTTAAAGTGACATCAGCTGGATGTAACTTGTGGCTTTCTAGCCCTATACTGTCAGTGACCCCTTTGCTCCCCTCTGCCACTTTAGATGCAAGGTAAATCTTACTTACTGTTGCCTGCACTTCATAAACTAATGTCTGCTTGCTGCCAGCAGCCAGTTTCTCCAAAATCATCCTATCAAACAGTAACAGAAAGCCCCAGGCTAAAATGCTGCCTTACATGTCCTTGCTGATTTTTTTATTTACTATATACTTCTAACAGTATTGAGAAAAAAATCTTAAATAGTACACAAGTTCAGCAGCCAACAGTATACAACATGAAGTACTCCAGTAGTAGAACTGTTTGATTGATGATGTCATCCAAGAAGCTGATCTCTATTGGTTCTTTACCAGACTAAATATGAGCCAGTAAGACTGCAAAAAGCAAGAGCAATAATTGCTTGAAGCAGCGCAGCTGCAAATTTAAATTTTAAATCAGAGTGCCCCACTCAAAGTGGAGCCATTGACAATTATACATTTGCAAACACAAGAAGAAAGTTGGTTCAGAAAACTGTAAAAGTTTTAAGTTTTTTTTAAGTTGAACCTAGAAACTATCTTTGTCTTCTTCTTCAGAAATCACACCACTGACCTGTGGCAAGTTGACTATGCTTCTACCTGCTACAGTGATGGTCAAAGTATATATCCTATATCTGCATCTACATTTAAGTCAAGGTTCCTGCCATCTCCCATAGAGGTAGAACAAAAAAATGAATTTTCCTTAACCCCCCCCCAATCATCATTAGTAAGAGAGCTGTTTCAAAAATAGCACTAGCCTGCTGGAATCATCTAAGATTAGAAACCAAAAAATCCTGCATGGATTTCAGGCTAAGCTAAAGAATACCTTTTTTGTTGAAATCAAATGCAAATGCTTCAGCAGCAGTGGTAAACACACATTTTTGGGAAGTGAAATTCAAGAATTATAGTATGTTAGCATGTTCAAATGTCAAAATTGTTAAAAGCACAAAAATGATTAATGTTAAGTATGTGTGTACATATGTATGTGTGTATGTGTATATGTATATATATATATATATATATATATATATATATATATATGTATATATATATATATATATATATATATATATATATATATATATATATATATATATATATATATATATATATATATATATCCTGCGGTGGTGGTGTTGCGGTAGCGTTGTCGCCTTGCAGTAAGACATTGTCCTGTTCGATTCTCAGCTAGAGCATCTTCTGTGTGGAGACATGCGTGAATGGGCGTACCTTCATTGAAGGTTGTGCGTCAGAGCTGGCAACACGGCACGTAAAAATCTACTGCCAATCTTTAGCGGACCGGAGTTCTGCTGTGGCGACTCCTAACCGGGAAAAGCCGAAAGACACAACAAGGTATAAATATATATATATATATATATATATATATATATATATGTATGTATATATATATATATATATATATATATATGTGTGTGTGTGTGTATGTTGTTGTTGTGTCTTTCGGCTTTTCATCCGCTAATGATTGGCAGTTGATTTTTACGTGCCAAGTTGCCAGCCCTGAAGCACAACCTTCAACGAAGGTATGCCCATTCACGCATGTCTCCACGCAGAAGACGCTCTAGCTGAGAGTCGAACCGAACAGCGTCTGTGTGTGTATATGTATGTGTATATATATATATATATGTATGTATATATATATATATATATATATATATATATATGTATATATATATATATATATATATATATATATATATATATATATATATATATATATATATATATATATATACATATATATATGTATATATATGTATATATATATATATATATGTATATATATATATATATATATATATATATATATATATATATATATATACATATATATATATATATAATCGCTTTTCTTGTAACTGCAGATATTTTATAACCATGACAAATTTATATAATCAGCTTTCCCATATGTGGGAAAAGGGATCATGGATGGATTGCTGGATGGATCTGTCAGACTAAATATGTAATTTTTAAATTGTGTTTATTTCTCTATCCCTTTAGATAAGTACCTTCCATTTTCTTCCATTTTGTGTAGTATAACTTGTCTGAAGAGTAACTAATTGTATAGCAACTGCTTTCATTTTGCCCTTTTTGGGGGCAGGGTCATGGCTGAAGAGGACTTATCTGCTAAACAAATGAAAATAAACAAAAGAGGAGAAATACAAAATGATACAGTTTAGATATGCAACTAAATGACGTTTGGAGATTATTTGATTAGGTGTCATCACTTAATAAAGTACTATTACTGTTTTTTGTGTGTTTGTTAACCAGGTAAGCCCTCTGAATGTGTGCCTCTTTTCAGGGGTTATATAGGAGCGCTGTCTGGTTAAGGTTCTTACTCAGATACATAGTAGGAACATGGAGGTAGAATGACTCAAACTATGCATCCCATACTACAGCAAGCAGCTCATTAAAAGAAACCTTATCTGCCATTATCAAAAGCTTTTAAATTATGACCATTTCCAAAACAAGCAGCTAAAAGTAGAGTATGTTAGAGATGATGGTTATTTATCAAATTAGAACATGTAGAACCTATGCATATGTTAATTGATGCTGAAGGTAATTCATTTTAAATAGGTGACTCACTGAATCTATTTATTTGGAGTAATTGTATGGTATCTGTAATACTGATTAGATTCAGCCCTTTCCCCATTTTTAATAGAACAGTGGCTTTATTCTGCTCAACCTCATCACAGTAGTATTGAGTGGTTTAATTTAAATGCTGTCTGTCAATCTTTAAGATATTTGAAGAAGTAAAAGCTGGAGGGACCAGATGGTCTACCAGTGAAGTTTTATTTTATTTTAGCTATATTGGTATCTCTCTTTTTGAACATACTTGCTTAATAATACAAAAAATAAAATTTTCTTTAATTGACTCACTATTTATAATCACTAGATTATATCTTAAAAAGAAGGTAATACAGGTTGCAGTTTTCCTGACTGTAGACCCACTTCTATTTTAGTGGTGAACTATAACATTTTAGCTATAATTATAAATAATGCATTTATGAAGGCCTTAGAATATTAGTTCATATCCATTTAATCTGGCTTCTTACCTAATAGAAATGTGTTAGAACTGCATGCATTTGGCTGTGCAGTTAGTGATAATTTAAGAGTACCTTACTAATAAGTTACGGTACCAGTAAAGCATATGATACTTTTAAATGTTTTGAGTGCTGTCATGTAACAGGTTCCCAGATTAATATGCTGATGTTATAAATATTAGTGTGCAGATAACAATATTGGTTAATTATCACCAGTAACCTTTGTTTTACCTTCTTACTGCAGGTGCAAAGCCAGGGGTGTCTCATACTCCCTCCTTATATGTTATATAGCTCTGAATCCTGTCCTTTTTGCCTTTTTTGGTACACTAGAAGGTGTTGAACTATATTGTTATAACTTTACTCTCTTAGCAGTGCTGATGATTTAGTTTTTACAACTGATCATATTCATTCATTCCCTCATTACCTGCTTAATCCAGTCTAAACTGATGAGGAGCTAGTGAAAATCCTTGCCGTCACTGGGTGCTAAGAGGAACTAATCTTGAATGGAGTGCCTGCCAGTTACAGGGCAGACTCCCTCACTTTCACATTGTGCACACAAACCTACAGGCCATTTCACCTATGGCAGTTTAGTGATGTTGGAGGAAATCACAGCTCATGGTAAAAACCCATATAGACACAGGGAGGACATGCAGACTGTTCACAGAACACACACCAGATGAGAACCGTAACAGGTACAAGCATGCAAAATCTGAAGGTAATGCTACTCAATGCTAGAAGTTTAAACCTCAAAATGCACTCTCTCGAGGCACTCCTAAAAATGGAGAACATCGATATCTGTGCAGTAACTGAGACCTGGTTCAAGGCTCCAGAGAGCACCCCTGCAATACCAGGCTACAACTCTTACCACACTTTTCGGCCACCAAACCAGGACCGAAACACTAAAGGTGAAACACCAAGGATATTCACACCACCAGGCTAGTTGGCCAACACAATGTGTCTGAAATTCTCCAAGTGCAACTAACACTAGGTAAGACTGCAATCCAAATTGTAGCTTGCTACAGATCCCCCACCATACCCCAAGATTCTCACTACACCTTTCTAAACATACTGGAAAATATTAAGATAGAACCAAACACCCTAATACTGGGTGATTTTAACTACCCTGCCATTAACTGGGAAAACTACTCATGTCCCAACACCTTTGCACAACGGTTCTTGGAATTCATAAATTCCAACGCCCTGGATCAACTAATCCATAGTCCCACCAGGGGCTCCAATATCCTAGACCTGGTCATTACCAACATGGGAAATCAATGCTCCATACCTATGGTCACCCCCTCGTTAGTCAGGTCTGACCATAAGCTAATCACCCTTAACATCCACATCCCACCCCCACCCCCCAGTAAAGAAACCACCATAAAAAACTTCTCCAAAGCCAACTTCATGCTACTCAAGTCAGAAGTGACAAACTTCATGACACCCATGCAGACGGGAACTGAAAGTTCAACTGCTGAATCCTACACTAAGGCACTGTACGAGCACATCCACTCATGCATGAATCGTGCCATCCCAAATAGAACCAAAATGCTCTCATCCAAAAAAAGGAAGCCAATCTGGTGGTCCCCTGCCATAAAAAACGTTACAAGAAAAGGAAGAAACTTTTGCAGAAAATAGGAAAATCCCAGGATGCAAAAAACTCCCTTACTAGCCTCAGTAAGAAACTGAGATGCCTCATAAAATCCTCCAAAGCTAGTTATGAAAATAAAATTGCCAAAGATTCCAAAGACAAAGCATTCTATAACTATGTCAAGAATCTAAATGGCAATGCTCAGATCTGCTCTGAGCTAAAACAGAATGGCATTAAATATACTGATCCGAAGGATATTGCCAATATCCTGCCAGATCGATTCAGTGCCAACTTCACCCCCCTCTCACCCCCTAAATGGCCCATCTCAATACCGGAAGATTGTCAAATTCCAGTAATAACGGCCACACAGGTACAAAATGCACTCTCTAAAGCCAAGAATACAGCATCCATGGGACCAGATGACATCCCGCGCTGTGTACTACATGAACTACAATATGAACTGGCACCTCACCTAAGTGTCATGTTTAATCATAGCCTCACCTCAGGTTTCGTGCCCACTGAGTGGTGCAGAGCTACAGTTATCCCAATCCACAAGGGGATCCACCTTGGATCCCGGAAACTACTGTCCCATCAGTCTGACAAGCCTTATCTGCAAGGCCATGGAGCGTATTATCATGGAACTTATAAACAAAGACATTGGCAACCTTCAAACACTGGACCCCACCCAGTTTGGGTTTGTGAAGGGCCGATCTTGTCTCCTGAACCTGATTGACTTCTTTGAATCAGTCTCCAGAGCCATGGACAAGGGTAAGGTGGTTCACACAGCCTATCTAGACCTTGCCAAGGCCTTTGACACCATCCCCCACTCTGGAATCATAGATAAACTTACTAAGTTGGGCATTAATCCCTATGTCACCCAATGGGTTGCTAAATGGCTTACTGATAGAACCCACACTGTAAAAGTAGCCAACTCCAAATCCAGCTCCAGACAAGTGACAAGTGGAGTACCTCAGGGTTCAGTCCTGGGGCCGCTCTTGTTTGGCATCTACTTCTCTGAAGTACAGGTCAACACTAAGGGACTCTGGCTAACAAAGTTTGCAGATGACTGCAAACTGGGAGCCATTATTGAATCCCCAAATGATGTGGATACTCTACAAAAGGGCCTTACAGAAACAGATGATTTGTGCCAGAGCCATGGGCTCAAGCTCAATGCCAAAAAATGTATTGTTATCCCCTTTGGGAAAAAACATGTATCCATGAATTACCATATAGGTGGCAGTACACTAAACACAGAAAGTGTGATAAGAGACTTAGGGACACAGGTGGACAGTGGTCTCACCTTCGATAACCACATCGCCACAACAGTCAGGAAATTCTTCTATGTGGCACACCTCATCACGAAGGGCTTTTCATCCAGAAAAAAGGAGGTCATTGTCCCACTGTACTCATCCCTCATTAGACCCATTATAGAATACAATGCCCCATTTGGTATGTACCTCTCAAGACATCTGCAACAACTGGAAAGGCCTCAGAAATACCTCACTAAAAGAATCACAGGCCTAAAGCAGATGCCCTACGCTGACCGCCTTAAAAAACTCTAGCTATACTCTGTCGCATATCGTCTACCCAGAGGCGACCTCTGCTTAACATACAAGGCCATGTCAAACCCAGAGCTGTTGGACATGCTACACTTAAAGAAATCCCAAATCCCTCAGAGCTACACGCTCCAGGGATCTAAATCTTGTCATCACAATAAACAAAACATGCTGGAGGGATAGGTTCCTGACCCAAAGTCTCCTCAGACTCTGGAATAGATTGCCCATACATGTCGAGCAGAGTGCCTCTTTGGACCTCTTCAAGAGGAACCTTGACGATTGGATGGGAGAAAGGAAATTCACCCCAGGGATCACGGCAGTCGCCCTGCTAGACAGAGGTCCAGGAAAGTAAATAATGTGGGAAGAAATAGCCAGGGAATTGTTATGACTAGGCTTGTATAGGCCCTAGGGCTGATAGCCTAGTACCAACCTATGAACCTAAACTGAGAGAAACAAGTGTTGTGTGACAATAGTGCTAACAGCTCTACGCCATTGTAATACTGATTTTAATCATGAAGAAGTAATATTTACCTTATTTCAACAAGTGCAGTATATTTTGGGCTAAGAATACAAAATAATACTGTCTTATTATGAATCTCTAATGGTAATCATTTAGTTAATAATAGTCTTGTAATTAGTTTACTGAAATTCTTAGCTTTGTGGTTTACATTTTGTAAGATAACATCTGTCAGATTAACTGTGTTAACTGCTATGAGAATATAAAGCTGAACTGAGTTTCAGCAATGTTATTTCTCTTGCCTGTGTCTTGTTAATATACTTAAAAAAATGTATGTATTTTAACTTTATTTCTGTTTCATATGTTGCATTTAGTAGCTCCCCTTCCATTACTTTGGTTTGCCTGTGTCTTGTTAATATACTTAAAAAAATGTATGTATTTTAACTTTATTTCTGTTTCATATGTTGCATTTAGTAGCTCCCCTTCCATTACTTTGGTTTCAAGGTGTAAGATATCTCTTAGGTAAACTTTTAACAGAGGTTCACCAAAAGATCTCTTTCTTGAGTATGTCATTTTTATGGCTGAGGGATTTGCCATGCCATACCCAGTAGACATGAAGTGGTTCTGAGGTTTAGGCATTTTTCTGGTTTACACTATCAAAATTCTCATAATCTGGTCAGATATAACTCTTATTATTGAGGTCAAGTTTAAGATCCCTTGAACAAATTTTATGGATACAGTTTCTATTCAGCTGCTTCAGAAATATTTTTAGTTATTCAAATGTGATATACATTTTCCCATTTCCTGGATGTCGAATTATGTTGGATGTATGGCAGCACAGTGAGGAATATTGTCATCTCACAAGAGGTTCTCCAGTTCTGTTCTCTGTTGGACAGCCTTCTCTGCAGAATCTGTGGGTCCTGCTGTTTACATGGGGCTTCTCTGGTTACTCCTGCTCTGTTTCACATCCAAAAGGCATGCAGTAGATAGACTGAAGACTCTAAATTACATGTACGTGTGTGTGTGTGTGTGTGTGTGTGTGTGTGTGTGTGTGTGTGTGTGTGTGTGTGTGTGTGTGTGTGCTTGTATATATATATATATATATATATATATATATATATATATATATATATATATATATATATATATATATATATATATATATATATATATATATATATATATATATATATATATATATATATATATATATATATATATATATATATATACATATATATATATATATATATATACATATATATATATATATATATATATATATATGTATATATATATATATATATATATATGTATATATATATATATATATATATGTGTGTGTGTGTGCAGGTACATGTGTGCATGCAAGTATGTGGGCACATGCATGCTCATGCACGTGTTTGTGTGTGTGTGTGTGTGTGTTTTTGAGATATGGATGAAAGACCTGTCAATCTATTTATGTTCTCGATGCATGGTGGTGGTTGTTTGTTGGGTGCTATAGAAGTCACATGCAACTTGACAACACTGGATGGATTGGTACTTGCGTATTATCGCAAGCAGTTTTTCATGCTTGCAAAAATTGTGCTGTGTCATGGAAACCAGTTGTATTAAGGTGGAAAGGGGAGTGTAAACAAGTTATGGTTAATGTGCCACACATGGTATGAGGCAGGGGAGATGAATAACTGTAAATTAGTCGACTCCTGCCTCGCTTGTCACACTTTTGTGGTAAACTTTATTCTGCTATGCCGCATGACAGATCATGCTTTGCTGATTACAACCGTGGCTAAGGCAAGGTAATCAGAAACATTCCTTGTGGATGTTCATGGCCAGTACTCAACTTTTATTTTATTCCTCAGTATGATTTTAACCAGCTATGTAACTGCTATTTGGACTGTAGGGCAAACGTGCAAGTTTTAGACGATTACTTTTCGCATAGAGTATTCCCTCTTTTCTGCAGTATTTGAGGGTGAAATTAGGCCAATTGTTTTGACCTCGTATTTTGTATTCCTTTGCAGTATCAATTACAGTCCTGTGGTATGTATATATGTGTGTGTGTGTGTGCGTGTGTGTTGAGGCAATCAACTAACATTTCACATTGTTTACTCTTCAGATTTAAACTCGGGTTAGTAAAATAAATAGTCATCATTCAGCATGTAAGGAATCACGTTCTTACTATCAGCACCAATTGCTTGTAAAGGTCTCGCTACTTGTCTGTAAATTCGAAACGTTTATAAATGACCAGAAGTTTCGATAAAGGTTTTTAACTGCATAAAAATACAATTCCAACACTTCATCAAGCGTCACTTACTGTAGATTTGTTGATTTTTCTTTCTGAAAACAAAAGCTGCACAACTGTTGACAGAATAATGCAAAAGTCGCAAGCGCAAAAATCTAGTTGCGATAATACGTAAGTACTGATGGATCTTATGGTTCATTTTTTTCTTTCTTTGAGACTTCTTTCTGGTAGTCACATATATTCTAATCTTTGGTCAGTGAAGAAAATTGGATGTATTGTCTTTACCCCATTGTCTGCAAAGTTGTGGTTCCCGGCTGTGCTGTCTTTGCCATCATATTCTGTTTCTGTCTTTACCATCATATTCAGTTTCCAGCTTTGCCATCACATTCTGTTTATATCTTTGCAATCATATTCTGTTTATCATTTGATAAGGTGCTATATTGGGTTTAGTTTGACATGTTCCTGCTTCTTTGTTGGACTTTAAGTGCTGCTTCAGTGCAAAGCAGATTTCCTTTTTCTGGCCTTCTTTAAATGTGTAAAATTCCTTTATACAGAGAGAATTCCTGTGTGCATGTTTTTTATAGATTAGGCCATGACTCTGTGTGGTACTAGCCTCCTGCTTATTCTCATCATTTGTAATTATCACATTTCAATGTGAGCTTTATGGATTCTACAAATCTAACTCTATATATTGCTACATTGGTACTGATATACGGATATCTGGCTTGTCTGTAATTGTATTGCCTATATTAGTTACGAGCTTTTATGCTTTCATTCTTCTGGTAGCCTAATTTCTTTTAAATAGTATAATGGGACAGTAGAATAAGTAGCTTTTATCATATATAAAGCTGCTGAGCTATTACTGTGTGAACTTTGCAACCCTTATGTATTGTGACTTTATTTGTCATTGGTTCTCCTTCCAAAAACAGGAGCAAGCTGAATTGTAATTGTAAAGTGCGAATATTCTTTTTCTTATTTTGTCATCCATCTTCGCTGCATTGATTTTTCTCTTAGTTTGTAGGGGAAATATTTTTTGTCAGCAAGGTTGCTGTCTACATAGACCTTGCTTCACCGCTGTTGGTTTTATCTGATTTACTTTTGCTTTTCTTTGAAGTCCAGATTTTAAGTTGCTGGCCATCTGAGTACTGAACATAGTAGTTACTGGACTTGGTATTCCAGGGTTTGAACTTAACTTTGAAGGGGGAAATTTATGACGTCATGATTCATTCGTCTATGTTGAACCTTTTACCACGATTCTCTTTCTTTTATTTAATAACATTGTGCATGTTGCCTGTTTGAGCGGTAGTTTATGCTGGGTAAGCTACTTATTTGTAGTAATTTTAGTTTTAAGTTGATTGATTCGGTGCCTTTGTTAAATGTTTTTTGGTCATGCTGCTATTATTTTCTTCTGTGGCAACTGCGTTTAATTTTAGTCGTTTAGGTATCACTTCATTATGAACCTCTCCTATACTAAAGACTTTACTTCCTGTTCCCCATGCTTTGTGCCGATGAAGTGCCATCTTTAGTTTGTAGAATTCATAGGAGATTGGGGGTTGCTAAAAGTCACTGTTGGGGGGAGTGGGAGGTACCTGTTTTTTACCATTTGTTGGAGAACTTTGGGTTAGGATTAGTGCTTGACATCAGAAACTAAAGTCCCACTTCGGTGGGGATTCCCTTTGCTTTGTGATGGAACCATAGGGGTCATATTTCCATTCCTAACCATTTAACAAGGTCTGCCTTCCCACTTTAGGTCTCTGTTTGATGCTGTGCTGTTTAGCAGCGTAGTGATCTGGAACAAACTGAGACATAATTTTGACCTGCTTCTGCTCTGTTTGGTCAGTGTGGGGTTTATTATACAGAGCTGATTACATGAAAACGTTGGACCCTCTTTAGCAGCATCCATTCTGACAGGTAGAAAAATATCAGCAGTAGTGTAACTATTTTTTGTCTAAGCTTTGAATGTCTTGGATGAATGTTACAAGTACTAGCACTACTATGTCCTTGGAGCACAGATGGCATATAGATTTCTCCTGCTGTATCATCCACCTAGGTACTTAGATATATTTTGGCAAGCTATCTTTAATGTCATCAGCTGGTCTTAGGAAATATTAGTATGTGGCTCAATGAAAGACTTAGAATTCGAGCTCCATGTCATAGTTAATACTGCTACTCAGATTTGGATAATTTCTATCCTTTAAATAACAAAGAATAACAACAAAACTGGAACCACAGCAACTTACTTTAATTTACCGCTTTTGTCTTGACATTGCAAAAGACTTAATCAGAATAAAACATAATTTGAACAGCCGCCTTATATACCATTCAAAACCATCTGACTGGACCACTACAAACTTTCATTCCACATTTAAAGATATAGTAGTATTAAACCCTACATGAAATTATCTATGCAAAAAGTTAAAAATATGTAACATATAAACAAAAATAAAATGTGTGTATGGTTTAAATACCATGCTAAAATTAAGGAATGTACTTAACAAGAAAAAAATTTAAAATATGCTGTATGTTGCCACATTGGTCCATTCAGTGTGTGTTAAAACTAAAAGCCAGATGTTCTTCGTGTTTCACTGTTGCAGTCATCACATTTGGGTTATCTGCTTGCAGTAGCCAACAGTCGGCCTGATTAACAAAGTCTTGGGTCCTGCGTCGGTTGCTGTCTCTTCTTCCATGATGTCAGGTAGTCAGGAGTATACAACATGCAGCCAACGCCATTACATCAGTCTTTCTTGCCGTGCCCGAAGCAGAAGCATTTCGCAAGTGCCGGTCGACCGACTCCTGAAATTTTCATTTTCAAGTTTCAGAACTGATGTCTTCAACTAAAGCTAAGTACCCCGTTGGGGAAACGTTTTCTTGCTCTAAACCAATGTCAGTAAAAGTAAATAATTGTATTTCTTGTGGAAAGCAAATGCCTCATAAAGATTTCCATTTGTACTGTATTCCTTGCCTAGGCCCTGATGACGTACCTCGCTGTCAGTGCCTTATTTAAACAACAAACTATCCATCGTCGGTATATTTTTGCTTCTAAATATTTTGGTACTCAGTTCAATTATCCAGACATGTCTTCAGTAAGCCATCCGACTAAAGACATTCTGAAAAAACGCAAAGATAAAGACAGAGACAGGCCGCCTAAGTCAAAAGCTGCCGACGACGCTGCTCCTAAGCCAGTCGCCAGTTCACCTGTACTCAGTGAGGCGCTTTTGCAGCCCCTGATACCCACTACTTTAGATTCGCAGGCCTCTACTGAGACCCATTCGGAGTCCGGTATGCCGCAAGATGTTTCAACTGTGGAACCTGCGGATGTCACTACCTTGGATGGGTCCAGAGCCACTGTGCAGGTACCGGCTTCTGAGGGTGCATTCAGGCCTACTGACTTGCATATCAAACCGACGCCATCTTCTTTTTCAAGGCCTAAAACTTGAACCATGCCTAGAAAACCACCCGGACCGCATGGTCAGGCCTCTGTGCCTAAAAAACAAATGATAAGAATGGCTGAAGACCTTATTACTTTAATCAGGGGAAGCCAACTTTCCCCCTCTAAGAGACCTAGGACTGATTTTGCTTATGATGCTTCTGACCAGGATTCTGAAATTTCTGTTTCCTGTGATGACCAGGATTTGCCCTTATCTACCTATGAGGATTCTAATGCTGAGGACTCTATTCCCTCTGCTTCTCCCCCCAGAGGATTTCTCTTTTGGTGAAATCTTGCATACTCCTAGGGAGCATTTTCATTGGGAAAGTCAGGATTACTCTGATTCAAGAAAGAGGCTTAGAGATTTCTTACTCCTGTCCCAGCACAGGCCTTTAGCTATCCCTCCTGTACAAGACATTGTTGATGATGCCTTTTTGGAATCTAGCTTGGCCCCTGACTCTTTACCTCCTGCTCCCAGAAAACCTGATAGATATTACAGGGTTCCTGACTCTCACAAGTTCCTTTTCAAAAACCCTACTGTGGATCCTGAGGCCATTTCACAGGGACCCAATGGCATTAAGGCTACTACTGTCAAAAATCCTACCCCCTCTGATAGAGACTCCAGGGCGCTGGATAGATGGGGTAAGAATGTATACACTTCTGCAACCTTGGCCATTAGGGCCTTAAACTGCCAGTTTGATATGTTAAAGTATCAGCAGCATATTACTGGATTGCTTAAACAGAAAATGATGTTGATTCCTGATTGTGCTGAAAATAAGGATTTACAGGATTTAATGCATTCTGCTGAGCAGGTTGGAAAACATACTTTGTGATGTGGTTTTGATTCACTAGAGGCATCTTGCAGGGCCGCTGTCACTGGGTCTGTACTTAGAAGGGATGCTTGGATTAAGGAGCAATCCTTGCCAGATCATGTTAAAGCTAAATTACTGGATGCTCCCTTAAATCAGGACCTCCTGTTTGGCAACAAGGCAGAAGAAGTTCTTAAAAAGATGGAAGAAAAAGCTAAATCTATGCAAACTGTTAAAGATTTCCTACAAGTACAACCTCCAAGATTTAGTAGGCATTGGCCCTCTCAGAATTGGTCCTTTCCTGCCTCTTCCAGGCCTTCTCAGTCCAAACCCAGATCCAGCAGAAAACCCAGGCTTCAGTCCCAGAGTACACACAGGACTAAGCAGTGGGGGGCTCCCACTTCCAAATCTGGGAGTAGTAAAACTCCCCCTGTGGTAAACTGAGTCAGTGACTTAACTTTAAAACTTCCAAGCACTTCTCAACTGATTGCCCTTTTGGGGGGAAAGATTGCTCTGTAGGCAAAAAACTGGGAACTCATTACCTCGGACAAATGGGTTTTAAATATAGTTTCCCAAGGATACATATTTCACTTCCACACGGTACCAACCCCAAACAGTTGGCCAGATCTACCCCCAAATCAGTGGCAGAGGGTCAAAAGCAAGTTCTCTCTTTCTTAAGCATAAAGGCTATTCAAACTGCACCAAAAGAAGAAAAGGGACAAGGTTTCTACTCAAGACTTTTCCTGGTACCCAGAAAAGACAATTCATGGCGTCCTATCCTGGACCTGTCTACCTTAAACACTTTTTTGGTGATTCCAAAATTCAAGATGCTAACTATTCACCAGTTGCTTCCTATGCTAGGCAAAGATGCCTAGCTGGCAACACTCGATTTAAAGGAAGCCTACCTGTACATCCCAATCAGGGAATTTTGCAGAAGATACCCACGCTTCAAAGCAGGCTACATGCACCTTGGCTTATCTACTGCACCCAGGGTATTCACAAAGTGCCTAGCATCAGTCATTGCATTTTGCAGGCAAAGAAATATTCAACTATACCCATACCTGGACGATTGTCTAATTCAGACAGAAAGCCAGGACATACTTTTGAATCATCTGTCATTTGTACAAAAGGTGTTAACTTGTCTGGGGTACACCATAAACGAAAAGAAGTCACACCTGGTACCCTATCAACAAATTATATTCCTGGGAGCAAGCTTGATATAACTTCTCAGATGGCTTTCCTCACGCCAGAGAAACAAACTCATTTGACAACCTACTTCAAACTAATGACTACAAAAACCCTGCTATCTGCAAGGTAAATACTGCAAGCCTTGGGGTTCATGGCCTCCTGGATTCTTCTAATTCCATATGCAAGACTGCATATGAGGAAACTACAATGTTATCAAAATGCCTATGGTGTCAACAGTCTCAGGATCTAGAAGCAATGATTCCTATCATACCTTGCCTACGGTTAGAGTTCCTTTGGTGGGCAGAGGCCTGCCACCAAAACAAGGGACAACCATTCACTCTACCCCCTGTCACCCAAACCCTAACAACAGATGCATCAGACTATGCATGGGGGGGGGGTGCATTCAGAGCAAATGGAACCCAAGTCAAATGCACCTGCATATCAATCAAAAAGAAATGTTAGCTGTACAGAATGCTCTGACACCCTTCAAGGACCACATTCTTCCAGGACAGTTAATGGTAAAGACAGACAACACCACTGTTATGTGGTACATAAACAAGCGGGGGGGGGTAACCATTCTTACCCCCTTGGCAGACTAGCCTGGCACTGTGGAACACAGCCTTGAGCTACCAAGTGCATCTACAAGCTTAATTTCTGCCAGGAAAGCTAAATACACTGGCAGACGAACTAAGCAGAAACCTCATGGACCCACACGATTGGAAACTGGAACCAACAACTTTCAACATGTTGACAAACAAATGGGGAAGCCCAGATATAGACCTGTTGCCACCCCTCAGAACTACCAATTGGACAGTTTTTGCACAAGGATTCCCCACAAACAAGCTTGGAAAGTGGATGCTCTGTCCTTCAGATGGAAAAACCTACCAGTTTATGCCTTTCCTCCTCTGCCTCTCCTCTCCAAAGTACTACTAAAGATCAAACAGGACAAACCAAGGATGATGTTGATTGCACCAGACTAGCCATGCCAACACTGGTACCCCCTCTTGCGCAGTGTGTCACTGCTGGCTCCATGGCACCTGCCTCAGACCCCTACCCTGTTGTCACAGCAGGAGAACCAGATTCTGCACCCTCAGCTTCATACTCTGAACCTAGCAGCCTGGCTAATTACCTAATCTCTCCATTACCATCCCTAAGTAAACAAGTGTTGGAAATCATTTTAGAGGCAAGGAGGCCTAGTACTAAAAAATCTTATGCTGAAAAATGGAAAAGATTTTGTGCCTGGGACCAATCTCAAGGGATGGGCACAGCAGCGCACAACTTACCTCAGATTCTTCAATACTTAACTGAGATGCTTTACAAAGGCCTTTCTTTTTCCTCCATCAAAATTCACGCCTCAGACATTTCATCTCATTATAACACAGAACCACCCCTCTTCTCTCATCCGCTGCTCAAGCAGTTCCTCAGAGGGGCCAAAAACTTAAGATATCCCAGGAGAGCCCCAACTCCAGACTGGGACCTTAACGTAGTGTTGGAGAAACTCACTCTTCCTCCTTTCGAGCCAGCTGCAAGTGCAGATATAAAATTCCTTTCTTGGAAAACAGCCTTCCTTTTAGCAATCACTTCAGCAGAAGGGTATCTGAATTACAGGCCCTTATGGCAGTGGAGCCTTTCATCATCTTTAATGCGGACAGGGTATCCCTCAGAACCAATCCCTCCTTCGTGCCCAAGGTGGTATCCAGCGTGGAGCCTTTCATCATCTTTAATGCGGACAGGGTGTCCCTCAGAACCAATCCCTCCTTCGTGCCCAAGGTGGTATCCAGCGTGGCTCTTAATCAGTCCATTCATTTGCCAGCCTTCTTTCCTAATCCACAGAACAAAGGGGAATGGATACTGCACTCCTTAGATGTGCACAGACAACTTAGAGTTTACTTGGATGGGACTAAACCTCAAAGGAAGTCTGAACAATTGCTGGTGGCATTAGCTGCAGGGGCAGAGGGCAAGGCTATTTCAAAGCAAACCATTTCTAAATGGATAGGCCATTTGCATTCATTTCTGCTGTAAGCACCATGGAAAACCTATTACACAGGGGATCAGACCCCATTCAGTCAGAACTGCATCTACAGTTACAGCCTTTCTCAGAGGTGTCCCTACCAGGGGCATCCTAGAAGCTGCTTCCTGGAGTTCTGTACACACTTTCACCAAGCATTACCATTTTCCAATTTTTCTCTCTCTTTTTTTTTTTTTTTTCCCAAAATCTCTATTTCAATTTTCTTTTTTCAAATACGGTAACTCAAAAACACAAATAAACAATACAAATACCTATCTAAAGAAAATAGACAACAATCTCGTTCCGAGAAAATTATACACACACACACACACACATATATATATATATATATATATATATATATATATATATATATATATATACACAAGAAGTCACTACATCATCAAGTAAAGTATGAGAATTCTTATGTTCATTTGGTCTCATAAGGGATAGTTAGAATGGGGATAATCTATATATAAAGTAAAAATAGAAATTTAACCATTTATTTGTATGTTTAGGGAAAATATCTAGTTATTGCCAATTTTCTCTAAATCCAGAGTTGGCTTTGCCACTGCAGTCTTGCAGGGCTTTATAGCTGGTCCTAATGCTATCTAAATTCCTCCTCCCATCCTTAGCTTTGGGAATCTACCCAAATGTGATGACTGCAACAGTGAAACACGAAGAACATAGTACAGTTGCATACACTTACCATAAATGTAGATGTTAGAGTGTATTCACTGTTGCAGTCCTGGTTACCCTCCCTCCAGCCCCCTGACTTCTTTTGGCTATATCTCTACTCTCCTTTTCTATGCTTAAAAGCTTTTTGGTGTATTTGCCTTTTTGTTGGAGGTAAAACCTTGTGTGTGTGTGTGTGTGTGTGTGTGTATGTATATATATATATATATATATATATATATATATATATATATATATATATATATATATTATTTTTTTATTGCTTCCTATTAAGGGGGCATATGACATCTGGGGCAAGAAAAACTGATGTAATGGTGTCGGCTGCATGTTTTATACCCCTGACTACCTGACGTCACGGAAGAAGAGACAGCAACTGATGCAGGACCCAAGACTTTGTTAAATAGGCCGACTGTGGGCTACTGCAAGCAGATAACCCAAATGTGATGACTGCAACAGTGAATACACTCGAACATCTACATTTATAGTAAGTGTACACAACTGTACTTTCTGAATATTAAATCATTGCAGTTTCTTACTTGGCAACATACAGCATATTTTAAAAAAAATGTCTTGAGTACATCCCTTTGAGTATAACTTTTTGCATAGATAATCTTTCTTGATCTAGCTGTGACTTTCATCTCCATGAACTTGGTATAGTGATGGAAATAACATCACTGTCTTTCTGGTATCATTCTTAAATCCTTTGCTTCTTATATTTTGGGCTGCATATAGCAGATGGTCAGGGGGATTAAAAGTTGCCTGTTGCAGTTCAGTGTGCTACACGGCTTGACTTTTAAGCACCTTTTCTTGTTAATGCATTCATTATAATTTAAGGGGGTGTTCAAGGTAGAAATATTCATTGTGAGCCTATACTGATGACATGCAGATTTGTTTTTTTTCAGTCATGCATCTGTGGCACAATTTATCATTCTAGAAGACTGTCTCAGTCCCATTCATCAATGCACAGCAAACAGTCAAAGCTTAATCCAGCAAAGGGCAGATGCCGGCATGTACTGCCATCCTGCCATCCATCCATCCATCCATCCATCATGTCTTTATCTCCTTTCCACACTTCCTATTTACAGGGTAATGGCCTGAAATATGTAGGTAGGTCTGTGATCTGTGAGTGATTCTTAAAACACAGATGTCAATTGTAATCAAAACTTTCCCTCCATTTTAAAGTTCCAGATCCAGGTAATATTCTTATTTGATCTTCTAACTTGGCAACTGTGATCCATGCTATTTTACAACAGTACTGTACTTTGGAATAGTAGACAAAGATCTGGCAAGACTATTGCAGATGCAGAATTCCATTTCAAGAGCACCTCACTCATGCCACATAATGCCTTTACTGCACGATCTGCAGTGGTTGTTGCTTCCTACCAGGTCTCTCTCTAAAATTCTTATTTTTACCTTCTAGAATCTACACAGCCTGGGTCCTGCTTAAGTAAAAGAGCTGCTGGTGCCCATTTTACTGGCAACCTAAGAACTCTAAAAGCATCTTACACCCCAGCACTTGCTCAGACCTAATAGCAAGCACTAATATACCCTGACACTGATTGCCCTGCAGGGCAAGGCTCTTTATTCACCCCTCACCAACCAAGTGACTAAGCAGCTCACCCTACTATTCAGGCATGACCAAAGGGCAACTTCAGGTGCACTCTCCAGTCCAGCTGGTGAATATGGGTATCCTGAGGCAATGTTACAACTGCCTCATGTACACAGACAACCCTCTTCTCCTACCAAAAAACACTAACATATGCGAGAGATGCAGTTATACAGCCAAACTGGAAGCTAAGCTGTCTCCACCCAAGACGGCAACAGACTGTCAAGAGGAGAAGGTAAACACTTGCACCACAACTCCAGCCGCACCACAACTCCAGCCGCACACAGACCTACCAAAACAGCACTGGCAAAAAATACACATAAATACACAAAATCATACTCGGAGGCTCTAAATAAAAACCTGCAAATGCATCAGAGACCTCCAAAGCAGACACCCAAACAACCTGCACTTCCCGTCACAAACCAGACAACACATAAAACACAAAATCAGTGTGCCGCACAATCACAGCTCTTTAGGCAAAATAACATACCTAACACACTAATAATAGGTCACGCTATAGTTAGGCACACCGATGTCCCACTCACTAGGTTGGACAAGCAGAAGGTTACTGTTAGCTGCCTGTCGGGAGCCAAAATCCGCCACATAACACAAGCACTCGGGTCACTCCAGAACAAGTACAAATATGACTCGTTATTGTTCATGCTAGTATGAATGACCTGAGATGCACCTCCCTGGACTACATGAAAAGAGACATGGAAGAGCTCTCTGATCATGTAGCCCTGGCTGGTATGACCCTGACCCTGAGTAGCATCCTGCCCTCACCAAGAATGATACCTCAGTATAAAGAAAAAATGGTCAATTTCAACAATTGGCTAAGTTTCTGGTGTCATTCAAAGGGGATCCAGTGTCTGTCAGCCTGGGACGACATGCTCGACAAGCCGCATTGCTTTGCAAGAGACTGCTTGCACCTTTCACCCCTAGGCTTTCCAATACTGGCCAGTGTTCTTGCTGCCCCCATAGTGCCTTTTTTAGGCAAGGCTCAAATGTCAAACCCACTTCCGTAAACAGCACAATTAACAAAAAACTGAGGGTTATGCTACTCAACGCCAGGAGTTTAAATCTCAAAATGCACGCGCTTGAAGCACTCCTCAGTATGGAGAACGTCGACATCTGTGCAGTAACTGAAACCTGGTTCAAGGCTCCAGAGAGCACCCCAGCACTACCACATGTTTCGGCCACAGAGCACTGAACGAAACACAAAAGGGGAGGGGGTGTATCCATATTCATCAAGGATACCTACACCTCCAGGTTAGTGGCACAGCATGATACCTCTCAGATCATCCATGTGCAACTAACATCGGGCAAATCTGCATTGTGGCCTGCTACCCTCCATAACCCAGGACCACCACTCCACCTTTCTGGAGACACAGGAAAACATGAAGGTCCTACCGAACACCCTGATATTGGGCGATTTCAATTACCCTACCATTCACTGTGAAAACTACTCGAGTACAAATTCCCAGACCCAGCGCTTCCTGGAATTCATCAACTCAAACACCCTGGATCACCTGGTAAACTCCTCTACCAGAAGTGAAAACATATTGGACTTTGTCATCACCAACATGGGCGACAGTTGTTCCACACCGGAGGTCAACCCATCACTGGTTAGATCAGACCATAAACTAATCACTCTGGATGTCCACACCCCACCAACACCCCCAACTAAGGAAACCACAGTAAAAAACTTTTCTAAAGCAAACTTCACCTTACTTAAGACAGAGGTGGTAAGTTTCACAGCCCTCATGCTAGAAATCTTTACAAATGCACTCTATGAGCACCTACAAGGATGCATTGATAGTGCCATCCCTAGCAAAACCAAGACTCACTCCTCTAAGAGAAGGAAACCAGTTTGGTGGACCCCTGCAATAAACAGGCTATACAATAGGAGGAGGAAACTAGTTCAGAAAAAAAGCAAATCCCAAGAAGGAAAGACATCCCTGATCAGTATCAGTAAGAAACTAAGGTCCCTCATGAAATCATCCAAGGTTAACTTCGAAAGAAAAATAGCAGAGGATTCAAAAGATAACCACAAAGCCTTCTTTAGCTATGTTAAGAATCTAAGTGGCAACTCACAGATATGCACTGAACTAGTGCAAAATAGCAGAAAATATACTGAACCTACTGATATTGCCAACATCCTAGCAGATAGATTCAATACAAACTTCACCCCCCTCTCATCTCCAAAAGGGCCCACAACAATACCGGTAAAGTGTAGTGTCCCAAAAAGTCACCGACGCACAGATGAAAACAGCCCTTTCAAAATCCAAAAACATAGCGTCAATGGGACCAGATTGTGTCCCAGGCTGCGTCTTGCACGAACTACAGAACGAACTAACCCCCAACCTAAACACGCTGTTCAACCTCAGCCTCTCCACAGGCTACGTGCCCATAGAATGGCGCACAGCAACTGTTATTCCTCTCCACAAAGGAGGGGCCACAACTGACCCTGGTAACTATCGCCCCATAAGCCTGACTAGCCTGGTCTGCAAGGCTATGGAGCGCATCCTCGTGGAACTCATTAACAAAGACATTGGGAACCTCCAAACACTTGACCCAACCCAGTTCGGCTTTGTTAAGGGCAGATGCCTACTAAACCTGGTTGACTGCTTTGAGACAGACACCAAGGCCATAGACGAGGGAAAGGTGTTTCACACAGCCTACCTTGACCTCACCAAGGCTTTTGCCACCATTCCCCACTCGGGTATTACAGAAAAACTCACCAGCCTGAACATAAACCTCTACGTCACAAGATGGGTTGCCAACTGGCTTACAGACAGAACTCGCACGGTAAGAATAGAGGGCTCCAGGTCCGACTCTAAACCAGTCACAAGTGTTTGTCCCGCAAGGCTCGGTCCTGAGACCCCTACTGTTCAGCATATACTTCTCAGAAGTACAGGCAAATACAGGAGGACTATGGCTAACTAAGTTCACCGATGACTGCAAACTGGGAGCCATAATTGACTCTCCGGCTGACACGGACATCCTCCAAAAGGGCCTTACTGAGACGGACACCTAGTGTCAAAGTCATGGCCTCAAGCTAAATGCCAAAAAATGCATAGTCATCCCATTTGGGAAAAACAAAACACCCACGAATTACTACATAGGTGGCAGCCCCCTTAATACAGAAGAGGTAATAAGAGATCTGAGGACCCAGGTAGATAGTAATCTCTCCTTTGACAATCATATTGCCAAAGTAGATAGGAAATCCAAGGGTTCACATCTAGAAATAAAGAGGTTATAGTGCCCCTCTACTTGTCACTCATTAGACCCATCATAGAGTACAATGTCCCATCTGGTATGTACCTCACAAGACACTTCCAACAGATGGAAAGACCACAAAAGTACCTCACCAAGAGGATTACTGGTCTCAAACATATGTCCTATGCAGCCTGACTGAAAAAACTCCGGCTGTACTCAGTGGCACATCGCTTATTCAGAGGTGATCTCTGCCTGACTTACAAAGCCATGTCCAACTCAGAATTGATGGACATGCTCCACCTAAAGAAATCCAAGTCACTGCGAGCCATGTGCTCTAGTGAGCTAAACCTTGCCACAACAATAAGTAGATTCCTGTCACAGAGTCTCCTCATACTTTGGAACTTTGGAACAAAATTCCAAGTTACATCAGGCAGAGCCCCTCACTAACACTCTTCAAGAGAAACCTTGACGAGTGGATAGGTAACAGAAAATACACCCCTGGGATCACTTAATTGGCTGTGCTTGACAGAGGACCAGTTAATTAATCAGTGGGGTGGCGAAAGTCGACACACTGGTTAGGCTTATAAATGCCCTCGGGCAGATAGCCTACTACCTACCTATGAATCCACATATTATCAGATTAGTGTCTGCTAGCTGGATTGAAACATCTGACATAATTTCTCTTGGTTATCTTACCATGGTCCTCTGAAATCAGCTACTTTCCCTGACTTACACGTGCGATTAGGAAGAGCCCCTAAAGTACCATATTTTTTAAAAGAAGCTTTTAAACATATTCAGGGTTTCTGTTTTTATGTTTAATGCTTTGTTAATTTATTTATCTTTACCATATGTATACTATGTAATCAGTTTTAATCATGTTGTTATTACTTTGATTTTAATTTGTAGAATTCTTTGGCACAAGCTGTGATGCCCGCCACTGCTGCCAATATGTGATGGGCACCACTGTGTGTTGTCTCCATGCTGGGCCAGTAATCAAGGAGATGAATGCTCACCACTGACACTAGAGAAGGGACATGCACTTGGAATACAATTGGATACATTCAGTATTTCCAGATGCAGACCTCTCTGCATCAAGTACAATTTCCCTTAAGAGCACACAAGGAACACACTCAGCCCAGGGTCTGTATGTGCCTTAATCTGTCTTCCTCCAGGTCCCCAATAAAAGTCCCCACTGGTACAGCTGTAGGGTTAGGTCTTCAGCTGAGTGTCCAAGCAAAGTCCTCCAGTGCACTCTGTAAACTCAGTGCTTCATGTGCCTGCCCCAAGTAGCTGATTTGCACAGACACACACACACACACACACACACACACACACACACACACCTGGGAAAGGCTGGCACAGGTCTACTAGCTATGGCCCCTTCTCTCCAGACTATAAGGTAGTTACCACTGCCAACAGACACTCCACGGTCAGCTACTCTAAGGTCCTTAACAAAGGGTGCCCAATTATACTGTGTAATATTAATACTAATACAAATGGTAGTAGTTCACCAAGATGGCTAGGCCTTCTGGAGAGGCCCACACAGTGTCCCAGATAAATAAAAGTAATCTCAAAGGTTAGATACTTTCGACAAGAACCAGCCATAATAAATTTTTTAAATATATTTAATAGTAAATAAAACAGCATGAAAATATTGAATATGTATTTACAGTAAATCACAGAGTTGAGATCACAGAAAATATTGAAAACAACATTGATGGACAGTCTCATACAAATAAAGAAAAACAATCTCTAAACTAAGCTTCGCAATAACTTACTTGGGCAAGGCAAGATGAAATACATGAGTTATCTTTCTAGTCAGCCTCCCAAACAGAATACTCTCTACTCTGAGATTTCTCTTTGTAATATCTAAAATATAATTTCCAAGAGGGCTGTCAGAATGACATCATCTGGTCACCCGACTCAACATTCTCCCATTATTCCACTTTGAAGCTGAGACAGGGATTGAACATAGATAGCTGCAGTACACATCCACATGTTTATGGCAGTGCCTGGAGGCCTCCCCTCTTTAAACTGAGCTAATGAACAAAGGATGTTCTTCGTGTTTCATTGTTGCAGTCATCACATTTGGGTTATCCCTGCCAGAGTAGCAATCAGCTGGCCCGGATACCAGAGACTTAGTATTTCTTTGTCGGTTGCTGTCGCTTCAGGACTGACATCAGGTCATCAGTAGTATAAAGTATGGTAGCCAACGCCATTACATCAGTCTTTCTTGCCATGGAGCCCGAAGCAGAACAAAGGCTCTGTCCCAGACCCAGTGTCTCCGGTCCTACTCAGCACTGTAGGGTGCCTTTTAATGATTTAACAGCTCATTTACATGTCCCTTTTTTTTCTTAAAATAAGCCAACTAGTTAACCTTTGCTGTGCCAGTGTCCTCTGTTAAAACATATACATTTATGTTCAGGTACCATAATACATGTACATTTCTCTTTACTTCAGCAGGGTGCACTGTTGATACATTAAACACAGTTAACACAAGCAAAACTCAGTAATACATTTTCAGCACAAGCATCTGTACATATCAGTTTGTTATACTAATGATATACAATTATTTACAAAATTCTGGCTAGCTGTGCTGGCACAATTCATGCATCCACCTCCCTACTTCTCTCTGGCATGGCTGGCAGTATCTCCTGTTGTCACACAAGCATTTAAAGTAAATACATTAAACTTTATTTTTTACTTCTTTTATCAACCCACTACATTTTCAAATCTTTCTGGTTAATAATTAAATAACATGTATTACATATTAGGATTCTGACACAAATCAGTTAGCTATCCTAAGAAATATATAATTTATAAATTTGGCTTGCTATATAAAACTTCATCTGGAATACAAACCTTCTAGATCAGGGGTGTCCAACCTTTTCAGTTGTAAGGGCCGCATTGAGTCAACAGAAATCATCTGGGGGCAAACAGCAAGTGAGGACCAAAAAGGTCTCTCACAAACTGAAGAGCAAAAAAAAAAAAAGCGCTGGCTGTTTTGTAGGTGAATTTGAACAATAAATAAATTAATAAATGCATAATATTTGCCCTAAAATTCAATATCTCATTCTAATTATTAAAAAAACTGTTAAATCTAACATCTACTTTAACATCAAAGTTTATTTGTAAAAAAAATTAACAGGTACGACCCTTACAAGAGGAGCAGAACTCAAGCAATGCACAGCATTATAACTCTGCCAGCATCACTGGGACTGTGAGATAGCAGGCACACATCCAATAAACAAAAACAGGTAAGTTTGACAAACCACAAATTCAGCTAAGGCTGCTATAATACATGCAAGGTGCACACTAAACTAATAAGAAACTGCATTGCTTACTAACAAACACATATATAAGACATTTACATCTAAAGTAGAAATTAAAGCACTTGTAATGTAAAAGTATTTGGTTTCCAAACAAGGATGGCTTGATAGAAAGCAAGCTTCCCAGCTGTTTAATATACCAAGGAAGCAAATGCAGATGTCTAACATTCTAATCTAGTAATGTTCAATGCACTTAAAAGGGCAGACTAGATAGACTTATTGACTCCTCCTGCCATTAAGCAAATGTAATGCAATTACCACAGTGAGAACCAATTATTCGGTTTACAGGTGGTAGAAGGAAGAAAAGGGTGGAGTGAGGGCAGCTGCTTACAGTTAGATTCAGCATCTGGGCAGACATGACAAACTAGCAACCTCTTTCTACCATTATGTTCATATGTGTACCAAAACAACATTTTAATTTAATTGCTTCTGTCAAAAGAAAACTATGACCTTTGGATCACTTAAGAGGCTAAGCATGGTCCCTCACAAATGATAAATATGTACTAGATATAGAACAGTGCTAGATAATGGTCAACTACTTGGTACACAAGTCTAGTGTCGGACAGTTTAGCTCAGAAAGTAACAGCACTTCTGAGCAAGTGTCTGAACTACAGAGTAAAGGGACACTTCTGCCCAATGTGCTTACCCAGTTACACAGTGACCGCTGTGCACCATTCAACTCTTCCCCTGTGGTATGCATCCTGTCAGTACATTCTCACAGATCATAATTCCTTACTTTACATCCCAATTAATGCTGCCCTCATCTTGCGATTCTACAATCCCCTTAGCATCAGTCATACTGTACCATACAAACCCTAACTGACTGTACAAAAGATGTCATGACTTTACATATTACTCTTAAGTTATTAACCCTCTGGGATTCTTAATTCACTTCACCTGACTGGCTGCTTGTCTTCTGCTGAATCTTTCTCTTAATCTATGTTAACTCACTTTCTTCACTAATCTGCATACTGACCAATCCCCTCTTCTCTTCCTGCTGATATTACTCTGATCTTTCAGATCCATTATTTCGACCCTTTTTGTCAAACCTGCAATTCAGCTTTCTTTTATTACTTTTTGTTTCCTATGTCTCCTTACCTTCTTTAAATTATTCCAGAGGCAATCTAACTATATTACCTCTGCTTTCTCCTACCTCTTACGTATTCCTATACCCAAAACTAAAGCATTATGCATGTGACTTAAGAATCCTGGTTGTTTTAATTTAAATATAAAGACTTGATTTTTTGCCTTCTTTGTGTTTTAAGACTACTTATCCTACATGTTTGCAATTGCAACCGCTGGCTGCACCGAGTATGGTGGCTCCTGATAGGCGCTTAAGGATTTCTGCAGCATTTACATTGCTTCCCACTCACATTCACAGCAGGTCAGGCATCCCTAGCCTAGAGATAATACTTTCCGCTTCAAAATGTATATTTTAAATTTCAACCTCGGAGTAGTATGTAGGTCTACGTGTATTCAAGACAGGTGCACTGTACTGCAGGGCTACACAGAGGACAGCAAACATTTTCAGCATATGCTATGCAAGTCATGGAGTACAAAATATTGGTAACTTCACATCTCAAAAAATATTTCTCTACAATTCTTATAGTTATGCATACGTTTATGACTGTGACTGCATTCAGCAAAGATGTGCCTAAAACTGGTCTGTTGTGATCAACGCACTACCCCGGTAAACGAACATACATGCATACACAAACTAATGAAATAACAAATAGTTTGCATTTTCATCACTTCCTTTCCCAACTGTTTAGCCGAGTTCGCACCTGCGAGCAGTTCTCTTAACTAACCGATCAACAAGTCAATACTCCGAGGCTGAAATTTAAAATATACATTTTGAAGCAGAAAGTATTATCTTTGTGTTTTAAGACTACTTCATGTTTGCAATTGCAACCACTGGCAAACGCTGTTAAACAGATTAAGAAGACATAAGGACTGTAGATAACGGACATATAGTATAAATAGCCAACGACCACTAATAGACACTACAAATCACTGACTCCTGCAGAGCATCACGTAAACAAGATACATAATTTGACGTTGTACATCAACACATTTTTAGACCCTTAAAATTAATTGTGGACTACATTACAAAAATATTCTCATGTAGGAGTTCAAGACATAAAGTGCTTTGTAAGAGAAAGACCTCAGGAATGTACGTAGTCTTCCACTTTGTACTCAAATTACACGTAGCCCGCCTCACATTTTTTAAAAAAATACACATCACTCAAATGTCGCACCGGTGCACCCATTCCCCAGTTAAAATGTATACAAACATCTTTTTCAGATTATACTGCAACCACATCTACTGCATCAATGAAAGTAAGTTAGTGCACGAAGCACTGCCATTACTATCCAAAATGCCATGGGAAAGGGCTTATTAAGTGCCTAATTAGCCTTTGTCACGCACCTGACCTAGTATAAATTACTTAGCTTACCTTTTACTGCTGGAGATGTTGTAGTGTAGTCTGTGAAAATAAATCCTCTCTCGATCGCGGTGCTTTCGCATACCAGCAGAAAGACGCTGGCATGAAAACGTGAAAAAGTAAGTTGGCGCAGAACAGCTGAAGTACGCGGACGTGTAAACACACGGAAAAAAACTTAAATTTCAATTAAATTTCAATTTAAGGGTCGCGGGCCGCATGGAAGAGCTCTGAGGGCCGCATGCGGCCCGCGGGCCGCGGGTTGGACACTCCTGTTCTAGATGATATTGACAAGAGGAAATAGCTATTCACATTTGCTCCACCATCATTTCATTGTCAGGACAGTTCTTTTTTTTCTTTTTGTAATGAATGAACTTTGTGCATCAGTCAGGGATCTTTCAGTACAGCATATGATTCCAAACACTGTTGATTAGTTCGAAAATAGCTTATCCTTAATGAGATTTTTGCTTTCTTCACCTTGCTGGAGCCATAGCATGCCTGGGACTATTGCTGTTTACTATTTTTTGACATCATTTTGCCACCATTGTCTGTTAATCATCAGCTTCCTTATAGCCATCTTTTTTTTTTTTTTTTTTGCTGTTAGCACCAGGGAGGGACATGCAATGGACTGAAGTAGAGACCGATTCCTCACTTCTGCAAGGGGTGTTGCCTTCAAGCAGCCCAGCCCCTCTTCCTGAAGCACTTATCAATGGTTTCCCAAGTCTCCAACAGGGAAATCACATTGCTTTGTGCGCACCTAAGTGCACGCAGCTCTCCCCCTCCCCAAGAGAAGTGAGCCAGACCATGCCTTTTCATCCCCCCATACCTTCTTGATTCTTTCAGTGTGGGGACTGTTAATTGAACCCTAACCATCAGGGCCATAATGAAGGCAGCACACTGAGCCAGGCAATTTGTATTCCCTTTTGTTTGGAACTCTAATAAGTTCAGATCTAAGGAGTCAAAATAGTTTTAGTTCTATAACTTATGTTAGGGGTACCCATTTTATTAGACTGTAATCCTTTCTTGTTTGGCATAAAAGGATTATTTACAATTTTATCAATGTCTTAGGCGATACAGTTTCAGTTAGATACATGACTACAAGGTGCTTATGATGATTCAAATGCAAGCTATCCCTTTTCTTTCTTTTTAATAACAACTTTATTGAAATCATTTATTGGACAATTGTTTTTTTTTTCCAAACAAAATTCTAGTAATTTACCATTTTTACATTTTATCCTTCTGTGCATTCATAGTGTGTTTGCCTCCCTCTTCATTTTTCCTTTTAAATTGTATTGGTTTATTTTAGGTGATATCTCTACTGCATTAGCTGTGTAATTTCATAAAAGAGAAAACAAATGGAAAGTAGCTGACAGTAAACAATTAATACCAATTAGCAATAAAGCTGAAAAGGTAATTCAATCATTTATATTCAAGTTGTGCTCCAAAAAGAGGGGTCATAGGGTCTTTATTTTTTAAACGTGTGGTTTAGTTGTTAGGGTACTCACTAAACTGTAAAGGCAAAAAAAAGTCTAGAGGGATAGAGACCCTGGGAAGAAGGTCCTGAAGCTAGCTGATTTAATTTTAGACCTATGAATCATAACCTTCTAGGTCAAGAAATCCGGTATCAGTCACAAGTTGACCTGATCCATAAAATACGGCCCAGGTCTGACCCTGAGACCTGCAGGCCTAATAATTTAACATGTAGTCTCGGTGAGGTCAAGTAGAGGATAATTACTTCTTTTGTTCATAGAGACACTGGTAAACAATTCTTTGCTATGAACCAGTATAGCTTTTTTAAAGGCACGTCTTGTCTTCTGAAGCATGTTACATTCATTCAAAATATCACCACAGCCATGGATAGAAACAAAGTACAAAGGATGAGTCCAGAAAAAAATCACATTAGCTTGCATGTCTAGGGGACCATCTCTGTGATACCCTCCTAGAAGGAATAGAGATGTTTGTTGAAGTTTAAAGTAGTTTAATAAATTAAGTAGATAGATGGTCTTGTGTTCTTGTTCTAGCATCCTCTTAGTCTGGATTCAACAAGACCAAGTTCACTAAATGATTGTCATATGGATCACAGTCACGACTTTATCCCATTTTTCTATCAGAGCTGGTTTTAAGTTCTATACTTTGACTAGACATGCTTTGCAATCGAAGAAAATGTAACTTGTCATTTACAATTTGCTTTAATTCTGTTTCTTTATTTATTTACTTACTATGTCCAGGTTGATGCCTTTTTTTACCTTTAGAGATGAAGAGGAATGTTTTGAATGGTGGTGGTTTTATTTTCAGTGTGAATTATACTGAGAAATTCTGAAAGCAAAGTTCTGTCTCATGCAGTATTTTTTTGTGTTATATATTTACAGCTGCATAACTAAATACAGCCACAAGTGTTCATTGCTTAAAAGTGCAAAAAATAATTGTACTGTTTGTAAATCGGACCACCCAAACTCACTGCAGTATTATAAAAATATTGTTGGGGGTGGGCTGCTTTGCCTATGTCTACCTCACACTGATACATACTAACTCACTGAAGTATTATGAAAGCACTGGTAGGGGGTGGCTTTGCCTACATGTACCCTGCACTGATACTGATACTACAGTCTTGGACTTGGCATATAATAATTATGATGAAATATGCCTGTGGTAATGGAGATGATAAACAAGTCAGCAGTAAAATCCAAAAGTTTATTCAGAAACATTGAGCGCTTTCATTCCAGAATTCTTGGAACTTCATCAGAACTCATAACAACCAGTAAAAGCCATATTATGCAGTACATTTCATGTTCATTAATCCAAAGCCACCAATTAAAAAACAACAATTAAGAACAGTTAGAGAGAGTATAGTGTTTCAATCTTAAAACAGAATTAATAGAGCAGGCTTCATTTAATCCAGGGTGGTTAGTTGCATTTAACAAAACCTGCCATTTAAATCACATACAATACAATCAGTTGATAACAATGGATTCAGTGCTGAAAATTTGAAAGCTGTGGGAGACCTGACCCTTTTATTTCAACAGGTGAGTCAGCAATTCACTATGCTTCCTGCCAATGTAGGTTTGGAATCTACTCAAAGAAATGGGCTGTCTCTGAGTAATGACAGATGTTGTTCTATTCCCATGTTGCAGTATTCATACTGTGGGATTTCCAGCCCTCAGGCAACCCGATGTCGGCTCCTTATATAAAAGCTTAAGCCTGGCTGCCATAGGTGCGTGGGATGTCACACATAGGGCCATAAACCTTGGAGTATAAATGTGACATTGGCACGCACAGACCTCAGAACTTTTCAGCCGTAGATGACGATTACTTCGACCGCTTCGCTCCTACGTTCGTAGACATCTAAAGATAAGTACCCCGTTGGGGTTTTTGCCTTTTTGTTCATAAGCTTTAGCTTGAGTGCTGTAGTTTTTCTCTAGCCGATATCTGAGAAAAAGAGTAACTGTAGTTGCCAGATTCCGCACAAAGATTCTCACGACTGCTGTGTCTTTTGCTTAGGTAAGGAGCACTACCACAAGGCCTGCTCTATTTACCAATCATTCGTACCCAAGACCTTATGCAGCCGTCTGTCCACATTAAATCTTTTTCTAGAAAACCAAAGGCTTAAACATCTTATGCTTAGGATGGATCCAGAGTTGGCCGCGGAAGAAGGCCAAGGTTTGCAGGCCTTCTCCAGATGCCGCTCTGCCTTTGGATGTCCCGCCGACTTCTGTTCTAGGTGCTGAGGGACACCCGCTTACTCCGGTAACAACAGCTACTCTAGAGGATGTCGGGTCAGTACCCATGGACAGCACATCAGTGGAGTTGACTCAGATGTTGGTCTTTACTGACATCGAGGGGGAACCATCGCTGGACCAGCCAACTGAGACCTCTCCTACCCTAGTGCAGGCCTGTGTTTCCTTACCCAACCAGACGCACACTCCTTCTAAAAGGAAGCAGAAAATGAAATACCTGAGCACGACGCCTTTGGCAGTCCCAAACAGGGGGTCCTTCACTTCCTCCTTGATGCAGGCCTTCATGGCTCTTAGGCCTACAGGCCCTACTCCCACCAGTATCCCTACACTGAGTCCTAGGCCGGCTTCTGCCTCCTCCCTGCCTTTAGCTTCTGCTCTGCCTACAGTTACCCAGGAAGATCTAGAAGAGATCTTATTACTCTTCTGAAGAATCTGTCTCTTATGTTTCACAGATTGCCTCTCCCATTGACTATTACTTACCTGAAGAGGACTCTATTGAAGGGGACTCCCCACCTGAGGATTTATCATTTGGGGAGACTATCTCAAAAATGAAAGAGTATTTTAAGTGGGATACTTCTTTAGTCTCTGATACTCAGAAAAGATACTTTGAGCTTCTACAGCTTGACTCCCCTTCTCCTTGTGCTATCCCTCCAGTACTCCCAGCTTTCTTGGATGTCTTCACTTCGGTTTCCAAGAACCCAGATTCTCAACCTCCTGCCCCTAAGAGGCCCAATAGGTTTTAAAAAGTCCCTGATGACTACAAGTTCCTCATAAAACCACCTTAGGCTGACCCAGCTGTTATTGCAGTTTCCCCAGTTAGGCAATTTAGGCAATTGCCTTCTGCTCCATACTGCCATCCGATAAAACAGCAAAACTATGAACAGGATGGGGAAGAAGGTATACACCTCCTCTACCCTGGCTTTCAGGGCTATAAACTACCAAATCCACATGGTGAAGTATGCCCTAGACCTAGTTTCTCAGGCCTCCACCCTGTTGGCTACCACACCAGACTGTCCAGCCAAATCTGACATTTCCTCCAAATTGTCACTGGCTACCCAAGTAGCCAGACACGCTGTCCGCTGCAACTATGATGTTGCAGAAGCAGTTGCCAGATCTGCTGCCACTGCTTCCACCTTGCGCAGATACTCCTGGCTCAGGCTACAACCTCTGCCAGATTACTTTAAAGCCAAGATCATGGATGCTCCTTTGGATAGCAACCTTCTCTTTGGCAAAAATGCTGCAGAACTATTTAAAAACTTGCAAGAAAAAAGCAAGGAACTGAAGGACATTAAGCACTTGCTGTTGTCCCCAGTGCCCAGATATTACAGGAACTACCCAGTTAAAACATCCTTTGTTAGAAGGGCCATGTCCACTTCTAGACCCTCTACTGCCAGACCACAGAGGGTATTTGTGAGACAACCTTATCCCAGACCCCCTCAACCCCAACCCCCCCAACAAACAGTCCTTTCCACATAGAGGGGGACCCTCCTCTGCATGACTGCATTGCCCAAGTACTCCTGTCCGCCCACCTTACCCAGTGCCTCCCTGTTTGGAAAACCATCACAACAGATCAGTGGGTTCTTTCCATCATCCAAAAAGGATACTTTCTTTCCTAGAAAGAAAAACCTACACCAATAAAAATTTCTTTCCCCCCCAAAAATCCACTTCCTCTACTTCCTCCCGTCCTGCAGGAACTACTCTCTTCCAAGGAACAATAGAGCCAGTTCCATCAGGTCAGCAGGGATGAAGCTTCTATGCCCACCTCTTCTTAATCCCAAAAAAGGATGGTCCCTGGAGACCTATCTTAGACCTCTCTTACCTAAACCTGTTCCTACAGGTTCCCTCCTTCAAGATTATCTCCTTCAAACTCTTTTACCCCTCATTCCATCTCAAGCCTTCGTGGTTATCCTGGACCTAAAGGATGCATACCTGCACATTCCAGTCAAACCTTTCCACAGGAGGTTCCTACACTCCTCTGGGCTCTCTTCTCATTTTCAATTTACTGCATTGCCTTTTGGCTTGTCTACGGCCCCCAGAGTTTTTACAAAGTGCTTGGCCCCAGCCATCGCCCACTGCAGAACCAAGGGAATTCAAATCTACCCTTACTTGGACGAAATTCTCATTTTAGCAGAATCACAGTCCGCCCTTCGGGCAAATCTCAAATTCACCATGTCCCTTCTAAACAACCTGGGTTTCACTCTCAACCTCCAAAAATCCTCTCTCCTCACACAACAGGACAAGGTTTTCCTAGGGTGCAGAATCAGAACAGATCTAGTAAGATCCTTCTTATTACCAGACAAGGTACAATCCCTCCCATCCCATTTTCTAAGTCTATTGACAGAAACTCATCTCACTGCAAGACAGTTTCTCCAAACTACAGGGTCATGGCAGCCACCATTCCCATGCTCCCACTAGCAAGGATGCACATGAGGAAATTCCAATGGTACTTAAAGACTGTTTGGTCCCAGAGCCAAAACCTCTAGACAAAGTCATCCCCCTTCTGCCCTGTCTAAAATTAGAGCTGAAGTGGTGGATTCAGCAGGTTTCCAACAACCAGGGAATTCCTCTTTAGCTCCCTCCCACTTCCCAGTCTATGCACACAAATGCATCGGACCTAGGATGGGGAGCAGTCCTGCAGGGTTACAGGGTACAAAAGTGCTGGACCCCTGCCCTGCAAAAACAGCACATCAATGTCAGGGAGATGACAGCTGTCCTCTTAGCTCTAAAAGTTTTCCTTCCCATGCTGCATCCAGGATTACTCTACATTGTGACAGAAAACACGACTGTCATGTGGTACCTAAACAAACAAGGAGGGACAAAGGCATACAGGTTATGTCAGATTACCCTGCTAATCTGTGAAATAGCAGCAAAACATTCCTGAAAGCTTCATATATCCCCTGTCAGGGTAACAAGCAAGCAGACTTGCTCAGCAGAACCATATCTCTGCAACACAAATGGATGTTGTCCCGGGATACCTTCCTACACATCGTCCACCAGTGGGGCACGCCACAACTGGATCTGTTTGCCTCCCCCCAGAACAGACAACTGAACAAATTTTGCAGCAAGACTCGCTCACCTCTAGCCTGGAGAGTGGACACCTTCAGTTTTTCATGGCAGGGAATGTTCCTATACGCCTTCCCGCCCTTCCCTCTAATTCAAGGAGTCCTTCTGAAAATCAAGAAGGAACACCCAAAAATCTTGCTGGTGACTCCCTATTGCCAAGGCAATACTGGTTCCCCCTTCTATTTTCACTAGCCAAGGGCAATCCCCACAAGTTACCCCAACAGGTGGACCTACTAACTCAGCAACAGGGATTCCTACTGCACCCACAACTGTTTCTACTGCAACTAACTCTGTGAGTGATCAGATTTTGATCCCTTTTAGACCAACAGTACTCAGAAGAAGTGCTTTGTGTCCTGAGGGAAGCCAGGAAACCAACAACAAAAAAAACTACTTGTCTAAATGGCAGAGATTCTTGAAATGGTGTTCTCTGAGAAGTAAGGACCCATTTCTAGCAGATCCTCCCCTGGTCCTGAACTATACCTGCAGACTCATTAAGGAGGGACTAGCTTACTCTTTTGTCAAAGTCCATCTGTCAGCCATTTCTGCATGCTTGCCTTTACAGCCACCTCTTCTGTCTAGACTGGATGTAAAACTTTTCCTGAGAGGGGTCTTACATATCAGACCACCTAGAAAGCCCATTCCTCCTCCCTGGGATCTCAACTTTGTACTAGAAAAGCTTACCTTATCCGCTTTTGTGCCATCCAGCACAGCATTTCTGCAAATGTGCACATAGAAAACATCCTTTTAGTGGCCATCGCCTGTGCTAGAGAGTGTCTGAATTACAGGCCCTGATGACTTGCCCTCCTTACACCACCTTCTTAATGACAGGGTCTCCCTATGCACTAACCCCTCCTTTATGCCCAAAATAGTTAATGAGCTTTCCTTAAACCAATCCATTCACCTACCCACCTTCTACCCCTCTCCTACTAACTCCGTGGAGAGGATCCTCCATTCCCTAGATGTACATAGGCAACTGAGATTCTGTTTGGACAAAACCAAGTCTTTCATAAAATCTGACCAATTCTTCATCTCCTTCCATCCCAGGACCTTGGGTAAGGGAGTCTTCAAACAAACTATTTCCTCCTGGATCAGAAAATCCATCTTATTTTGCTACTCTCATCATTCAAACCATTGCCTCAAGGAGTGCGAGCACATTCTACCAGAGGCACGGCTACCTCTAAGGCCTTTATGAAAGGACTAGACACAGATTCCATATTGGAGGCAGCCACTTGGTCCACAGTCCATGCTTTCACCAAGCACAACAAGCTGGACCAGGTCTCTAGGGCCAGAGCACGGTTTTCCAGTGCAATCCTGCAAGGATTCCTAGAATCTTCCACCTCTGCCACCTCCCAACATTCCTCCTAGCTGTGGAACTCTCCCACAGTATGAATACTGCAACATGGGAATAGAAGGGCATAGAATAGTTGTGTAAAATCTTACCATAACCATAGATGTCCTTCTCTTCCATGTTGCAGTATTCCTTCCCACCCTCCATCCCCCTGATATCCTCTGTCTTCTCTAGTGTATCCCCTCACTACAGGCCACACTCTACAGCCCTGCAGGGACATTTGCTTTTGCTTCTCCTTGGCCTTATAGTCTCTTCTCTGGGCTTCAAGCTCTGAGGTCTGTGCATGCCGACATCACATTTATACTCCAAGGTTTATGGCCCTACGTGTGACGTCCCACACACCTACGGCATCCAGGCTTAAGCTTTTGTATAAGGAGCCAACGTCGGGTCACCTGAGGGTTGGAAATCCCACAGTATGAATACTGCAACATGGAAGAGAAGGACATCTGTGGTTATGGTAAGATTTTAGACAACTATTCTTTTTGGACTAACTTTAACTCAACCTACTTGGTATGTCAGATCTGAACCACAATAGCACTTTCCATTCATCATTTGAGTTCAGTGACTGGAAGTAGAATCTGTTTAGCTTGGACACTGATATATCTAGGCATACGTTTGCTAACAATAATAGTCAGCATTCAGTGAAAGACCTATTACATTCATTTGAGAAGCTTCTTCTTTTTTCCTTTAAGAAGCTTCAGTTGGAAAACAGCTGCTTGGCTAATAATATAGAACTTCAGCACATGCCTAAAGGCTTAAGACTTTGGTGTTTCCACAACGGTGCTTCTAATAGCTCTGAGGTTTATCCATGAGCTGCACAAAGTCTTTGATAAGGCTGGTTGTGAGGTGATGTTGATCAATGATTAAATATAGCAACACTGAATTGGACAAACTCTCGCAGAAGCTCAAGGCTTTGAACAAAAGCATTCAGGATGACTTACACTTTGACCATTGTGAAACAAATTATTCCAACATGTTTGTTTAGTGTTGATAAGCAGTGTCATAATATTTTACAGTGGAAAATAGTGAAGGGATACTGATGTACATGCATTGGGTAAAGCGTACCCTAAACCACCTGGTTCCTATAGAAACACAGGAGTACTCACTAATCAGACGCCCACTGATGATGTTCAACAGGAAGGGATGTCTTCTCCTTTAAAGCAAAACCGAAAGAGTGGGCCGGTCACTTTAGAACAGTGTGAGGAGATCTGAGTAGATAGGCAACCAGCAACAATGGACAAATGCGTGGAGATAATTGGAATCAAACAGCAATTATTTGGAGCAAGGTGCCAGACTGAAAATCCAACTCTTACTACAGCAGCCACTATAGGAAATAACAGTTAGTAATGAGTTTGACTTGGAATATGAAACTCTTCATATTATCACTAACAATGATGGTGATTTTAAATATACAATTTTTCATCTAAACATTTTGGAATAGAGCACGCTAATGTTTTAGTGAAGGGCCTGTCATTTGTTCCCGGCAGACATACTAATATTGTGGAGATGTTACAGGCTTGAAATTATTTATACATAAATTGAATTTGGCTAATCTGTTTTCTGGTAATGGAAACGGGAGAAACACTAGCAGATAATACAGACCTAGTGCAGTTAATCCACCAATGAATCATTTGATTTCAATGTACGAGAAATTATGTGAATTTGACATTTGGGGTTGTTTAAATCAACCATGCCAGGTGAAACATTTTAATTTGTCTCAAAATGATAGAAATTTGTTCTTGAAAATAACTGATGATGAAAATATTTGGGTAATGAAGCCTGATACGGGGGGGTGGCCCCGGTGGTCTTTGATAACATTGATTATATTAATGCTATGACTGTAATATTAATGGAGGATTCCTATCAGGAAATATAATGCAATGAATTTTTCTTTGACATTTTCAGAAATTGATCTACTTTTGGATGACATGTTATTTCAAGGGCAGATATCCAAAGGTGAATATAATTTTATGTCTAATGATAAGCCTGGGATTACGAATATTTTTGGAATCCCCAAAATACATAAAAGTCTCAGTAACCCCTCTTTACGTCCTGTTGTGGATGCTACTCATTCATAAGCATTTTTCATAGCCAGATTGTTGGATAGTAATCTGAAACATGGCATTAATCACATCTCCCTGATATTCAAAGACTCATGGCACATTTTACAATGTTTGAGTGATATCCTGTTTAATTGTAATGCTGTTTTGTGACTATTGACATTAATAGTTTATTTTCTGATTCCACACAGTGTGGGATTAAATTGGATTGAGGAACAACTTATAAAACTTACTAGTCTTTCAGCTGATAAAATTAATTCAATGGTTGTTTTAATGGAGGTAGTATTGGTGAACAAGTTCTTGTTTTTTGATGGCCAATATTTCAAGCAAACTACTGGCATGGGAAGGGGGCAGCTTGTACCCCCATGTTTTCAAATTTTGTGATGGCCGAATGGGAAGATTGTTATGCTTTAGACAGTGAGTTTAAGGGCTGTTGGTCATTATATACCAGATTTCTGCATTATATTTTTATTCTTTGGATTGTTAGTGAATATGGGCTTCAGGAATTTCTAGCATGTATTAACTCTACTGTTGAGTTTTTGAAATTTTCACAAACCCTTAGTACAACTAAGAGCATTTTTGGATGTGGAATAACAAAGGATTTAATTCATCAGAATATTGTTCACATACCCATAGGAAGGTGACTTTCTGCAATGAATATCTCCACTATTCTAGTTGGCATCCTAGATATCAGGAAAAAACAGTGGTTAAAGGGCAACTAGTTAGGTTGTCCCGTATGATAACCGAAGAGGACATATTTCTTCAAAAATGTGACGTTTTACTTAATATGTTTCTTAGGAGAGGTGACCCCCATGAGTTTTTAGTGTAAATCAGGGACGAGGCCATGATTAAAAGAGAGAGGTGTCTATGTTCCCGTATTGAGTGGCATGTCAATTGCGGTTCATGGTGACAAGGATAGACTGTTAAAGAATGTTAATAATAATAATAATAGGATGAAATTTATCTCTGCATTCACATTAGATAGTAATGTAATTGTTCATTGTATTAATAAAAATTGGAAGTTAATTATGAGTGATGGTTAGCCGATGAAGGAGCTAGGAGATGGGCCCCAGATAGTTTTTAGAGATAATAAAAGTTTCAAAAACTATTTAGAATCTCATGCTCAACCGCAAAAGACTTCAGTGGTGTGAACATTTGGGACATTCAAATGTGGTTGTTGTTCACAGTGTCCCAGTATATTAGTAGAAAAAATTTTGGTATAAATGAAATGACTAACAAAATACACAGGCATTTTACATGTTATCCTAGAGGGGTGGTCTACTTAGCACAGTGCCAGTTGTGCTGCCTTTTATGTGGGTAAGTCCTCCCGAAAGTTCAGTGAACCTGTATATGAACATCTGTTGGATATTAAGAAAAAGAGGGACACAAATGCTTTACATAAGCACATAGTTCATTTTGATAATCATTATTTTAAATTTTTACTCATTGAGCAGGTGAAATGAGATCCTCAGAGTTGGATCACCAATAGCCTTTAGAAGTTTGTGAATTTAAACGGCAAGTTTCGATAAATGCAGCTAACAACCCTGGATTAAATGAAGCCTACTCTATTAATTCTGTTTTAAGACTGAAACACTATACTGTCTGTAATTGTTCTAAGAATTCTGGAAAGAAAGCAATCATTGTTTTTGAATAAACTTTTGGATTTTACTGCTGTCTTATTTATTATCATCTCCATTACAACAGGTGTGTTTCATCTTGGTTTGCTTTTCCACCATTTGGTTGCCAGTTTGTGAGTTGCACAACAATTATAACATATATCACAAAAACACCAAGTCTTCCGACAAAACAAAAAACAATGAAATAAAAATAAAAAAGTCCCAACACAAACGTGGTTTCACCGATTTAATAGCACAAAACACAAATATCCCAACGACTGAGCGCTTTCACCATGAGAATGGCTTCATCACAGAGGGGCCCACCAGATTGTCTTCCCTTTTTTGGAGGAGATTGTCTTAGTTCTATTGGGTATGGCGAGATCCTTGCATTTGTGTACATGTTCATACAGTGCATTGGTGTATAATTTGGTGGTCATGCGACTATTCTCCATTTGCATGGATGCTGTGAAGTTAGCCACCTCTGTTTTTAGGAGCCCAAAGTTAGCTTTGGAGAAGTTTTTCATGGTGGTTACCTTTGTGGGGGAGTGGGAGGGATGTGGATTTCCAAGGTGATTAGTTTGTGGTTGAAGCTAACCAGGGAGGAGTTGACTATTGGTGCAGAGCAACAGACACCCATGTTAGTAATGACCAGGTCAAGGATGTTGCTACCTCTAGTGGGGGTAATAATGAGCTGGTCCAGGACATTGGAATTAATGAATTCCAGGAAACATTGGGCAAGTGTATTGGTACATGAGTAGCTTTCCCCGTTAATGAAGGGGTAGTTGAAGTCACCCAGTATGAGAGTGTAGGATGGACCCTAATATTCTCCAGGGTGCTTAGGAACATGGAGTCTTGGGACATGGTTGGGGACCTATAGCAGGCTACGACCTGAATCGCTGTCTTACAGAATGTTAGCTGCACCTGAAGCATTATGTTGGGCTACCAGTCTGGAGATGTGTGCATCCTTTATGAATATGGAAACACCACCGCCTTTGGAGCTTCCATCCAAGTTCTGTGGCCAAAAGGTGTGGAATGAGTTATAGCCTGGAAGTACAAGGGTGCTTTCTGCTGCTTTGAACCAGGTCTCTATTACAGCACAACTGTCGATGTTCTCCATTTTAAGGAGTGCTTCAAGCGAGTGCATTTTGAGATTTAGACTTCTAGTGTTGAGCAGCGTGACCCTCAGATTGTATGTTTGTAGCTGTTACGGTGGTAATTTGGTCTTTGGAACACCACCTAAAAAAAAGGCATTATAGGGTTGGCAAGAGCCTTGCCCAGTATCCAGAAGCCCAGGGGTGACAGATGCAGGCCATTTCTGGCAAAGCATCGATGTCTGTCAATCATGTCATCCTAGGCAGATACTAGATCCCCTTAGAAAGACACTAGAATCTTAGCCAATTGTTGAAATCAATCATTTTCTGCTTGTACTGTGGTATCATTCTGGGTAATGGTAGGATGCTGCTCAGGGCTAGGGTCATACCCACGTGGGCTATATAATTTGGGAGCTCCTCCATATCTCTTTTCATGTAGTCCATGGAGGTACATCTCTGGTCATTCACACCCACATGTACAATAACAGAGTCATATTTGTACCTGTTGAGGGACATGAATCCGTGCGTTATGTGGCAGATCCTGGCACCTGACAGGCAGCTGACTGTTACTTTCTCCTTATTCAGCCTAGTGAGTGGGACATCAGTGTGCCTCACTATCGAGTCACCTATGACTAGTGTGTTGGGCATGCTGTTTTGCCTTGGGGGCTTTGGTTGAGTGGAACACTGTTTAGGAGATATGTCCTTCATGTTTCACTGTTGCAGTCATTACATTTGGGTAATCTGCTGGCAGGTTGCCCTCATTCGGCTGAATTCCAAAGTCTTGGGTCCTGCGTCGGTTGCTGTCTCCTCTTCCATGACGTCAAGTCATTAGGGGTATAAAACAAACAGCCAACACCATTTTCTTTAGTCTTTCTTGCCGCACGGTTCCTGAAGCAGAAGCATTTCGCAAGTGCCGGTCGGTCGACTCCTGAAATATTCGAGTTTGAGTTTGAGTTTCAGAACCGAAGTCTTCACTAAAGCTAAGTACCCCGTTGGGGAAACTTTTTTCTTGCTCCATACCGATGTCAGAAAAAGTTAATAATTGTATTACTTGTGGGAAGCAAATACCTCATAAGGATTTCCATTTATACTGTATTCCTTGCCTAGGCCCTGATCACAACGTGCCTGGCTGTTGGTTTTGTGCTAGATTTAACCAACGCACTAGTAAGCGTTGGTATATTTTTGCCTCAAAGTATTTTGGAAACAGATTTAACTACCCAGAAATGTCGTCGGATTGCAGTCCGACTACCAAAGTACATAAAAAATGCCAAGAAAAGGACAGAGACAGACAGTCAAGGTCCAAAACCGATGACGAAGCTTCTCCTAAGCCAGTCGCCGGTTCGCCGGTACTCAGTGAGGCACTTTCACAGCCCCTGATACCCGCTACTTTTGAGTCGCAGGCCCCTACCCAGACCCATGTGGAGTCTGGCACGCCGCGAGATACTCAAAGTATTGGACCCACGGATGTATCTCCCACGGATAGGTCCGGACCTGCTGAGCAGGCACTGGCTTCTGAGGGTGTATTCAGGCCTCAACATTTTTATATCAAACCGCTGACAGCTGCAAAACCAAAGACAAAAGCAACTTCTAAAACTAAAAAACGGATGCATGAGCCATGTGCACAGGCCGCTATGCCTACAAAACAGATGATCAAAATGGCTGAAAACCTTATTATCTTGATCAAGGGTTCCCATCCCCCTCCTGATAAGAGGCGTAGGCAAGACACTGATTATGAATCTTCAGATCAGGTTTCTATTTCTTCTGATTAGGAATTATCTATACCCCCCTATGAGGATTTGGATGCAGAGGAGTCTATACCATCTGCATCACCACCTGAGGATTATTTATTTGGAGAAACCTTGCATACCTTGAGGGAGCATTTTCACTGGGAGAGTCAAGATTTCTCAGAATCAAAAAAGAGGCTTAGGGATTTCCTTCTTCTCCCTCAGCACAGGCCTTTAGCCATACCCCCTGTTTTAGATATTGTGGATGATGTGTTTTCGGAGTCAAGCTTGACCCCTGACTCCTTACGTCCGGCTCCCAGCAAGCCTGACAGATATTACAGGGTCCCTGACTCGCACAAATTTTTATTTAGAAACCCTGCTGCTGATCCTGAAATTATTTCTCAGGGTCCAAAGGGAGTTAAGGCCTCAACAGCAAAAAATCCTACACCCTCTGACAGAGATTCAAGGGCACTGGATAGATGGGGAAAAAGGTTTATACATCTGCAACCTTGGCAATCAATTTCATATGCTCAAGTATCAACAACATGTTATGGGATTGCTGAAACAGAAAATGATGTTGATTTCTGAATGTGCAGAAAATAAAGAATTTCAGGAATTATTGCATGCAGCTGAACAGGTTAGAAAGCATACTTTGCAATGTGGTTTTGATTCCTTAGAGGCCTCCTGCAGGGCAGCAGTTACCGGATCTGTGATTAGGAGGCATGCCTGGCTAAAAGAGCAAAATTCGCCTGATTATGTTAAAGCTAAGTTACTGGATGCACCTTTACAGCATGATACTCTGTTTGGTATTAAGGCAGAAGAGGTTTTAAAGAAAATGGAAGACAAAGCTAAGTCTATTCAAACTGTAAAAGACTTCTTACAAGTGCAGCCACCAAGATTCAGTAGACACTGGCCTACAAAAAAGTGGTCCTTTCCTGTGTCAGACAGAGCTCAAAGGGGCAAATCCAGATGCCCTAAGGGTTCCAGATACCAGGCACAAGATTCTTACAGGTCAAAGCACTGGGGCACTTCTACCTCCAAATCTGGAGGAGATAAAGCGCAAACCTGCAGAAAACAGTCCCAATGACTTCCCTCTGCCTTCACTAAGCACTTACCTTTTGGCAGCACCCTTAGGGGGAAAATTAGCACTTTTTGCTCAAAATTGGCAGTTAATAACCCAGGACAAGTGGGTACTAAACATAATATCACAGGGATACAGATTTCATTTCCATACTCTGCCAATGGCAAATGGTTGGCCGGATCTGCCAAAAAATCAATGGGCAGAGGCACAGAAACAGGTTATGTCCCCCATGGATATGGGGGCCATTCAGCCAGTACCAGAACAGGAAAAAGGACAAGGTTTTTACTCAAGACTGTTCTTGGTACCCAGAAAGGACGAGGCCTGGCGGCCAATACTGGATTTATCGATTTTGAACACATACCTGTACATTCCAAAATTCAAAATGCTGACTTTGCAGCAGCGTCTGCCCATGCTGGGCAAGAATGCTTGGCTAGTGACATTAGACCTAAAAGAGGCATACCTGCATGTCCCAATAAGGCAATCGTGCAGAAAATACCTCAGATTCAAGGCTGGCTTAATGCATTACCAATTCTCTGCACTGCCCTTTGGCTTATCTACTGTGCCCAGGGTCTTTACAAAGTGCCTGGCACCAGTAATTGCTTTTTGCAGACAAAGAAGTATACAAATATATCCTTACTTGGACGGCTGTCTCATTCAAGCAGAGAACAAGGACATTCTTCTTCAACACCTGGCATTTGTGAAAAGGCTTCTACCATGCCTAGGGTACACAGTAAACGAAAAGAAATCACAACTGGTACCTTCTCAAAAGATAACATTCCTGGCTGCAAGCTTGAATACAACTGCCCAGATGGCTTACCTCATGCCAGACAAACAAAGGCAACTGACTAACTGATGGCAACAAAAACCCAGTTATGTGCAAGACTAACTCTGCAGGCTTTGGGCTTCGTGGCATCCTGCATCCTACTAATTCTATATGCAAGACTGCATATGAGGAAACTTCAGTGGTACCTAAAAAGTTTATGGAGCCAACATTGTCACAGTCTGGAAACAATGAATCCTCTCATTCCCTGCCTACAGCAGGAGTTTCTGTGGTGGGAAAAGGCATGTCACCAAAACATGGGACATCCCTTCACTCTACCCCCTGCCAGCCAAACCTTAACAGACTCATCAGATTATGCCTAGGGGGCTCACATGGTGGGAAGATGCACTCAGGGCATATGGATCCCAAAACAAATGCATCTACATATCAACCAAAAAGAAATGCTAGCTGTTCAAAATGCCCTAACAGCCTTCAAGGACTTACTACATCCAGGACAACTACTCTTAAAGACGGACAACACCACGGCTATGTGGTATATAAACAAGCAGGGGGGCACACACTCATACCCCCTTTGCAGATTAGCCATAGCACTGTGGGACTTACCAAATACATCTTCAAGCTCAATTCCTGCCAGGAACGCAAAATATTCTGGTAGACGATTTAAGCAGAAACCTTATGGACCCTCACGAGTGGAAACTAGATCCACAAGTCTTCAGCATGATAACAAAGAAATGGGGGAGCCCGGACATAGATCTGTTTGGCTCTCCTCAAAATTATCAATTGAAAAGATTCTGCACAAGGACTTATCACAGACAAGCATGGAAAGTGGACACCCTATCCTTCAGTTGGAAAAACCTATCCGTTTATGCCTTTCCTCCTTTGCCCCTTCTTCCCAAGGTCCTACTAGAAGTCAGATAAGAGAAACCAAAGATGATACTAATTGCCCCGGACTGGCCCTGCCAATACTGGTACCCAATCCTAAGGAACTTGTCTCAATACCCAGCTTGGACCTTACCTCAAAGACCTCAACTACTGTCCCAGCAAAACAATCAGATCCTGCACAATCAACTCCAGACACTGAACCTGGCAGCATGGCTGATCATGTAGTTATACAAACAACACCTCTCAGTAAAGCTGTGATGGATGTCATTTTGGAAGCCATAAGGCCTAGTACTAGAAAACCTTATGCTGATAAAGAGATTCTGTGCTTGGAATCAAGCACAAGGAACTGATTCAGCAGAACCAAATATTCCTCAGATGTTACAATACTTGACTGAGATGCTTGACAACGGCCTATCTTTCTCATCAATAAAAATCCATGTCTCTGCTATTTCGGCTCATTACAATACAGAGCCACCGATCTTTTCTCATCCTTTACTAAAGCAGCATCTTAGAGGAGTCAAAAATTTAAGGCCTCCTAGAAGATCACCAATACCTGCATGGGACCTCAATTATGTGTTGGAAAAGCTCACCCTGCCTCCATTTGAACCAGCTGCTACTGCTGATGTAAAGTTCTTATCATGGAAAACAGCTCTGCTACTAGCAATTACTTCAGCAAGAAGAGTCTCAGAGCTACAGGCCCTCATGGCCGTGGAGCCTTTTATCTTATTTTACCCAGACAGGGTGTCTCTGAGGAAAAATCCTTCATTTATGCCTAAGGTGGTTTCCAGTGTGGCCCTTAACCAAACTATTCATCTGCCAACCTTTTATCCAAATCCGCAGAACAAGGGGGAGAGAATTCTGCATTCCTTGGACGTACACAGACAGCTAAGATTCTACTTGCAGGACTAAAGCTCTAAGAAAAACAGAACAATTACTAGTGACATATGCTGCAGGATCAGAAGGAAAGGCTATTTCAAAGCAGACTGTTTCAAAGTGGATAAGCCACTGCATTCGTTTCTGCTACCTACACCATGGCACACCTGTGTCCAAGGGCATTAGGTCTCATTCCACCAGAGCTGCAGCTACTTCACCAGCCTTTCTCAGAGGAGTACCAACCAAAGACATTCTAGAGGCTGCTACTTGGAGTTCTTTTCACACCTTTACAAAGCATTATCATTTGCCTCTCTATTCTAAGTCCAGGGCAGGCTTTGCCACTGCAGTTCTGCAGGGCCTTATAGCAGCACCTAATGCTGTTTAGCTCCAGCCACACCCGTCCATAGCTTTGGGATTCTACCCAAATGGTAATGACTGCAACAGTGAAACATGAAGAACATAGTACAGTCGTGTACACTTACCATAAATGTAGATGTTCAAGTGTATTCACTGTTGCAGTCCAGGTTACCCACCCGCCATCCCCCTTTCATTCTGGAGTTTATCTTTCCTTCTCTATCTTCTACAGCCTATGTGGTGTATTTGCTGGCAGATGAAGGTAAAGTTTATATATATATATATATATATATATATATATATATATATATATATATTTGCTAACTTTTTGGGGACAGCTGACATCGAGGGCAAGAAAAACTAAAGAAAATGGCATCAGCTGCTTGCTTTATACCCTTGACGATCTGACGTCATGGAAGAGGAGACAGCAACCGACGCAGGACCCAAGACATTAGAATTCTGTCCGACTGAGGGCAACCTGCCAGCAGATTACCCAAATGTAATGACTGCAACAGTGAATCCACTCGAACATCTATATTTATGGTAAGTGTACACAACTGTACTTTGTGTCTCATCATTAGTGTTGTGTTGTAATGGTTGAGTGCGTTTCTGCCTTGGAAGTCTCTTCTGTTTGGGTAGATTTTTATTGAGAGCCTCTGCGAAGGTGGGTGTGTGATTTGTGTTTTTATGTGAAGGCAGTACTGGTGTGTGCTCTGGAAGGGTATGTGTTCCATATGGTGTGGTGCAAGTGTTGACCTTCTCCGCTTGACTAGCTAGTCCCATCTTGGCTGGAGAGTGCGTGGCTTCCAGTTTGGATATATAAGTGCATCTCTTGCAAGTCTGAGTGTTGGGAGGTAAGAGGAGAGGGTTGTCAGTGTACATGAGGCAGTTGCTACATTGCTTCAGAATGCCCAAGTTCACCAGGTTAATAGGAGAAACCACAAGGAACTGACCTTTAGACATGCCTGTAGGGGTGGGCATTAATAATAAGTACTGGAACCATTTCCTTGTAGAACGTTTAGTGCTGGTAGCACTTTTGTGTGCTACAATAATTGCTACAAGAAGTCTGGTAAACTACTAGACTAATAAGCTAGTAAAAGTGCAGGAGAGGAGAGAGCTAGCAGATCTAAGGGAAAAATTGAAGAGCAGACCTTGGCACTGCTCAGAAGCTTACAAACAGTCCTGGATACAGCAAATGTGTATCTGGACTAGACTAGTTACAGGAAAGGTGGGAAACAAGCGTAAACATGGGCTTTTAAACCAGAAAGTTGAAAGAGATGGAAAAACTGCCCAAACGGTTAATAAACTACAATTTCTGAGCCAGAAACCACTCCTTTTGTGGTAGATAGGCTACCTAGTGCTTACCAATTCCACTGATAAGCTAGGCTTCCCTCCAACACAGGAAGACTTGGGTGGCTTAGAAGCTTACAAACTGTCCTAAATACAGCAAATCTGTATATGGACTAGACTAGTTACAAGAAAAGCAGGAAACAAGCTTAGATTTTGTTTTTTATAGAAAAGCAGCACTAAAACGAATTCAAGTGCAGTGCAAGCTAGCACACTTGAGTGTGTAGCAGTATTAAAGCAAATACAGTTTTAATAAATGCAATTTATTCAAAATGTATTCTGAACTGAATGCAGTTATTGTTTTATTAACTCTGAACAGTTAAAAAGTGCCAAAAATATATACTTATCAGCTGAAAAGCACACGCAGTCAGAACACAGGGAGATTCTAGCAAAGTTTTTTTTTTTTTTTTTTCTTTTTTTTTAGTAAAGAGGAAAGGGAGAAAAGAGGAACTGAAGATAATTCAAGGTTAAGAACCAAAGTGGTTTGGCCTTTTCAGATGTTCTCTCTGTATTAGGTAGAATGAGCTAATGACACTAGACTGGGAGGAGTGTCCCAGATCAAATTTACAGTAGGGTTGGGCAACTGCATAGCCACCAAGTATAAGAACAAGATACCACTAGGGAAGGGGGTGGGAAACTATTAACAGCTACTAGCTACATTATTTTAGGAGAAAACACTACAGAAATGTTTATCACAGCAGAAACACAGCAGTGAGCCCCTCCTCTGATTAGCTCTGTGTTCTCTATCAGCAGAAGATGGCTGCCAGAAACACAGGAAACTCAACAAACAAAACAACCAGGCCTGGATAACAGCAGGCCTCTATCCAGACTATGCTACCTGACTTGTACACAGAAACCTCACAAAAATGCACAGAAAAGCACAGATAGACCACTCACAAACGGAAAATACAACTCTTAGTATGAAAAAGCACTTTACAGTTAAGTAATTCAGTAAAAATGCAGTTACAGTAATGAAACGCTATCTTATAGGTTCATAGGTTCATAGGTTTATACTAGGCTATCTTCCCTAAGGCATTTATAAGTCTAGCCCAAAGTTTTGTGGCTTACGCCACCCCTTATATGAAAAAGTACTGTGCCCATTAGTTTGCTGTGCCTCTATCCAGCAGTGACACAGAGATGATTCCCGGGGTAAACCTACGATCTCCCATCCACAGGTCAAGATTTCTTTTGAACAGAGCCAGCGAGGTGCTCTGCCTCACATGGACCGGGATTTTATTCCACAGCATAGGGAGTCTCTGAGTGATAAATCTATCCCTCCAGCACGTCCTATTTATATCCGTGCTAAGGTTTAAGTCGCTTGCTCTAGTGGTTTTGGTGGATTTGGATTTTTTGAGGTGGAGCATGTCCATTAATTCCGGGATGGACATGGCCTTGTATGTCAGGCACATGTCACCTCTGACCAGATGGTATGCGACTGAATAGAGCTGGAGTTTCTTCAATCTGGCAGCATATGACAGATTTTGGAGTCCCTTTATCCTTTTGGTGAGGAACTTTTGGGGTCTCTCCAATTGCTGCAGATGTCAGGTGAGATACATCCCGAATGGGGCATTGTACTCGATCATTGGTCTGATAAGTGAAGAGTACAGGGGAACAATGACCTCACTAGATCTGGATGTGAATCCCTTCATGATCAGGTGGGCAATGTAGAAGGTCTTTCTAACCACTTTAGCAACGTGAGTGTCAAAAGAAAGGCCACTGTAAACCTGGGTCCCCAGGTCCCTGATAACTTCTTCTGTGCTTAGTGGATTGCCACCTATATGGTAGCTTGGGGTTACCTTGTTTTTCCCGAAGGGTATGACTATACATTTTGGCGTTTAACTTCAGGCCATGGCTCTGGCACCAGCTATCTGTTTCCGTGAGTCCCTTCTGAAGGATATCCGTGTCCGATGCACTTTCCACTATGGCGCCCAGTTTGCAGTCGTCTGCAAACTTTGTCAGCCAAAGTCCTCCCATGTTGGCCTGTACTTCTGAGAAGTAGATGCCGAACAATAGGGGGCCAAGGACCGAGCCCTGTGGGACACCACTTGTGACCGGCTTGTAGTCTGACATAGCGCCAGCAACTCTAACCCTGTGGGTTCTGTCCTTAAGCCAGTTTGCAACCCATCTTGTGACATATAGGTTTACATTTAAGCTGGTAAGTTTTTCTACAATACCCAAGTGGGGTATTGTGTCGAAAGCCTTTGCAAGGTCAAGGTAGGCTGTATGGACTGCCTTTCCCTCATCAATGGCCTTGGTGACTGTTTCGAAGAAGTCGACCAAGTTCAAAAGGCATGATCTGCCCTTGACGAAGCCAAACTGGGTCAGGTCCAATGTCTGCAAGTCCCCTATATCTTTGTTTATGAGCTCCATTATGATCCTCTCCATAGCTTTGCAGACTAGACTTGTTAAGCTTATGGGGCGGTAATTACCAGGGGCCGTAGAGGCACCGCCTTTGTGGAGTGGGACCACAGTTGCCGTACGCCACTCCTTGGGCACGTATCCTGTGGTAAGGCTGAGATTAAACAGCTGCCTTATGTGCAGGTTTAATTCCTCATTTAGCTCGTGTAGCACACAGCCGGGGACACCATCCGGTCCCATTGATGCTGTGTTTTTAGCTTTAGAGAGAGCAGCTTTCACCTGCACATTTGAGATGTCTGGGAGGCTACACTCCGCTGGGATAGTTATCTCTCCTTTAGGGGGAGAGGGGTGAAGTTTGCACTGAACCTGTCTGCCAGTATGTTGGCAATGTCTGTGGGTTCAGTGATTTTTGTATCATTTTGGACTAATTCTGAGCATATCTGGGAGTTTCCACCCAGGTTCCTAACATAGCTGAAAAAGGCCTTATGATTGTCCTTTGAATCCATGGCAATTTTCTCTCAAAATTGGCCTTAGTTGATTTTATGAGTGCTCGTATTTTTTTACTAATAATGATCAGGGGTGACTTCCCTTTTATGGATTTTGTTCTATCATGTAATAGCTTTCTCCTCTTATTGTAAAGTTTGTTAATGGCTGGGGTCCACCAGACTGGACGTTTGCCCTTTGTGGAAAGAGTCTTGGTTTTATTTGGGATTGCCTGATCCATGCAGTCCTGGAGGTGTTCATAGAAGGCATTTGTAAGGGCTTCCGCAGCTTGGGTTGTGGTTTCCACTGGCTCAGGGGCCTTGAAGGATACCACACCAGTCTTGAGTAGTGTGAAGTTTGCTTTAGAGAAGTTCTTCACTGTGGTCTTTTTTGTTTGGGGTGGGGGTGGGATGTGGATTTCCAGTGAGATTAGTTTATGATCAGATCTCACCAATGAGGGATTTACTTCCGGTGTGGAGCATTTTGTCCCCATGTTTGTGATAATGAGATCTAGTATATTTTCTCTTCTCGTCTGAACAGTGACTAGCTGTTCCATGGCATTTGAATTTATGAACTCCAGGAACCGTTGGGCTAGAAAGTTAGGGCTTGAGTAATGTTCCCAGTCTATATTCTGGTAGTTGAAGTCACCCAATATGATGGTGTTTGGAGATACATTTATACCCTCCAGTGTCTTCAGGAAGGCTGTGTGGGGTTCCTGAGTTTGAGAGGGTGGCCTGTAGCATGCTACAATTTGTAGAGCAGTTTTGCCTATGGTTAGTTGCAAATGGATGGTTTCGAAGCTTCGTGCGTTGCCACCAACCTGGAGGTGTGGGTATCCTTTATGAATATGGATACACCCCCTCCTTTTGTGGTGTGGTCCGGGTTTTGGGGCCAGAACGCATGATATGAGGTAAAACCTAATAGTGCCGGGGTGCTCTCAGGAGCCTTGAACCAGGTTTCAGTTACAGCACAGACATCGATGTTCTCCATACTGAGAAGGGCCTCGAGTGCGTGAATTTTGAGATTTAGACTTCTGGCATTGAGCAGCATTACCCTCAGTTTCTTCCCATTTTTGTTTTCTAGGGTGGTAGGTTTAGAATTTGAGCCTTGCCTAAAAAAGGCACTATGGGGGTGGCAAGAGCCTTAGCCAATATCCGGAATCCCAGGGGTGACAAGTGCAAGCCATCCCTTGCGAAGCAGCATGGCTTGTCAAGCATGTCATCCCAGGCAGGCAGACACTGGATCCCCTTTGAATGACACCAGACACTAAGCCAATTGTTAAAGCTGATCATCTTGTCTCTATATTGTGGCATCATTCTTGGTGAAGGAAGGATACTGCTCAGGGTCAGGGTCATACCTGCCTGGGCTACATAATCAGAGAGCTCCTCTATGTCTCTTTTCATGTAGTCCAGGGAGGTACGTCTCAGGTCGTTCACACCAGCATGGACAATGACTGTGTCATATTTGTACTTGCCGTGGAGTGACCCGAGTGCTTGTGTTATGTGGTGGATTCTAGCACCCAATAGGCAGCTTACTGTGACCCTCTCCTTGTTCAGCCTGGTGAATGGGACGTCAGTGTGTCTGACTATGGAGTCACCAATGACAAGTATGTTTGGTGTTGTATTTGGCCTTAAGGGCTGTGACTGCTTTGCACACTGATTTTGTGGTTTATGTGTTGCTTGTGGGATGTCTTGAGGTAGCAGTTGTTTGGGTGTCTGCTTTGGAGGCCTCTGCTGTTTAGGTAAATTTTTACTCAGAGCCTCCGAGTATGTCTTTGTGTGTTTATGTGTTTGATTCAGTGGTGTGGTAGCATTATGTGAGGCTGGTTTTGTGGTGTGTGTAGTTGCCTTCTCCTCCTGTCTGGTTTTGCCAGTCATGAGTTGAGAGAGCTCAGCCTCCAGTTTGGCTAAATAGCTGCATCTCTCGCAAGTATTTGTGTTATGTGGGAGGAGGAGAGGGTTGTCTGTGTACATGAGGCAGTTATAACATTGCCTCAAGATTCCCAGATTCACCAGCTGGACTGGAGAGGAGATTGACAACTGACCTTTGGACATGCTAGAATAATATTGGAAATTCCTTAATAATTGAAAACAAGGGCCAGTGGGGAGTGAGGGTGTAGTGCTTTTAATTTTTAGTGCTGACTTATATAATTGCTTTAGTGAGCAAGTGCCAGGTAACTTGAGTACAATGTGTTACAAGTAACTAAATGCAAAAACGACAAACAGTAACTTTCTTTCAAGTTAAACAAGGAAATAAGTACAGTAAGCAATGCAGATATCACTAGTGATCCACAGAAGCACTGAGAAGCCGCATATTAGGTGGAATTAGCGTTCCAGGGAAATAACAAGCAAACAAACAACAAGCATATAAACAAAGCTAGATTCAGCAGGCCTGGATCTAGTCTATGCTACAGCAAACAAGGTGTACCAATTTCAGTAAGATACAGTTCAAATATTCAGGCACTATAAACCTTTAACCAGAAATTCCCAGCTCAGAAGGGCAGAGTCCAGCCTCTTCTCCCACAAGAGTGCAGACCACGAACCTTCTTAATGTAAAATAACTGGCCTGAAGCCCAAGTGCTTAAACCAGAACTAAATACACTTGGACACTGGGCTGTCAATCAGCAGTTTCCAACTTCGAAGGATGAAAGCTACCTGTCCTGCCACCACAGTGCTTGCCACAAACCTTCCTAATGTAAAACAACTGGTGAAAATACTGTTAAAATAGTATAAAACAGTACACAAATGCAGTTAAGCAGTAAAAAAGAAAGTAGCTGACTCCAAGTCAGACTGCCGACTGGTCACAAGTGGCGTCCCACAAGGTTTGGTCCTGGGTCCTCTCCTGTTTGGTATCTACTTCTCTGAAGTCCAGGCCAACACGAAGGGACTCTGGCTGACAAAGTTTGCAGACGATTGCAAGTTGAGAGCTATTATTAACTCCCCAAGTGATGTTGGCATCCTACAGAATAGCCTCACTAAGACCAATGACTGGTGTCAGAACCATGACCTTAAGCTCAATGCTAAAAAAATGCGTCATCATCCCTATTGGGATGAAACCTAGTTCACATGAATTACCACATTGATAGTAGTCCACTGAACACAGAGAGCATTATAAGAGATCTGGGAACACAGGTCGACAGCAACCTCTCTTTTGATCACCACATTGCCACTGTGGTCAGAAAGTCCTTCAGTGTGGCACATCTCATTACTAAGGGTTCTGCATCCAGGAAGAAAGAGGTCATTGTCTACCTCTATCTACTCTTCCCTCATTAGGCCAATCATTGAGTACAGTGCCCCATTTGGCATGTACCTCACTAGACACCTGCAACAACTGGAGAGGCTGCAAAAGTACCTCACAAAGAGGATCCTAGGCCTTAAACACTTGTCCTATATGGACAGACTCAAAAAAACTCCAACTATTTTCTATCTCATATCGCCTACTTAGAGGCGATCTCTGCTTGACTTACAAAGCTAGGTCCTACCCAGCTCTGTTAGAAATGCTACATCTAAAGAAATCCCAATCCCTCCATGCCACACGCTTCAAAGACCTCAGCCTCATTACCGCAATTAACAGAACATGCTGGAGGGACAGATTCATAACCCAGAGACTGCCCATACTATGGAACAGACTTCCCGTACATGTCAAGCAGAGCACCTCGCTGACCCTCTTCAAGAGAAATCTTGATGAGTGGATGGGAAACAGAAAAATTCACCCTGGGGAAAACTCCAGTGGCTCTACTCGACAGAGGCACTGGGAACTAAGGTCGGGTGGCACTAAGCCAGAGTAATCCTATGGCTAGGCTTGTAAAGGCCTCAGGGCCATTAGCCTAGTACACACCTATGAACCTAACTGTAGTACATTAGCTGTATAGCACAGTTATAAGCTTTAAGAAGTGCAATTCAGTGGAATAAATGTAAGAAATAACTTATTCTGCTCTTGGAGTCTTAGGGAATTTCTGCTTTGTCCCAGTGATGAATCACCACTCTGGAGTCTGAAAAAAACAAACTTCAGCATATATAGGTGTTGCCCCAAAGGTTATATATTGGAACAAATACCCATGGATATATTTTCATGTTTTAGATTAGCAGTAAAAACAGCAAAAAGAGGGAAAAATATGCCACCCAGCAAGTTCCCACATCTTTGTAATAACCTTTGTGCGATGACTAAACAATGCAACTCTTAATGCTTACTTTGAAAAACCACTAGGGTAAAACATGGCTTATTATAAACACACTCGTAGGATAATAGCTGGCAAGCTTCTCAGAATTCAGCAGACTGACAAGATTGTCCTGCTGTCCTCCAAGCCTATGAGCCTACATGGCAATGATGCAAAGCTGGTTGCAGCTGTACCAGTCTGTCTTCTGTCTTGTTTTTTGCAGCACAATATGGGTAGGTACTTAACAGCAAAATCAGTTCAAGTTTAAATATTGTCACTCATACCCTATATGCATACAACAAAAAAATTTTACTGAAAACCTTTGTTTCTTCACAGTCTTCAAATGTGCTTACCACTGCTATGCAGGCTGTGAATGCAGTGATTGTTGTCCACCTGAATTTAGGTTGCTATATATCGAAAACACTACTAGTTTTCATGTTAAGGAAACACAACAAAGCTGGGGGTGAGGATTAATTTCCCAGCATTTCAGAATTTTAGATATAACTTATCTTTAATTCTGCTTATAGAAATTTATTTCTGATAAGAATTTAGGCTTGTCCAAAGCTGTCTTGATATCAAGCAGATTCTGGATCAAGTACCAGTAATTAATTCCTTCTTGTCAAGGAATATCTAAGTAAAGTCTATATTAGGAATCCTTATAAAATAAATAATTAAAATGTGGAGCTGCTCTGAGGATCTGTACCTCTGTCTTTTACATAGTTTGCAAATGTATTCATTTTTAATTGGCTTCTGGTATGTTGACAGTGCATTCATTAACCAGTGTGGCACATATTCTCTAAATAATTCTAAATAAAAATGGATTTTCTCACGGAGAGATCATTGTAACAGAAGGCTAATCATTATCTGTGGTTGCACACATGCAAGTGTCAAGTGAAGACAATTACTTGCTTCTACATATGCACCTGGTAGACAGAGAGGGGGAAACTTCAATGGTAGCTCAGTCAGTCAGTTTACAATTCCTTTGTTTTTCTCGGTAGTAAACTGTCCCTTTACAAGTTTGATTCACTGCAGCTGCTCAGTCGATAAATTCACAGATGCTTTATTTTGGTGCCATGATTGACAGTAGTCTTTTTCATTTTGTTTAATGAATGAGACTTAAATGCCTCTTTATGTTTAATTGTTTGGACCCCTCTGTGGATGCCATGGAAAAGGAAATTATTCAAGAAAAATTTGGTAAGAGAAAAGGAGTTCAAAAAGTGAAGCTAAGTAAATGAAAACATGACTGTTAAAAGCACAAGTATAAAATATGCCCAAGCATACAAGGATATTAAAATGTTAAATTGGAGATGGTACAGTTGTCCTGCTGTAACTGGCAATGCATATAGTCACATTTGTACCACAGGTGTAGAATAGCTTGTTAAAACAGATGAGGTGATCTCCTGGCATCTGTTTCTGATGCCTTTTAGTTTCAGGGAGGAGTCACTTTGCACTATGTATCTGCTTTTTGACAACTGCTGGATACTGTATGTCTGTTGCTTGGTAGAAAAACTGTCCATTTGTTCTGGGAGACCTTTCATGGTTGATGAATTCTAGAATATCATACACAGTACTTTGGAAATCATGAAGAGAAACATCTCCATGTCATTGGAATAGGAGACCTCTACTTTATTCTTCATCTCTGTAATTTCTCTTCAGTCATGACACAGGTTAGCAACATACCTCTTAACTGTTCAGTATTTGCTTGAAAATACCAAATTTACACTTGTCACGGTACTATGAAATTCTGAGTGACCTTTTTAAATTATGACTTTTTTGCAATCTGACCCATGTCAGTTGCTATATAATGAGTTTGCTGATGTCACCATTATAATTATAATGAATATAATTATAATAACATTATATTATTATATTTATAATAGAGCCACAGCTGCTTTACTGACTGTGTGGGGTAAGCAATACTTCAAGCAGTAAGTAGAAGTTGAATTTTGAAGTTAAAATAAGGGCCTGACTAACTTGTAGCAAGCCTCTCTGTACTCATGCTGCACACTGCCCTGTACAAGGGGGAGGAGAGAGGAGTTTTTTTATTTCGTTTTAGATTAATAACCAAGCTATAGACCAGTGGTCCAGGACTGACTCAGGCAAAGCAGCAGATGTCCTGCAAATTGCAGTTACAGCAAGCTAAGCAAATAAACTTGGTCTGGCTGTGAAGAACATCTGGGAAAGAGTCCGAACAGGAGGTCTGGTTTCTAGTAAGAAGGCAGTGGTACTGTCACAAGAAGATATGTAGGCAGGAAGGTTCAAGTATGAATCTGTTTAATAAAAGGTTGCATTCACTTCACAACTACAAGAGCTGTACCTATGAATCTGTTTAATAAAAGGTTGCATTCACTTCACAAGTACAAGAGCTGTACCTCCTCGAGATGGGGGGTCATGTATGACCTGTAGAAATGGTGAAGCAAATGTGAATGGGTGTATATGATACTTGTGAAGTTAAAAAGCATAAGCCAAACAAATGTAAATTTGTTGTGAACAGTAAATACCATTAAAAAGATACAAACTACAATACTATCAGTAAAAAGTCTGGTTTATAGTCAAAATAGTGCATCAGTAATTGTATATTGCTACTGCAATGTGTTGCAGTGCACGCAAGCTTAGAATTATATTTTTCTCTAAAGTTTCACAAACAACATTTCATAACTTTGAAACTGTACTCCCTGGGCATGTAGTACCAGGGTGTTTTTTTTCAGACAGACTTCAGCTTTCACAGGACAGCAAGAAATTCCTTTATTATTTACTGAGCTATACCATGTCAGCTGTCTCACAGTAAAATGTGTATATTTTTGTACAATTTTGTCACTTTTATTTTCTTTAAACTTGTGTTTATGACTGTTGGTTTACCACAGTCTTGCAGGAATAGGAAGGAATTAAGATGTTCTGCTAATTAGCTATCTACTTTTCAATAGCATTTGCTCATATTTGCAGTATCTAAAAGTTGAGAAGTATGGAGGTTATATGTGGATCTCTCAGAAAGTGTCTGGTCATTAGTACAATAGTTAATGGATATAGCATCAGCAACATTTTATTTTAAAGGTTATTCATTACCTCCATCATATTCCAGTACCCTTCACATTCTGGCCACTTTAAATAACCTCCTGTGAGTATAACTTCGTTAGTCACTAACCAAACTCTCAGTAATAAGATTACTGACCACCAGCACAGTTCTGTTATCTCAGCCACAACTTCCTGATATGACTTGGATACAGTGGAGTAGTGTGTGCTTAGTACCAGACAAACACATCTACTTTAACTCTATCAGCTGCTGGTTATATAGGAGAGAGGAGGGCTATGCACATTTTTGGCATATTCTTTTTCCTTTTTTGTATCTTGGAAGAATGCCTTTTCCCATGTTGAATTCATTTGCTAACAACAGTATTCTGTTTTTTGCTACTTCACTTTTTCCACATCTTTGATATTACAATGCTCACTTCTGCTTTCCTGTTTTTCTTTCTTTTTCCTGAAAACCAGCTCAGAATCTAAATATAACCATTCATGTGTTGTTATTGAATTAGTCCTTTTTAAAGTTTTCCTTCCTGACCAAACACATTGCATTTCTGCTTCTGTGTTTTATGCACACTTATTTTAATCACCTTCACTTCTGAGGTATGTTAGTAGTTTATATATCTGTGTCTGTCCTGCCAAGGAGTTACTTGCCTCCATTTCCTGCACCCAATTACACTATTTTTTTCCTGGGGGGCGCAGGAGCTTCAATAAAGGACTGAGTAATAATGCTGGAAGGAGGGTGGGACTGCATTGTAAAGAGAGCTAGTATCAGCAAAGAGCTCTGTGCCATGTTATGTGCTTTTTTAAGGTGCTCTGTTAATGCAACCCTATGACTGAAAGAGTGACTTTGTAATAGTTCAAGCGGACACTAGAATAGCAGATATATTTTGGATCATTTGGAAACTGTATAGATGACACTTGGCATGGCCAGATAATGTCAGAAAATTTTTTTTGTAGAATATATTGTTAGATGTATTAAATTAGGCAGATACAGCATAAAGAAGGTCTAGTTGTATTCTTGACAGTTGCTAATGGGCTGCACAAAATTTAGGATGATGTATTTCTCTGTTTTTATTTTTACATATTTATGTTGCTTGTAAGCAAATAGAGCATATAACTCTGTTTTTCCGGGGGGTACTAATTACTATGTAGATGTCTGTCACTAGTTGGCCTATGCATTCCATTTGTAAAGCTGCACATTCTGAAGTTTCAGAATATATAAATACTGCCTTATGAGAGCTGAAGGAAATAGCCATAGCTGAAATGATTAGAATTTTGTCTGAATAATAGAGGCTGAAAAGAATAGGGACTGATGTTGAACACCTGCTGTTTTTCAGTTTTATTTGATGCATATTAAAATCAGTATTCTAAATTTTCAGAAGTCGAGGGATGAGGGACGTTCATAATAACTGAGTATGACTTAGGCATACACATGGTGTTAATGATTTTTGTAGAATGCTCTGCAAGACAGTTTTCTACAATGTAGTTTTCTCTAAATTCTGTCATTCCTAAATAATTTCCTGAGAATTTGCATTTGCTATCCTAGGTGCTTTGTAGTATGTTGTTTGTGGTTGGCCTGCATGTAGCTGATACTCTTTAGAATAACTATAGATAGGCTGCTTAACATGAAAGGAGAGCTTTTGCAGTGAAATATGTGTTTGGTTTTTAACTTTAGAAATGAATTGCAGGGGTTACGTTGTTGTTTGACTTGGGCTGATCTTGTTGAGTTAAAACCTGGCCATAACAATGAAGGAGGGAGGTGGGCCACTTGAAATAAAAAACAAATGTGTACGTAGAAGGGAAAAGCTTACAACATTATCTCGGAGTTGTTACTGAGCAGGTTATTTCAAGAGTCAAATACAGAGTACCTGTGCCTATGTGTATTTTAAGATTTGAAAATGTTAGGGGAGAAGGTACAGAATGATCGAATGGTAAGTAGACAGTGTAACACAGGTAAAAAGGCTCAGCACATAGTACAATATTAACAGCATGAATTTATAAACAAAGTTCAGTGGGGAATGTAGAATGACATGGGAAAGGGAACGGACAGCTGATCACAAGGCTAGAACTGTCATGTTTTCTTGAGTTATACCCTTCAGCAAGCCCTACAGATTTTGTTGTAAGTGCATTCTGTTATGTTAAGTACAGTTCTGGAGCTGTTAATGAGTAGAATGAAATCAGCAAGCAGAGATGGAATTAGTGGATGCTTAGCAAGGGTAAATTTTGTTTTAGTGGGGAGAAAAACCCATCTGTAAGGCACACCAGAGCTTTTACTGGTTGCCTTAATAGTTCAGGCGCATTGATGTTTGAATTTCTGTTTGTTATCAAACCTGAAACATATTTGTCAGTGATCACATTGCCATAGGAGCTGGTTATTAGAGGCAGAGACCTACAAAGTGCTTTCAAGATCGATCGTTAGCTGTTTGACATGTGTCTACTTCAATGTTTCAGAGTACACCCTGCTGTACACACACACACACACACACACACACACACACACGTTCCCACTACCCTGGAGTTCCTTGTGCATCTATCCATACACAGCTATGTGCACATAAACACAGAAATGCGCTCACATCTGTTCCTAGTTTTATCACAGAGTAGACACACACACACACACACACACACACACACACACACACACACTGCATCACATTACTCACCCAGAACTGTCATCTGAGCAGTGTGAAATGGTGTACAGATGTGCCATGTTGCACCTATACTGCTGTTTTCTGACGTATGTTGGATGGATGTTTATGAATCACTAAATTCTGCAACCAATCAGTAAAAACTAAATGAAAACTCTAGCCAAGCTAGAACTTCCACTGAGTGACCTCTCAAACCTCTTGTATCAGAGGCACGTAGGATATATGCAAATGACCTTTAAGAACATCAGGTGTTTCAGCTGTATGGCAATTCTGAATGCTCATGACTTATTTCTTTTTAAGTCGTTTCAATGGACAATCTCAGGCCAGTAAAGCCAAACCCCACTAGCTGGTGGATATGCATATTTTGGCCTTATTATGATCTTATCAGCACAGCACAAGCAGAGTATGTGAGCAAGCATAAGAAACACAGGGCTGTTATATACCCAGGTGATGTCCATTACAATTAGGGTGACTGCAAAATATCCCAAATAACAAATTTAAATAGTCACAGAGAAAAAACAATCCGTAAAAACTAAATGAAAACTCCAGCCAAGCTAGACGCCGTATAGCTGAAACACCTGATGTTCTTAAGGGTCATTTGCATATATCCCTGATACAAGAGGTTTGAGAGGTCGCTCAGTGGAAGTTCTAGCTTGGCTGGAGTTTTCATTTAGTTTTTACTGATAGTTTTTTCTGTGTGACTCACTCTTTGTTTTAATTTATATTCTGCAACCACTGATGTACACTGGCCTAATTTCCATAGACCACACCCACAGAGTGCGGTGCTTGCACTCAGTGAATGCACTGTTCAGTCATGAATTCTTGCAGTGCCACATGCAAAAAGGTTGGTTAATCACAATCCACTTGTACTGTGTAAATGTGCTTGTATAACTTTGTGTAGTACATAATGGGACTTTATAACACACACTGACTTTTTTAGCCACCAACCAAAATTGTGGGTTATAATGCTACTGAAAGTGGAAATGTAACATTAGTGTTTAAATTAATTTGCTTATTACGATTATTTGTCTTGTACTGTTCAACTTTATTATTAAGTAGTATGCTTTCAACATTTCATTTGATTTCTTTCAATAACTGTGAAATGTTTGCACAGTATTACAGTATATGTATTATGACCTGTTTTTTCATATCATGGGCACTGAGTTGAATTTAGAATAATTTATGTATCTTATGCTTGTATAACGCAACTTGTAATGTGCTAAAATGCAGGCATCTCTGTTTTCTTACTGAACTCTGGATACTCATATTTTTCATATCCATTTGCTGCTGTGACATCCAGATATGTTTTTCTGTGCTATGCATACTTGTCAACTGTTCAGAGTTTTGCAGAATATCCAGATTTTTGCCTCATATTTTTGTTCTATTCCTCATAAAAATTGTGTTTTTTTTTCTGGCAAATAATTGAGGATTGAATTCATTAAATTATGACAGGCATTTGAGTTTCAGATTTCATGTTCTTCAGAAAATGCACAGTAACACAAAACCTCTTAACAAATTTCTCAGTTTATAGGAGCAATATTTAGATTTTGCCTTATTTTGGGGCCCTTGCTCACACATTATGTTTTGCTTTGTCTAGATTTCTTGTGCCAAGAGTTTGAGAGGTAGGGTGTCACATAAGGTTCGGTTTCACTAAAATATTTGCTTAAGTACTTTTGTTTAATGAAACAAGATTATGACATTTCTATTGAAATATGAATCCTGTTTTGTAGTTTTCTTACAAAACGATAAATTAGTTATTTAGTTATGTATTTATTTATATGAGAAATGCATTTACTGAAAACATTTAATTAGCACTAAGCATATCGGATATGAGAATTACTTTATGTAACTTTCAAGTTCTGCAGTTGTTCCTTTGTCTAGAATATGACTGTTAAATAGGTGGTTATACTGAGTTGATAATTTGCACTTCATTATGTTCTAAACTGATTCAATAGATCAAAAAGCTTTTTTTATATTGTTTTCCTTCCCTTGATGTATACACTTTGTGAAAAAGTCTGAATAACCGTTAATATGAAGGTTTGGGACTGTTTCATATACATAATACCGCATCTGTATTGTTATGTTAATTATGTGGCTTAAAAAGGCTTTTAATTTTTGTAGCCGTGTGTATTACTATACATACAATCAAATGCTTTTAACCACTTTTATTATGACTCTTAATTACTATCGCCACTTTTTGTTCCTTGTAAAATTTCTTTGACTAGATTTATTTGTTTATTTCATTTTCACATTTCCATGACAGTATAGGCTTCAGTGAACTAGCATCCCTTTCAAGGGTAGGACCAGAAAAGGGGTGGAGGTATTCCAGCCCAGATACCCAAAATTAAGTGGGTACAGTAAGTGAAACAGTGAACTGAAGTCAGTTTTGTCACAGTATGATTATATGGTGCACAGAGTAGGGTAATATAGTTAAGAAATGCTGTAAATAATGGGGTAGGGAATTCTAATGGTGGTGCTGCTGAGTAGTGTAGATATCATACAGACCACTGTATTGTGTGACACAGTGTTGTATTGCATTATTGCACAGCATACAGGACATTGTGGTGATAAAATACCTCCAAAGAGACGGGATACTGGGCCAACACAGAAGTAGGGAGACATCTGGTGATGAGTTTCAATCAAGAGTTAAGACTGGACATGGAGAGCAGAGGAAAAGATAAAGGGATGAGTAGTTAGACTAATTCAGAGCAGAAATCAGCTTTTTTTCCCATTTTGTACCAAAGTAACAGCATTAGACAATAAACTACATTTTTATGTTTGGGAACCTGTCAGTTCATTAGTTAATTCTACCGAATGCCAGTAAATTAAAGGAAAGTTGCTGAAATAACTTTTGCCAACAATGAAGTTCTCTTTTTTCCACTGTTATGTGACCTCAGAGTAGGAAAATATAAGTTTGGGGGTGTGGGTGTGACCCTGTGAAAAAATATTATTTCTAGGATCACCAAAAGTTGCTTTGGCAATTTTTTTAGATCTACCGACATTCCGTGGATTTGTTGTTGATGGATTGACATACTCCTTTGCATTTCATGTGGATGTAAACTCAACATCCAGGTCTGCCTTGTCTTCTGCACCATATAAGTACATGATGTATAAACTAGGTGTTGCTCTGGAGAAGGCAGTTGCCTTGATGGATGCTGGAAGATAAATGTGTCAAGATGCCTGCAAGTGTTTGTAGGAACTTGGGTGACATCCTTGGCCGGTAACGTATGTGTCACTGCTGAAACTGCGTGCTGTAAAAGATTGCATTTCAGCAGGCAGCAAGTTCCATCGTCTAGGTTTGTTTAAAAAAATATTGAACATTATTTAAATTTATGGTTATACAGAAGATACATAATAACAGAGGAGGTGACATCAGTAATGAGAATGAAATTGCAGAAATGTAATGGGTTATAAAACTAAATGCTACAGAAAAGCCAGGTTTGAATGGTAGCTTACATATGTTACTGTCTTTTAAAGCAAGAGGAATTGTTTAATGATAGAATGTTTTGTGCCATGTGACTTGATGCAAGTAGTATGATTTAGTGAAATTAGTGAATGGGGTTTTAGAGATTTGTCATTGTTGTTAAAATGGAGAAGAGTGAAAGTGCTAGTATATTTTTAGTTTAATAAAGATTTGATCTCTGTATATGGTCTGCTATTAGAGAATTTGTTTTGAGGATAATTTTATTTACTTCCGCGTCATTTGCTCTTTGAGAGCCAGATTTTTGTTCTGATCTTCCGGTATTGTCTTGTCCTTGCATCATTGTATGTACATAGTATTGCTACATAACCACATTGGCAATCAACTCATTTCATTTTTGTATATTCCTCAAACGTTTGTCCATAGCTATAAGTATTCATTCCCTGACCCAGTCCTATAACTTGTTCACTTGTTTAATTTTCCACTGGACTTTTGAGTCTTCTTTGACTCTCAGCAAGCTTAGCAGTATCCACTCTGAATTTTCCAAACTAGTTCTTTTTGGTTTATTACCCTGTTTCCTCAGTCTAAAGGACATATGGGCATGATCACTGTTGCTAAGCGTGCCTTCACTTTGTGCCTCTCCACCACATTAGTTAGGACCACATCCACAGTCCATATTTCCTTGTATAGTCCCACATCAATACACTGAACTATTCATTGTCCAAGATGTTATCTCCATCTTCTGCTTCACTTTGGAGCTGAAGGTCTCCCAGTCCCTTCTGTCTTTAATTTAATGGTAAGATCATGAAGATGTACTCTTCATGCCCATCTTTGAGCCTCAATGCCCTTTTTGTACTAACAAGGGGCCTGACTCTGACATAGTGCTAGCCTGTCTACCCGACCTTTCTTAACCCTTCTACCAGTGTCAAGCCATGTCCATTGCTGCAGCCGGTCAGTATACTTCCTAACCCTGTCCTTCATTGTTAAGCTGGCTGCTGGTGCAGGTAGTGTTTCACAGAATGTTACCTCCAACTGTCTCTTTTGGCATCTATCTACCACCTTCCTAACCCTACTATGTGTCACCTAAACTGACCTCATTGGCAAGTTGTTTCTGCCTTTGTGGTCCAGAACATGCATCCACCCTTCACCTTTAGTTACTACCTTCTCTTCTATGTTTTACTTAATGTAACTCCTGAATTCAGTTTTATTTAAACATGATCTGTCCTTCCTCTTTTGCTAAACTCTTAATGCCTCAGCAAAGGAGTCTTCAGTTGCCAAGACCTACTTCTTTGTCAGCATCCTAGGTCCTTTTTCTTGTCTCTCTTCCTTCTGTAAGTCACTGCCCTTCCTGTTTCCAGTATTTCTCCCACAAGTTGTGATTCCCAGCTTTCCTCGCTGGTTAGCTTCATTTGTGTGGTCTGCATGTTCCTTTGTTGTCTATTCCTGACACTGTCTGTTTTCATTCTGTTTAAGCATCTGCTTCCTCTCTTCCCTCCTTTTCCACTTCTTGTGTTTGATTCTTCCTCTGCTGTGTCCCTGTAGTGGGCATAACATTCCTGTTCCTTCTCCCTCTTTCCGTCCAATTTAGCCATGTGCTTCTACTTGCCCGTTTCTTTCCCTTTCTCCAGCTGGCAGTATCTTCTTCATGGCTAACACTGACTTTGCATGTCATCACTTGCCACCATAGTCTGACCCTTTTCCCCACATTTTCTTTTGTCGGTTTACATCTGTTGCCTAGATAATTATTCCATCTTCTCAGTTCTCATGGCTGGCTGTAGTTTGTTATTTGTTGATCAGGTTAGTCCCGTTAGGACAATTGCCTTTTTTTCACAGAAGACCTGAGGTGGTGTTCATACTGACCAGGGGAAATTTTGGCCAAGTTGATGGGGAACTCCCCTTACTCTTTCCAGTAAGTGCTGTGGGATTTTTTACATCCACCTTAGCTACTACCAACTCAGGCAGATGGGACCTGGGCTTAACATCTCATCCAAAGGATGGCACCCACCATATACTACACTGCAGTGTCAGTACTGGAAAAATAAGCCCAACTACCTGATGTGGGAAAAGAACCACAGCCTTTTGTACCATAGGCGAGCGTGCTACCTGTTGAGCTGTTGAGAGGCCTGGTACTCATCAGATGACTTCTACTTGTATCTCATGTCCTATGTTTTTCTCTTTCTTTCATTTTCTTACATCATGCTGGCTTCTGTACGCATATTGTCCCTTTTGACTAATCTCCCTGTGTTTTTTTCTTACATGACAAGCCAAGCCACTGCTGTCCATTCCTCTAAACATCCATAATCTCTCCTACTCCAAGTTTCCTTTTTCACCTGCTGAGTAGCTTAACTACCTTTCTTGCTCCCCTCTTCTCTCCTCCTATGCAGACTGTCACATTCATCCTGCACCATTCCTACAGCTCCTTTATTTTTCCTTTTTTTATTTTATTACCACATAGCTTTAGCACGTAGCTAGATTTTGCTCTCTCTTGCTTGCATGTATCACGCAGGCTAACTGGTATGGCAGGCATGCAATTAACATCTAAGCTACCTTAATGTCTGACTCACAAACAATAAAAATGCAGAGTAGTCTTTACTGAGAATGGGATTGTCCCATGTACACTCTTCTCCAGATTCACAGATCTTTAATTACAAGTAACACCATATTACAGCTTTTGTCAGAATACAGATACAAAAATAAGTTTGCTTTTTTGCTTTTAAATTCCACTTCAGAAGTTAAGAAAGGAAACATAAAATGAGACTGAATATAAGTAAATGAAAAAAAAAAAAATGATCCCCTAGCCTACATCTGCAAAACAAACTTGTAGCTTACCTATAATACAGTCACTTCAAAAGCTAAGCAAAATGTGAAATAACTGTTGTTACTTCTTTAACTTCTGAAATAGCATATATTTAAATGTATTTCCAGGTTTTGCACACTATAAATCAGAAATAAGTCTGTGAAATCTGCAAATATAAATCACTGTATTTTTATATATTTTGTAGGATACTGGAATCCGAACTGCAAACCTTCTTCTTCTTTCTGCTTTTCCCGGTTAGGGGTCACCACAGCGGATCACCTGTATGCTCATGATTGGCAGTGGAGTTTTACGGTGTCTAGTTGCCAGTCCGGCGCCCAACCGTCCATAGAAGGCACACACACGCATGCACTCACGCCTAGGGCCAATTTAGAGTATCCAATCCACCTACAGCATTTCTTTGAGATGTGGGAGGAAACCGGAGCACCCGAAGGAAACCCACACGACCACAGGGAGGACATGCAGACTCCACACAGAAGGCACCCCAGCCAAGGATCGAACTGGAGAACCTTTTGCTGTGAGGTGACAATGCTAATCGCTGCAGCACCAAGGCTGCCCTGAACTGTAAACCAAAAAAAATCTAAATTGTAAACCAACAAGTTCCTAATCAACAGTGAATTCAAAAGTCAACAAAGTCCGACTTGGCTAATTTCACTTGAAGGTGTAGTACAGCCTAGCTCAGAGCCCATTCCTTTAAAATTCAAACTTAATGTGTTCTGCAGTGAGCAGTTGTCTTGCTTTCAGGTGTAGGGTAAGACATTTGCATTCTTTTTTTGGGAAGGTGTACATTAAATCTACAGATTTTTTATTGCCATGCAATAACCTCTGAGTGATACTGACTTAAACAGAACATGTTGGAGGGACAGGTGTGTATCTCAGGGAATTCCCCTTCTCTGGAATAGGCTTCCCATCCATGTGAAGAAGAGCCCTTCCCTAAACCTATTCAAGTACAACCTGGACCTGTATATGGGAAATTGGAAATTCACCACTAGTCTGACACCTATATGTCTGATGGACAGAGGCAGCCATTAAATCATGCCCTAACTGACATGCACCCCCTTTAAAATAACCTCTTAAGACACACTGTCTAGTGGGATGCATCTGGATTGCATGGCTAAGCTTATAAAGACCCCAGTGCTCTTTAGCCTAGTATACACCTAAGAACACCTATGAACCAATGATGGACTAGTGGTACACCTCTTAACTGTCCAGATTTTTGCCTCATATTTCTGTTCTGTTCCTCACTGAATTTGTGATTTTCTGACAAATCACTGAGGACTGAAGTCACTAAACAATTACAGACATTTGAGTTTCAGATTTCATATCCATAGGAAATGTAAGCTAGCACAAAACCTTATATTCTGACAACTTTCTAAGTCTATAGGAGCAATACTTAAACTCTATTTTTGGGCCTTTACCCCCATTATTTATGGCTTTGTCCAGAACTGTTGTACTAAGAGGTTGAGATATATGACTAGTGGTAATAATGGGGGCATATATTCAGTACAATGAATAAGTATTCCCATGCAGTCAAAGTTTCCTTATTGAGAATCTGGATGAATACATCAACTTCCTATACCAGTGTCGGGTGCAATGGCTAGCACCATGTACAAAAAAATAATACATACATAATAAGGGAATGAAGCCCGGCTGTCCCCCTCCCCTTTACTGCCTGTTCTGGTTGCAGAGGTTTTAGTTACTTATCTAAAGAGGAAAAACAAGGGGTGCATCCAGGTGTTTGCTTCCTAGGAGGGGATCAAGGTCCTTGTGGTATGACTATAATGGCCAAGAAATGACAGCACTGTAGTAACTGAAGTCTTTGAAATATTGCTCAGTTTTCCATTTTACACATTAACACAGATAAAACGGTGATCATTCCACTATCTGAGCAGAACTGTAAACAATTAAAGGAGGCGATTGATTTTCTGTTTAAAGTGGATACAGAATGTTTAACTGGCAAAATCAGCATGTTAAAAGTAAAGATGCTCACACAACTGAAAATAAAACTAGCAATAAACTGTACATGCATGAAACTGCAGGAAAGCTACATAAATTGCAACAGTCAAAACACTTTTTTATTAAACTGAAATGTAACTCAGGCAACACACTGCTAAACGTCCATGTCTTTTGAAATGAAACCATTTACTGTACCTTCCACAAAACTTCTTAATGGAGATGTAGCTTTATATTTTTACTTCTAGTGTCATCCTGTAAAATCTTTATTTTCAAGCTGGAATACAATCTGTGTTCTTAGCCTTTTTGCCTGTGTCATGCCTGAAAAGGGTCTTCAATCTAGTGTACTCTGGCAGTTGGCACAGTGGTTTGAGGCTGTGAGTTATAGCTCCTGTGGTGCAGGGTTTGATTCCCTCAGCCGTCATTTGCCTGCATGACCTTGAACAAGTCATTTAATGAGGTACTGATCTGTGTTGCCCCTTAAAAGGGATTGTATGTCCAGCAGGCATATGTTGTTAACAAATGGATGTTGTTATTGTTAGTCACCAGGCTAACATACGATAAATAAATACATAAAATTGAAGGCAGATTTAAAGATCTGGTCTCTTACTTTTGTTAAAGAGTCGAATCTGGGATAAAGCTTGGTGGATAATGAGAAACTGAAAGCAGTGGATGCAGAAGGACACTTTTGTTTGTGATTGATATCTGGGAATACCAAAAGGAACAGGGTAAGAAATGTTATTGATCTTGTAGAGCTGAAAGATGAGAGGTAATACAATGGTTGCAGTATGTGGAGGTTAACTCTGTCCTTGGGAATGCTTACTGATGCTTCTATGCAGAATTTATAATTTATGCATGGCCCAGAAAATCAGCTTATTAGACAATTTTCTCAGGGTTAGTAACATGGTATGAATGAATAAAATTTTACAAGGAAGCATCAGAAAAACAACTGATTGTAACCCACCCACCTCCATAGGTATCACAAGGGATAAGAAACTAAGAGTAATGCTACTCAACGTCAGAAGTCTAAACCTCAAGATGCAAGCACTGGAAACTCTCCTTAGCATGGAGAACATCGATATCTGTGCAGTAACAGAAACCTGGTTCAAGGCTCCCAAGAGCACCCCAGCACTACCAGGTTAAACCTCATACCATGCTTTTCGGCCCTAAAACTTGGACCGAACCACAAAGGGAGAGGGGAGTATCAATATTCATCAAAGATACCCACACCTCCAGGTTGGTGGCACAGCATGAAGCATCAGAGACTATCCATGTGCAACTAACAGTGGGTAAAACTGCCTAATAGCCTGCTACAGACCACCCTCCCAAACCCAGGAACCCCACTCGGCCTTCCTGAGAACACTGGAAAATATGAAGGTCTCTCCAAACACCATTATATTGGGCGACTTCAACTACCCAAACATAGACTGGGAGCATTACTCTAGCTCCAACACCCTAGCCCAAAGGTTCCTAGAATTTATAAACTGAAATGCTATGGAACAACTTGTTACAACTCCCACAAGAGGGGAAAACATACTGGACCTGATCATCACCAACATGGGGACTCTATGCTCCAGACCAGAAGTGTATCCCTCATTGGTAAGATCAGACCATAAACTAATCTCATTGGATATTCACATCCCGACTCCACCCCCTGCCCTGAAAACCACAGTGAAAAACTTCTCTAATGCAAATTTCACACTCCTCAAAACCGAGGTGGAATCCTTCAAAGCCCCCGGGCCTGTGGAAAATACGGCCCAGACCGCAGAATCCTTTATAAACTCATTCTATGAACACCTTCAGGAATGCATGGATCATGCAATCCCAAATAAAACCAAGTCCCAATCCTCCAAAGGCAGGCGTCCTGTCTGGTGGACCCCAGCCATAAACAAACTATACAATAGAAGGAGGAAGCTACTACATGATAGAGCAAAATCCCAAAAAGGGAAGGCATCTCTGATCAGTATTAGCAAAAAACTACGGGCACTCATAAAATCATCTAAGGCCAGCTTCAAGAGAAAAATTGCACAGGACACTAAGGATAATCACAAGGCTTTCTTTAGTTATGTTAGGAACCTGGGTAGAAATTCCCAGATATGCTCAGAATTAGTCCAAAATGACAAAAAATGCACCGAACCCACAGACATTGCCAACATCCTAGCTGACAGATTCAGCGCAAACTCCCCCCCCCCCTTCACCACCAAAAGGGCAAATATCTATCCCAACAGAGTGCTGCCCCCCTGACATCTCAGATGCTCAGGTAAGAGCTGCCCTCTCCAAAGCAAAAAACACAGCATCAATGGGACCAGACGGTGTCCCGGGCTGCATCCTACATGAACTCCAAGAAGAGCTAAACCCAAACATAAAACTACTGTTCAATCTCAGCCTTACTACAGGATATGTACCCAAACAGTGGCGTACAGCAACAGTGGTCCTTCTCCACAAAGGTGGTGCCTCAACAGATCCTGGAAACTATCACCTCATAAGCCTGACTAGCTTGGTCTGCAAAGCTATGGAAAGGATCATCATGGACCTTATAAATAAAGATATTGGGGACCTACAGACACTGGATCCTACCAAGTTTGGCTTTGTTAAGGGCAGATCCTGCCTCTTAAACCTGGTTGATTTCTTTGAAACAGTCAGTAAGGCCATTGATGAGGGGAAGGTGGTCCACACAGCCTACCTGGACCTCGCAAAAGCCTTCGATACAATACCCCACTCGGGCATTATAGATAAGCTCACCAGCTTAAATATAAACCCCTATGTCACTAGATGGGTTGCAAACTGGCTCAAGGACAGAACCCACATGGTTAGAATTGCTGGAGCCATGTCAGACTCCAAACCAGTTACAAGTGGCATCCCACAAGGCTCAGTCCTGGGACCTATCTTGTTCGGTATATATTTCTCGGAGGTACAGGCCAACACGGAAGGACTGTGGCTGACCAAGTTTGCAGATGACTGCAAACTGGGTGCCATAATCGACACTCCAGCTGACACATGCATCCTCCAAAAGGGCCTCATAGAAACAGACAACTGGTGCCAGAGCCATGGCCTCAAGCTAAACGTCAAAAAGTGTGTAGTCATCCCCTTTGGCAAAAAAAAGTGCCCACAAATTACCACATAGGTGGTAATCGATTAAGTACAGAAGAAGTAATTAGGGACCTGGGGACCCAAGTTGATAGCAATCTCTCATTTGACAACCACGTGGCCAAAGGGGTTAGAAAAACATTTTATATAGCCCACCTAATCATGAAGGGATTCACATCTAAATCAGGGGAGGTCATCGTGCCTCTTTACTCATCCCTCATCAGGCCCATAATTGAGTACAATGCCCTTTTTGGGATGTACCTTACCAGACACCTGCAGCAACTGGAAAGACCCCAAAAGTACCTCACCAAGAGGATCAAAGGGCTCAAACAGATGCCATATGCTGCCCGGTTAAAGAAACTCAAGCTCTACTCAGTGGCATTACCGCCTGCTCAGAGGCGATCTGTGCCTGACGTATAAAGCCATGTCCAACCCGGAATTAATGGACATGCTGCACCTCAGAAAATCCATATCCCATCGAGCTACGCGCTCGAGTGACTTGAACCTCAACACTGAAATAAATAGGACATGCTGGAGGGACAGATTCATAACCCAGAGGCTCCCTTCACTCTGGAATAAAATCCCAGTCCAGGTTAGGCAGAGTCCCTCATTGACTCTCTTCAAGAGGAATCTTGATGAGTGGATGGGAGATCGTAGGTTTACCCCGGGTATCACTTCTGTGTCACTGTTAGACAGAGGTACAGTATATTAACCTCGAAAAAGGGCATAGCAAAATTAATTTAAAATGGGTGGCGAAAGCCAAACACACTCTGGCTAGGCTTATAAATGCCCTAGGGCAGATAGCCTAGTATAAACCTATGAACCTATGTTAAGGAAAATTGGTAAGTTTGATTAGGGGTATTACAATATCACACTGGAGTGACATGCTTAGGCTGGATATGAATAGTGACTTGCCAGCCATTTGTTCTTACATTCCTGAAACTGCTTCACCAATGGCAGTAGCCCCCTCTGTATTTTTTAGGTATTAATAATGTTTCACACCCACTGCTAATTACATGAATATTATATGGAGTTGTCCTGAGGCTGTGGGTAAGCCAGGCAAACAATATTGATTGCATAAACTGGGCTTTAAGAATTCTGTTGCCAGACAAGTTTGATATGCTTTCTTGGTTACTAAAATTCCTTGTTTTCTTGTTGTATGTTCTTGCTTACATCACTTGATAATGTAAGTATCTTGACACGTCAGTGTTATTTGTCAATAACTTTTCTTGTATTACCTGTGTTTGTAATATCTCTTTTGTTTTAAAAAAAACTATGAAAAGCCTCTTTTTCATCTGGCTTGTGGCAGCAATTGTCAGTTTTAATGAGTGCATTACTTTGTTAAACAAATGTAATTAAAATAAAATAAATCAACTAAATTTTAAAACAAGAGTGTTTCATCATGGCTGAGAATATATTCCTTTTAATGTATTCCTTTTCACCACCTGGAAATCTAATCACAAAAGTAGCAGATACAATTTGTAAAGTGTAATAAATTTAACAAACTGTCATGCAAGAATGTTTGTCTTGATAAATATAAGCTATAATGTACTTATTCTGTACATTCCATAAACAGACGTATTTTTATATTTTTATAAGTACATATGCTGAAATCTTTTGTCAGTATTTTAATGGTATAAAAAACGAGATACGTAGGTTAATGTGGCTGCATATGAATGTGACTGTAGTGACTAGTATTAAATATAAGGCAAACAGCACGAAGAAATGAAAAGATGGAGCAAGGACAGCAGGAAAAGATGGAGCAAGGACAGCAGGAAAAGATGGAGCAAGGACAGCAGGAAAAGATGGAGCAAGGACAGCAGGAAAAGATGGAGCAAGGACAGCAGAAGGAACTGAGCAGAATGGCAACAGCAGTGCTGGGACACAAGTTTGCAGAAAATGTCAGTAAAGGGGAATGTGGGGTGTTTTCAGCATATACATAGCAAAAGCAAAGAAGGAAGGGAAAGTTTTGGTCAGGCAGAACAGAGATGGGAGGCAGAAAATGGAAGACTGGGGAAAAGCAGAGGTATAGTTTGGCCACTTTGGAGGATGTCATGTTGGGAGTCAGGAAGAACACAGTAGGAAAAGCAGTTTGCATACAACAAGATAGAGAGGGAGAAGGTAAGAGAAACTAGCTTTCCTAGGGTAGAAAAAAAGCACAAGGACCAGGTGGGCTACTTCCCAGGGTACTCTAAAATCTGAGCAGAATGCTGTCAAACGTCTGAAAGAGATCAACAAATCACAGGCCAGTGCAGCACATAAAGACTGGAGAATTGGATGGGAGTGTCTGGGCAAATAGAGACCTTCCTGCCTAACAAAACTGGATAGTTGTGTCATGGGAAAAGCCCTGGGGGAATAGGCTAGTTACCTTCTTAAAGGAAGCCAGTGTCCATCATAAAAAGTGACATGTTCGTGTTCAGTAGAAGCTGTTATTGAAACTATTTCAGTGTTTGTATTTCATCAGGAACTGACAAGGGGGTACTAAGTGATGTGTTTTACCTGGACCTTTACCAAAGCTTTCAAACTCAGACTTCCACATGTGGCAACTAGGAGAACTGGAATTGTTAGTGGTAGCACTGAAAGTTTGGAACTGGTCTGCTGTACTGTTTATTGAAAGGACACTAAAGATTATGGTTAGAGGAAAAATTCATGAAAAAGTGAGCAGCAAAGCATCCCAGGAGTTGGTCCTGACAAAAAGGTAAGTGCAGTATTGTAGGTAGGATGGGTGTACAGAGATGAAGGGAACATTTTGAAGGTTGACCGAATGGTCAGAAAGGTTGCAGCTGAATCTCCGTGCAATGCAGAAAATGCAATGTACTATACTTATGGAACAGGAGTGGCAGTGTAACCCAGATGTGTCCAGGTGACAGTACTAGGCCTTATGCAAGTTAAACACATTTTCTGTGGTGTTTCTGGTTTGTATATGGGTAGTGTTATAGTGCAGTTTAGCTATAGGAGCATAGAATCATAGGAGGTTATTAGGCTAATGGCCCCATGGCCCTTACAAGCCTAGCCAAGTTCAAACTGTGTTCCTAAGGGTGTCTGACATTAAAATCAGCACCTATTGCCCTTGTCCAAGAGGGACATAGATGGAACCCCTAGGGTGACTTTCCGGTTATCCATCTAGTCATCAAAATTGTACTTAAATAGGGTTAGTGAGGGGCTTTGTTTAACATGAATAGGAAGATTGTTCCAAAGGGGGGGGGGGGGCAACCTCTATGAGACAAATCTGTCTCTCCGGCAAGTTCTATTGATGTCATATATACCAGGTTAAGGTCCTTTGAGCGAGTGACCCATGTGCCATTTGACTTGTGAATGTGCAGCATTTCCATCAAAGCTGGGTCAGAGAGTGATCTATATGCAAGGCACAGGTCACCTGTGAGCAGTCTGTATGGCACAGAGTAAATTGACAATGATTTCAGTCTGTCCGCATAAGACAGATCTTGAAGACCCTGAATTTTTCTTCGTAAGGAACCTTTGTGGTCTCAATTGCTGCAGGTGTTTGGAAAGGAACATACCAAGGGAACATTGTACTGTATTATTGGCCTGATGAGGGAAGGGTACAGGGGTGTTATAACCTCTTTTTCTGGAGGCAGTGCTCTTACTTATGATATGAGCAATATAAAATGCCCTTCTTACCGCTGTGGAGACATGGTGATCAAACTTATGGTTGCTGTCAGCCTGTGTGCCCAGATCTCACACCACTGACTATGTGCTTAGGTATTGCTCTTAATGTGGTAGTTTGCAGGAACGTCACCCTTGATGAAGGGGATGATAATGCATTTATTTGCATTAATTTTAAGACCTTGAGTTTGGCACCAGTCATTAGTCTGCGTGAAACCTTCTTGCAGGATGTTGACATTGCTAGAGGTTTCAATGATTGCTCTCAGTTTGCAGTCATCAGCAAGCTTTGTCAGCCACAGTCCTTTAGTTTTAGACTACACATCAGAAAAGTAGTTTCTGAACAGTAGGGGTCCAAGAACCAATTCATGTGGAACACCATTGGTTACAGGTCTGCTGGAGGAGGTGGAGTCCCCTATTTTGACAATATGAGTTCTATCAGTGGGCCAGTTTCCAACTCACCTGACAATATATGGGTTGATACCCAGCTGGTGAGTTTATCAAAGATACCTGAGTGAGGGATTGTGTCAAAGGCCTTGGTTAGGACTAGGTAGGCCCTATGCACAGATTTTCCCTTGTGTGGGGCTTTGGGGACTTTCTCAAAGAAGTCCACCAAGTTTAACAGGTATGATCTCCCCCTGACAAGGCCAAACTGGATGGGGTTGCGCATTTGGAGATTTCCTGCATCTATAATAAGGTCCATAATGATTCGTTCCATGGCCTTGCAGACAAGGCTGGTCAAGCGAATGGGTCTACAGTTCCTGGAGTCTGTGGATGTACCCCCTATGTGCAAAGGGATGACAGTAGCTGTTTTCCATTCCACTGGGACAAAGCCAGTGCTTGGGCTGTGATTGAAAAGCTCTCTCAATGGTGACACTAATTCCTGTTTTAACTAATTTAGAACACAGCCAGGGATGTTGTCTGGTCCCATAGAGGCTGTGTTTTTGGCCTTGGAGAGGGTATTTAAGACCTGCTTCTTGGAGATACTAGGTGGGGGACAGGTGTTTGGGATTATTTGGGGTATATGTGGTGGGGACATGGGAGTGAAGTTTTCACAGGTTTGCTATAGCCACAGATTCTATATATGTAGTACCATTAACTATGAGGTCATTGCAAATCTGGGCCTTACCTTCGAGGTTACAGATATAACTAAAGAACACCTTGTGGTTATCTTTAGTTAGGGAAATTAATTTGGATTCATAGTTAGCTTTGGAGGACTTCACTCGGTGTCTTATTTGCTTGTTTAAGTTGAGGAGGGAGTGTTTTCAATTTTGAGATTGTCCCTTCCTGCTCTTAGACAGCAATTTCTTTCTCCTGTTGTGTAGCCTATTAATGGCATTTGTCCACCAAGCAAGTTTGTTTTTCCTTGAAGATCTTGCTTTAGTTCTATCAAGCAGAGTCAATACAACTGTACAGGTACTTGTATTAATCATTGGTGTATAACACCATACAAGTGTCTTTTCCATCAGTGGTGGGAGGGGCTATGAACCTATTTATGCCATCACATAAGAGGTTGTAATTGGCCTTGGAGGAGTTTTTTAGTCCAGTTGTTGCTAAGGGGGGGGGGGGTTGTGCTATAGTTACATCTACCGAGACTGATTTGTGATCAGATCTCACCAGGGATGGCCGCACACTGGGGTTGGTGCAATGGTCTCCCATGTCATTGAGCACCAGGTCCAGGATGTTTGAGCCCCTTGTGGGTGTGTCAACCAGCTGGTTCAGGGCACTGAAGTTAACAAAGTCCAGGAACCTTTGGGCAAGTGAGTTAGAACATGTATAATTTACTCAGTCTATGGACAGGTAATTAAAGTCGCCCAAAACCAGGGTGTTTGGTTGTATCTTGATTGACTCAAGTAGATCCAACTAAGCTGAGTGGATGTCCTGATTCATCTAGCGGGTTCTATAGCTGGCAATACTGCAATTGTCTGCTTTACTGGGCCTGTTAAAATGCTTTCATTACTGACTCACTTTTTGTAAAGCTTTTTTAGTTAGTTTCACTGTGTGAAAGGTATTGATTGGAATTTTTCCCCATTTGTTAAGCATCTGTTGTTTGTTCTGATTTTCCTGTCAAGGAGTGTATCATATAACTGATTTGTTTGCAATTAAAAGCATTCTCTAGTGTCTCCTTGCTCCGTTTTCTGTTAAAACTTTTCCTTAATGTGTCAGTGTTTTTCTGCCGCAATAAACACTTCTGTAGTGTTTTCTGCCTAAAATAATGTAGCTAGTAGCTGTAGCACAGTTCCCCACCCTCCCTCCATATCGTTGTCTTGTTAACCTTGGTGGTTTTGCAGTTGCCTGCCCCTACTGAAAATTTGATCTGGGACTTTCCTCCCAGTCTAGTCTCGTTAACTCATTCTACTTAATACAGAAAGAACATTTGGGAAGGCCAACCCCCTTAGTTTCTTAACCTTGAATTATCTTCTGTTCCTCCTTTCTCCCTTTCCACTGTAAAAAAAAAATTATTCAGCTGCTTTTACAGTATTAGTGTTTCCTCCTCCTACTCTATTACTTCATCTTTCTTTGTTCACTTGCATCTTTTCTACTGCATTTATTACTGCCTGTTTTAGCCTATTTAAATTGTAAGTGTTATGCTAAGCCTCTTAGTTTTGGTTTAAGCACTTGGGCTTTAGGCCTTCCCCTTAGCTCTCCCTGGCCTCTCTCCCTCAGATTCCAACAAAAATGGATGGACAATTTCCTACGGCTTCTCCTGCCAGCCTGATTGATATGGGCATCCTGACATAGTGTGGCAACTGCTTCATGTACACGGACAACCACCTACTAGTACCACCTAGGAAAACAATTTGTGAGAAATGCAATTACATGAAGAACCTAGAGTCTATGCTCTCTCCCTCACAAGCCAGTATATCTGGCACTGAGAAGGTTATCAACACAATCACTACATCTCAAATACCACTCACAACTACGAAACACACATGTCAAACACCACCCACAACTGCACAACACACACCTCAAACACCACCCACAACTGCACAACACACACCCACATGTATGGAGGTTCTCAACAAAAACATACCTGAACAAAGGAGACCTCAGAGGCAAAAACACATGCAAACTCCACACCACATACCACAAATAGTCCACACACCCATGTCTCATGACCACAAAGGCCTAACCATAAGCCCAACATATTAGTCATAGTAGACTCTATTGTGAGACACACAGATGTGCCTCTCACCAGGCTGGATAAGTAGAAAGTTGGGTCTATATTATTATCTCGAAGTTACAGAACATTGAATACAATATGGTCGACACCATATTATCAAAGTTCCGTAACTTTGAAAATAAAATAAAACAAAATTGAAACATCAAATACTTATCCTGCGCCCCCCACACCCCCTGCTACTTAAATACTTAAATATACCAAATCCAAGATTTCACTACAGTACAGGAAAGGGAAATCTTCCCTTTCCGCACCATACTCCTTTAAACTGCGATCTCGAGTTGGTATATTTAAGTAGCCGGGGGTGTGGGGGTGCAGGGGGGCTTGCCCCCTGCCTAAACACCTTTTACTTGTTTTTTTTTTTCAGGGTCTTGTAGAATTTCAGTGGTTTAATGGTTCGATCACTAAAGTTTGATCTTTAGTGATTCAAAGCATTAAACTTTTGAGATTCAAATATAGACCCGAGAAAGTCACGGTTAGCTGTCTGTCAGGTGCCAGAATCCACCATTTCACACACACACACTCAAGTCTGGCAACAACAAGTACTCTTATGACTCTATCATAGTCCATGTTGGGGTGAACGACTTGAGACGTACCTTCCTGGACTATATGAAGAGAGACAGGATTGAGCTCACTGAATATGTGTCCCAAGCAGGTATGTCACTAGCCTTAAGCAGCATTCTACCATCACCCAGAATGATGCCTCAATACAAACAGAAAATGAGTGACAATTGGCTTAGTTTCTGGCATCATTCCAGGGTGATCCAGTACCTGACAGCCTGGGAAGATATGATTGACAGACCATGATGTTTTGCTAGAGATAGCCTGCATCTGTCTCACTTGGGTGTCAGGCTTCTGGCAAAGATCTTTGCCTCCCCCATAGTGCCTTTTTTAGGAAAATCCTGAGGTTGATAAAACCAACATAACAATTTCAACAAAACGCAAATTAAAGGTGATGCTGCTAAACGTTAGGAGTCTAAACATGAAACTGCACTAATTGCAAGCATTCTTAACCCTGGAAGATGCTGACATTTGTGCAGTCACAGAAACCTGGTTCAAAGCTGTGGAGAGCACCCCACCCTTACCTGGTTACTCTTCCTATCATACATTTGGACCCTAAACTGTGGGTAGCAAAGCCAAAGGAGGTGGAGTTTCAATATATATTAAAGACACACACACCTCCAAGCTGGTCAAACAGTATGACGCATAGGAGACAACTAACTGTTGACAAGACCCCTTTTCAAATCGTAGCTAGCTACAGGCCCCCAAATTTGACTCAAGGTGCCCACTCCACCTATCTGGGTCTCTTCGAATCTAATAATTCCACCCATTACCCTGATCCTGGACGACTTTAACTACCCAAACATAGACTGGAAAAACTACTCATGCCAGAATGCAAATGCCCAGAGATTCCTCAATTTTATCCATGCAAATGCCTTGTAACAGCTAGTTTATACCCCTGCAAGAAATGGTAATATCCTGGACTTGGTGTTAACTAACAGGAGTAACCACTGCAGCACCCCTTCAGTATTGTCCTCCCTTGTAAGATCTGACCATAAAGCAGTCATTTTTGAAGTCAGCATCTCCCCTGACCCCCTTCTAGCTAGGGTCAAACAAAATAACTTCTCCAAAGTTGATTACAACCTCCTGAGGGATGGTATAAACAGCTTCACCTCCCCCTCCCCCACTGTTGGAACTGAAACCAATGTCCATATCTACACCAAAGTACTATACAAGCACTTATATAGATGCATGGAGTCAGGAATACCTGATGAGACAAAATCATTCTCTGCAAGGAAGAGTAAACCTGTCTGGTGGACATCTGCAGTAAATAAACTATATAACAAAAGGAAAAAAATGCTGTCCAGGACCAAGAACAAGCAAATAAGAGCACTAGTGAAATCCTCTAAAGCCAACTTTGAGTCCAAATTGGCCACATCTACTAGAGACAGTCATAAGGCCTTCTTCACATATGACCGTAATCTCAAAGGAAGCACCCAGATCTGTTCAGCACTGGTGGTCAAGGACACCACATACACAAATGCTGCAGATGTAGCCAATCTACTGGCTGACAGATTCAGTGAAAACTTCACCCCTCTGTCTCCCCCATCGGTAAATCAGGACATCCCCAGTACCTGCCTCCCTCCCGTTATCACTAGGGAGCAGGTCATCATTGCCCTCTCAAAGGCAAAAAATACAGCCTTCATGGGACCCGATAACATCCCATGCTGCATCCTGCATGAACTCGGGCATGAACTTGCAGCACCATTAGGCACCCTGTTCAACCAAAGCCTAAGTACCAGATTTGTCCCAGCTGAGTGGAGGACAGCCACTGTCATCCCTTTACACAAAGATGGAGCTTCCACCAATCCGGGAAATTAATGACCCATCAGCGTAACTAGCATGATCAGCAAGCCATGGAACAGATTATCATGAACCTCATTAACAGGGACATTGGCAACCTCCAAACACTTGACCCCACACAGTTTGGCTTTGTCATGGGGAGGTCATGTCTGTTAAATATGGTCAACTTCTCTGGACAGTCACCAAAGCTGTGGACGAGGGGAAGATGGTGCACACCTCCTACCTTGACCTGGCCAAAGCTTTCAACAGTATTCCCTACTCGGGCATAATAGATAAACTCTCTCAGCTAGGCATCAATCCATATATTATCAGATGGGTAGGAAACTGGCTCACTGATAAAACCCACCTAATCAAAATAGGGAAAGCCACCTCAAGCAATAGACCCCCAGGGATGAGGTGCTGGCCAAAGCCAGTGGGCTGTGGCTGACCAAGTTTGCAGATGACTGCAAGCTGGGTGCGGTTATCAATTTCTTAAGTGATGTGGATGTCTTCTAAGAGGGTGTCAACCAAGCAAATGACTGGTGTCAGAAACATGGCCTCAAGCTGAATGCCAAACTATGCATCATTATCCCCTTTGGGGAGAGTGACGTCCCCACATATTATCACATTAATAACAGTGTCCTAAGCATGCGATCAGTTGTGAGGGATTTGGGGTACCGAGGTTGATAGCATCCTGACTTTTGACCATCATGTTGCTTTGTTGTACACAGAAAGCTTTCTACATGGCCCACCTCATAAGTAAGGGTATCTCATTCAGGAACAAGGAGGGCATAACATCCCTGTATTCTTCCCTTATAAGGCCAATTATTGAGTACAATGCCCCCTTCATCATGTACCTCGCAAAGCACATGCAGCAGCTCGAGAGATCACAGACATTCCTCACCAGAAGAATCCAAGGCCTCAAACATCCACCCTACACAGACAGGATAAAAGCCTTGTCCCTGTACTCAGTTTCATACAGACTCCTCAGAGGTGACCTCTGTCTGGCATACAAAGCAATCACAAACCCCGCTGTGATGGGACTGCTGCATATCCACAAGTCAGGCTCCACTCGAGTAATCTGCACGCATGACCTCAACCTGGTCTGTGATATCAGTAGGAGTTGTTGGCAGGACAGATTTGTGTCCCAGAGACTCCCCCATCTGTGGAATAGACTCCCTCTCCACATCAAGCAGAGTACCTCATTATCCCTTTTCAAGTGCAACACGGATAACTGGATGGGAAACAGAAAATACACCCCTGGGATTCCACCTGTGTCCTTGCTGGACAGGGGCTTTGGGTGCTGACTTGTCTAAACATGGGCTAAACTCTTGGCTAGGCTTATAAGGGCCTGAGGGCCAATAGCCTAGTAACTTCCTATGATCCTATGAAGAGGGGTGCTACCTACAGTCAATTGCACCTGAAGTAATTCAAGGGAATCATGCTGTTTAACCAACCTAGAGGTGTGTTTATCTTTAATGAATATTGAGACACCACCTCCTTTAGTTATCACACCTTCAGTCTGAACGTGTGGAATGAAATCTAGCTTTGTATAGCTGGGTTGCTCTCTGCAGCCTTAAACCAGGTCTCAGTGACTGCACAAATGCCAGTGACTTCCAGGGTGAGGACTGCTTCCAGTGAGTGAAGTTTCTGGATTTGACTCCTAGAGTTTAGCAGCATAACCATGAGGTTATTTTTAGAGGGGATTTTTATGTTGGTAATTTTGCTCTTGTGATATTGCTAAAAAAAGGCACTATGGAGATGACAAGATCCTTAGCCAGTAAACAAAATCCCAGGGGTGGCAGACAAAGACCATCTCTGACAAAGCATCGTGGTCTGTCAACCATATCATCCCAGGCTGACAGATACTGGAGCCCCTTTGAATGACACCAGAAACTAAGCCAATTGTTGAAGTCAATCATTTTTTGTTTGTATTGAGGTGTCATCCTAGGTGAAGGTAAAATGCTGCTTAAGACTAGGGACATACCTGCTTGAGACACGTAATCTGAGTGCTCAGTCATGTCTCTCTTCATATAGTCCAGTGAGGTATGTCTCAAGTCTTTCACATCAGCATGGACTATGACAGAGTCATAACAGTGCCTGTTGTTGAGAGACTTGAGTGCGTGTGGGATGTGGTGGATCCTGGCACCTGACAGACAGCGGACTGTGACATTTTCCTTATCCATCCTGATGAGAGGGACATCTGCGTGTGTCAAAATTGAGTCACCTGTGACTAAGATGTATGCTTTTGTGTATGCCTTAGGGGCATGACTGGTGAGACACTGGTGTGTGTGATATATTATGTGTACTATGTTCTGCAGAGGATGTATTATGTGAAGTCTGCTTGTGGTTTGGGAGGTCTCTGATGTTTAGGTAAGCTTCTTGTAAGGACCTCAACATACGTAGGTTTATGTGTTGTTGGTTTGGTAGGTGCAGGAGGTAAGGTGTGCATGCTGACAACCTGCTTTGTATCAGATGGACTGACTGGTGAGTGAGAGGGTCTGGACTCTATGTTCTTGCTATAGCTGCATCTCTCACATAATGAATTTGTGTAGACTAGAAGATGTGGGCTGTCAGTGTACATAAGTAAATTGCTACATTGCCTCAGGATGCCCATGTTGACCAGGCTGGCTGGAGAAACTGTAGGAAATTGTCCAGCCATAATGCCAGGTAAGTTGATCTGGTCAGGAAACAGAGCGAGGACAGGAAGGAACAGGAAAAGTAGAGGACAGGAGAGAGAAATTGACAAAAATATGAAGGGCTAGTGGGTAGGATCTGTGTTGGTACCGGAGGAGTTTCGCTGAATGTATCACCTGTCAGTCAGGGAGACTCATGAGAACTCACCGACTGCGCCCCAGCAGAGTATTAATGGAAAATTTGCAGGCAAAAGCGTTTGTGTCTATAACCACCAATGGTGCCCACTGCTGCGTGGCGGTGCAGTGCATGATGCACAAACGCAGTGCTATGTAGCAAATGAGCATAAACTGATGTAAACAAATTAACCAAAAAAAACACTCAGAACTGAACCCTTTTTCAACAGCCTTCAGTCAGATGAGTTCTAACTGCACACTCCTGCCACTAGGGTGCAGGGGAACCCACTGCAACAAAAGATGGCCTGGTTTAGTGCTCAAGTTATACAAACAGAACTAGATTCAGCAGGTCTGAATCTAGTCTGTGCTATAGCAAACAAAGTGCAGCAATTAAAAAAAAAACAAAGCAGTGATATGGTAAAAAATGCAGTTCAAAAGTGCGATATGCAGTGAAAACAATCTACTGCATTTTGCACAGATCAGCAGATGGCTTGAATTTGCTTATGTAGCAAATGAAAGCAAACTAATTTTAACAAATTAACCCATAGAAAAGCTCAAAGCTGAGCTCTGTTCCAGCAACCTTCAGTCAGAAGAGTTTATACTGTATGGGTTCTCTGTGGGCATCACCAAACAGGGTTCTATTCATTATCTGATATCACCTGAAACACAGTGGGAAAATATAGGTTGGTGGGGAGGGTAAATTTGTTTGCAGTCTCTTTGGCTTTGAATATGTCCAATTAGCATAGTACCTGCACTTAATTAGGTGGGCTGTGGAATTTCACTGTGCAGATAGTGACAGTATAGACTATGTACATACCAGATATGGGAACCATAGGCACTGTTGGAGTGCATTGCAGATGCACTGGTTATCATGCCTTGTGCACTGCATACTATCTGGTACTACATAGAATGGTAGCCCTTTGTATGGACCTAACACAGTCCATCGACATCAGGTGGAGCCTTAATTGCCACATGTGCAGTCTAGCATTCAGTAGATTGGGGATGTGGGCAGTATCAGAGAAGCTAAACATGGCAGTAGCTCTTTCCCCTGGGGAGTTGGAGAAACAAGTATGCTTGTCCATGTGTGGAAGTAATGTACTGAGGAACATACCGAGCATTCGTGCCCAGTGTGTCCTGCATTTGTCTCTGGAGGGCCCTTGCAACTTGCGTAGTAAGTTTTACATATACCTTTTATATTTTGTTACTTCCATTAAATGGATCTAATTTCAAGCTAGGTGGTTTCCTGCTTGCTATCAAGTCTTTATATTTAAAAACTAAGGATTAATAATCAGACAATACCGTGTGTGTAAAATGTCTTTAAAAATTATTCTCACTACTATAATTCTGGATATTAACCAGAGATCTCTTCTGCTTGTAGTCTATTCAGTTAGTATGGTATATTATATCTATTTATTGGGTACAGGGTTCTTCAGGGTTGACTAGTTTCATATTGTATAATAGCTCTCATTTTCATGAAAAATTCATTATTCTGTTTGTACCCTCTGGCATTTTGTGTTTAACTGGGACCATCATTGCATTGAAATCTCCCCGTTAGCATCCCTTTGTTTTTATGACTGCTTTCCGTTATTTATTTAACAGGGTAATATCATCTATGTTTGCACTATAAAAGTATCCTATTAGTAATATATTGCAGTCTGTTTGAATAGGTGCATTTTCCCACCTACCTTGTTTGTCTGTCGATTCTTCTAGTTTAGTTGAATTCAGGGAACCCTATATTAAGGTCACAGTGCCTCACTTAGCAGATACGTAATGGTTCATAATACCCAACAACTCTCTATGTTTTAACATCTTAGCTTCTTTTTATTTATGTTTCTTTAAGGCATATAAACTTTACTTTTCTTGATATAGGCCAGAATAATTTCTCATTTAATAGCTGTCAATATTCCCCTTCAACTTCAGTAGCATACATAATTCTCCTTTGTTGACATTTGAATATTTCCAAGAGTGTATTCAAATTATTTTTATCCATTCTGTGGCTGACAACATAACGCTGAAAGTTAATACAAGTTCTCCTAACTATAAATAGATGTCACCCACCACACTGTTATGCTCAGTTAGTCACTCCCCTCGTTGTAAAGGATTTGTTCATTTACAAGAAATAACAGCAAGTGGGAAGTTTGTTGCTAGTAACAACCTTTGTCTCCCGCAGAGTAATTCCGCTGTTCTTTAAACTTTCATTTGTGTAACACATTATAAATTTTAGCCATCCTAATACTATCTGCGCTAATTTATATTCATTCTTAAACTTTCTGAGTAGTGAAAAATAACTAACCACCCTATAACTCTATACTATAAGATTCATAAACAGGTAATAAAAAAGTACTATGTAGAACATAGACTGATCATGTACTGCTTCTGATGACATCTGTCAATTTTGAAGTCATCTTTAAAAAAAAAAACACTAAACTGATAAACATTCCTTTCTTGTGGTCATGGTATTGTAAATAAACTGTTCATGGTTTTCTTACATACTGCATCTGGCCTTAAGCACCTTTCTGAGATGTCAGAAGATGGCTTTAGATACAGATGAGAGAAACTTTAGTGTTAAGTCACACACATGCCTTCTTCTGATTACAGTCATTCCAGACTACGACTAGTACTGAGGCATGTGAGTTAGATTTGAACAAACTGATAAATGGAAACAACTAACCAAGAACTAGGTGAGCCACTGATACAAGCCGAACTACGTCTTAAAAAGTAAAAAATATTTAATAAAGCAAGTAAACATGAAATCAACTGCTAATAGTATTAGAAGGGACGAAAAGCAGTTGATTTCATGTTTACTTGCTTTATTAAATATTTTTTACTTTTTAAGACGTAGTTCGGCTTGTATCAGTAGCTCACCTAGTTCTGAGTTAGATTTGAAAGCCAGTGGCAAATAGCCAACTTCTGTGTGCTTTAACTTATGATAGTTGTCACTTGCTTGCTATTGCATCAAGTTAGTAAATGAAGAAGTAAGCAAATGAAACATTTTTAAAATCTGATTGTACTAATTTGCTACCACCTTATGACACGAGTCATGCATTAGAATACAGAGAGTCAAACCAAAAAGGCAATAGGTTCATAGGTAGGTACTAGGCTATCTGCTCAAGGGCATTTATAAGCCTAGCCAGAATGTGTCAGCTTTCGCCGTCCCATTGATTAACTGAGCCTCTGTCAAGCAGAGTCAATGAAGCGATCCCAGGGCTGTATTTTCTGTTACCCATCCACTCGTTAAGGTTTCTCTTGAAGAGTGTTAGTGAGGGACTCTGCCTAATGTAGTTAGGAATTTTGTTCCAAAGCATGGGGAGTCTCTGTGACAGGAATCTATCCCTCCAGCCAGCATGTTCTATTTATTATTGTGGTGAGGTTTAGCTCACTAGAGTGAGTGGCTCGCAGTGATTTGGATTTCTTTAGGTGGAGCATGTCCATCAATTCTGAGTTGGACATGGCTTTGTAAGTCAGTGCATAAAAGTTATTGATTTAGAGTGAGGGGGTTAAGGACCCCTCTAAGTGTATAATGCTGTCTTAAGACCAGTCAGCTGTATTATTTAATGAAGATTCCAAGTTTTCCAGCTTGTTTATCTCTGTTGCTGATGCAGTGCAAATCATGTTGATCTGGTCTCCTCCTGCATTCGACTGAAGTGGCAACAAAAGCACTTTAAATCTCTTGTTTGTGGCATAACGCTGCAGCCCCATTAAACTGTCTAGCACTTTTGCATTATTAGTTTTTCTGGCCTCTGTGTTCTGAGCCTTCATGCACTTGACATTTTGGTTGGTTGATTCAGTTGGGAAACTCAATGTGGGTTTCTCCCCCTTTATCCTTTCTTGGTTATGGTTTTCCATTTTCTTTATCTTATTGCTTACTGCTTCTTCAAAAAGTTTTTTTTTTGTCCATTTTAAGGTGAGAAACTTTTCAGCCACCTCAGGCATTGTAAATGAGTAGCTCCGTGAATCTTTGAACAGGAACTGCATTAAGAAGCCTTGTTTTTGAAATGATTTAACTGGAGGTGAGTGCCTCTTATCTTTAGAGATTACCTTCAGATTTCAGCGCAGTGTTGACACCCGATGCACCAGCAATTTTGTTAATTCTACATCCACTGCTTTTGCCTTGGTAAGAATATGTTCCTTATCTGCATAGTTAAGACATAGTCATATGCTTTGTATTCTTTATATGTGGTGTAATCCTTTAGGCATATTCTGTGATCCTTCAGTCTTCGTAACTTCTTAACATCTTGGCAGATATATTCTCATGGGTCTTCTCTTTCCACATTTTCTGGAAAGCCAAGTGCCCTTATATTGTTATTCTATGCTCGATTTTTAAGGGTCTTCTAATTTAGATTCTACCTGAACAATTATGTTAACCTGCTTGTTAAAGAAAACTGTCAGTACATATAAATGTAAATATTTTAATGTTGTTTCTTCTGCCACCTCACTTGTATTATCTGTTGTATTATTTTTATTTCATAAAAAAACACTAGGGATCCTTTACAGAGCCAAAAACGTTCTTACCAATACAACTAAAACTACATTTACCACTACTTACCTAATCCACTCACTACTTTGTGGTGCTCCCATCCTTACTAACCTCCAAGCATCACAAAAAGCAAAACTTGAACAATACTATAATAAAGTGGCTAAATTTGCAGCAAGTACCTCTTTCAGAACCCACCACTGTGTACCACTAAAAAGCCTAAATTAGTTAGAAATATCCCATCAACTAACATATACACAGCTTATCACCACCTATAAAATTACCCAGCATCCATCTGCTTGTCCAGTACGAAATACCATTCTCGACAGTTATGTTCCCACCTGGTCATTATGATCCAGTGACCAAAAACTCCTCTGTCCACAAATCTATCAAGTCTGCTGGGCATGGTCTGTACTCGTACCATCTTGCTAAGGCCAGGAACTCCTTAGCTGTATCCATCAGGTCAATACCCTCCCTCCAGTCCTTTAAAACTATTCTGAAAGACTCTCTAGCCAGAATCTGGCTGTTCTCACTTAAATCAAAGGATAAACTATAACCTAAATATGAACAAATACCTCTTCATCCCTTACATCTCCTACTTCCCCTTCCTCACTCTGGCTGTTCTTACTTAAATCAAAGGATAGACTATAACCTAAATATGAACAAATACCTCTTCATCCCTTACATCTCCCTACTTCCCCTTCCTCACTCTGGCTGTTCTTACTTAAATCAAAGGATAAACTATAACCTAAATATGAACAAATACCTCTTCATCCCTTACATCTCCTACTTCCCCTTCCTCACTCTGGCTGTTCTTACTTAAATCAAAGGATAAACTATAACCTAAATATGAACAAATACCTCTTCATCCCTTACATCTCCCTACTTCCCTTCCTCACTCTGGCTGTTCTTACTTAAATCAAAGGATAAACTATAACCTAAATATGAACAAATACCTCTTCATCCCTTACATCTCCCTACTTCCCCTTCCTCACTCTGGCTGTTCTTACTTAAATCAAAGGATAAACTATAACCTAAATATGAACAAATACCTCTTCATCCCTTACATCTCCCTACTTCCCCTTCCTCACTCTGACTGTTCTTACTTAAATCAAAGGATAGACTATAACCTAAATATGAACAAATACCTCTTCATCCCTTACATCTCCCTACTTCCCCTTCCTCACTCTGGCTGTTCTTACTTAAATCAAAGGATAAATTATAACCTAAATATGAACAAATACCTCTTCATCCCTTACATCTCCCTACTTCCCCTTCCTCACTCTGGCTGTTCTTACTTAAATCAAAGGATAGACTATAACCTAAATATGAACAAATACCTCTTCATCCCTTACATCTCCCTACTTCCCTTCCTCACTCTGGCTGTTCTTACTTAAATCAAAGGATAGACTATAACCTAAATATGAACAAATACCTCTTCATCCCTTACATCTCCCTACTTCCCCTTCCTCACTCTGGCTGTTCTTACTTAAATCAAAGGATAAACTATAACCTAAATATGAACAAATACCTCTTCATCCCTTACATCTCCCTACTTCCCCTTCCTCACTCTGGCTGTTCTTACTTAAATCAAAGGATAAACTATAACCTAAATATGAACAAATACCTCTTCATCCCTTACATCTCCCTACTTCCCCTTCCTCACTCTGACTGTTCTTACTTAAATCAAAGGATAGACTATAACCTAAATATGAACAAATACCTCTTCATCCCTTACATCTCCTACTTCCCCTTCCTCACTCTGGCTGTTCTTACTTAAATCAAAGGATAGACTATAACCTAAATATGAACAAATACCTCTTCATCCCTTACATCTCCCTACTTCCCCTTCCTCACTCTGGCTGTTCTTACTTAAATCAAAGGATAGACTATAACCTAAATATGAACAAATACCTCTTCATCCCTTACATCTCCTACTTCCACTTCCTCACTCTGGCTGTTCTTACTTAAATCAAAGGATAAACTATAACCTAAATATGAACAGATACCTCTTCATCCCTTACATCTCCCTACTTCCCCTTCCTCACTCTGATTGTTCTTACTTAAATCAAAGGATAGACTATAACCTAAATATGAACAAATACCTCTTCATCCCTTACATCTCCCTACTTCCCCTTCCTCACTCTGGCTGTTCTTACTTAAATCAAAGGATAAACTATAACCTAAATATGAACAAATACCTCTTCATCCCTTACATCTCCCTACTTCCCTTCCTCACTCTGGCTGTTCTTACTTAAATCAAAGGATAAACTATAACCTAAATATGAACAAATACCTCTTCATCCCTTACATCTCCCTACTTCCCTTCCTCACTCTGGCTGTTCTTACTTAAATCAAAGGATAAACTATAACCTAAATATGAACAAATACCTCTTCATCCCTTACATCTCCCTACTTCCCTTCCTCACTCTGGCTGTTCTTACTTAAATCAAAGGATAAACTATAACCTAAATATGAACAAATACCTCTTCATCCCTTACATCTCCCTACTTCCCTTCCTCACTCTGGCTGTTCTTACTTAAATCAAAGGATAAACTATAACCTAAATATGAACAAATACCTCTTCATCCCTTACATCTCCCTACTTCCCTTCCTCACTCTGGCTGTTCTTACTTAAACCAAAGGATAAACTATAACCTAAATATGAACAAATACCTCTTCATCCCTTACATCTCCCTACTTCCCTTCCTCACTCTGGCTGTTCTTACTTAAATCAAAGGATAAACTATAACCTAAATATGAACAAATACCTCTTCATCTCTTACATCTCCCTACTTCCCCTTCCTCACTCTGGCTGTTCTTACTTAAATCAAAGGATAAACTATAACCTAAATATGAACAAATACCTCTTCATCCCTTACATCTCCCTACTTCCCTTCCTCACTCTGGCTGTTCTTACTTAAATCAAAGGATAAACTATAACCTAAATATGAACAAATACCTCTTCATCCCTTACATCTCCCTACTTCCCCTTCCTCACTCTGGCTGTTCTTACTTAAATCAAAGGATAAACTATAACCTAAATATGAACAAATACCTCTTCATCCCTTACATCTCCCTACTTCCCCTTCCTCACTCTGGCTGTTCTTACTTAAATCAAAGGATAAACTATAACCTAAATATGAACAAATACCTCTTCATCTCTTACATCTCCCTACTTCCCCTTCCTCACTCTGGCTGTTCTTACTTAAATCAAAGGATAAACTATAACCTAAATATGAACAAATACCTCTTCATCCCTTACATCTCCCTACTTCCCCTTCCTCACTCTCTTACTTCAGTCAGTTTCTCTCCTCTGACTCATTATCTAAAGATGGTGTAACCCTGTTTTTTCTCCCACTTCCTGTTGCAATTTCGCTTTGTATTATACTAACGTACCTTTAATTTCTGTAAACTAGTTAAAATTTCTCTAAATGTTAAATCATTGAAATAACAGTTGTATCTATTCTTAACCAATGTTTTCACATTTTGTCTAATTTGGTGTAATTGTTTAAAATGTAGAATTGGTTTTACTTTTTTACTGTATTATTTTTGAAGATTGAAAAATTGTTCTTAAAATGTTTTTATACTTTCAAGCTTTTCTCCTCGGCTTCCGCTGAAAATGGAAAGTTGAACATTCTCAGTAATCAAATATCAATAAATAACTAAAATAAATGTAAGTGTTGCACTGTTATCTCACACTTGTACTACAAATTGCATTACTGTACATGTATTATATATCTTATTACTGGAGCTTTTTTTTCCTGGGCCTCTGTGGAAAATGGGTTCTGTGCCCAGTCAGATTTTCCCAGTAAACAAATATCAAATAAATAAATAAATACACTGTCTTGCAATAGATTGTAGTTTATTTATATTCAGTCGTGATATTTTACTGTAGCAAAAGAGTAGTTTGTAAATGGTCCAACTGTGCTCCATGGGTGGCAGTGGTACTTTGGATATGTTGGACATCCATGGCAGTTGATTGTAGAAGTTTTGAGAGTGCTTCTACTACTGTTGTTATGACATTAATATTTCTGAAAGGTTTCTTCACTCTTCACTTTCTTGTCATTTTGTCCGAAGATGATCTCAGAATAATAATGTTCCTTTCCTATCTCTCTGACTCAGAAGTCAGAACATCTGATAACTGGTAACAAACATACTAGTAGTACATGGTTTCTTAGCTCTTAGAATGCTTCTTCAGGTATTTAACAAAATTGCTTCTCTAACGTTTCAGAGGTATGAGACTACAACTTAACTCCTGCTCATTGTGCATGCCTGCACATGTCCCATAGCCTTCTTATCTTTTTGCCGTTTCCTCAAACCCTAATCCTTAGTCTTATGTTTTCTATTCCAAAACTGCTTTGATAGTTCTATTTTCTCAGTTGGCTGTAAATCCTGTAACTTATCCTTGACTTTCATGCCAGCATATTCTATTCCAGTAAAGTCAATTGCCATCATCTTTGTCTTCTAACCTTCTTTCCCACTCTGAACAAGCATATCCACTTTTGGCTAATAGCATATTCACCTGGAAATCCATGAGATACTCTACATTGCTTTGGACTACATTTTGAATACAGTCATTTTAAACATAGCCTTTCACAAGTTAACCAGATAAATTAATCCCCCTTGGTCTTTGACGTCAATCATCTCGCCAACTCTCTAGTCTGCAGCTTGAAATCTCCCACTCTGCTCCCAACAGATTCAGATCCACCATGAATATTACCAGTTTCCTTCTGACCTGATTTATTTTCTATGCAACCCTGCCCTCCTCTTTTAATGTGTCTTGGTCCTATATCTTATATTAATCATCCAGCAATTACTCCCCTCCTCCTTAACTGCTAGGACACTTATCCTATGTTCTGATCTTGCCTACACTGATGGCTCTTCCTCCTCCTCTCTGACTTCATATTTGTTGTCCACCTCCATCCTTCCCTTGTTCCTGTGCCACCACACAAAACACCTACTCCTACTCCCTCTTGCTACTGGCTTATGATTCTAAGATACAAACAATGTTCGGCCTCCATTCTTACATCACTGCTTGCAGGTCTTCACCTTCCTACCCAGACTCTATGCATTGCATAGTAATGCCACCTAGCTGTCTTACAAGCCATCTTTGTTTCTTTCTCTCTGTGTTCTGTGGATTTCTTTCTTCTGTTTGCTGCCTGCATACTTACCTCATTTGGTTTTCTGTTACTTTCTTCTCTTTTTAGTTTAAAAATACAGCCATTGAGTGTACCTTTTCTACCAAGCTCTCTTTTCTGGGCATATCTCTCAACTGTGCAGATTTTTGCCTCATGCGTTTGGTCTTTTCCTCATAAAATTTGTATTTTTCTCGTCAATCATCGAGGATTGAAGTCCTTAATAATGACATACATTTGAGTTTCAGACTCCGCATCCTTCAGAAAATGCATGCTAATGCAAAACCTTTTATAGAAGCAACTTTCTAAATTTGTAAGAGCAATATTTAAAATCGCTTCCTGATTTTGGGCATTTGTCCTCCCCTAATTTTTAGCTGTGTTAATATTTTGTATGCTTAGAGGTTAAGAGGTATGCATCTGGGCTAGGATAGAGACCTTGTCATAGAGCTACATGTCTTCAAGTTCTTTCCCTCCCAGTTCTTTTATTACTACTGTCTGCTACAACAGCTAGTTATTATACATCCCAGACTTCTCTTTCTTCAACACTCTGGCTGTTTACACATGTAACTGAGAGTATAAATTTCATATTTCTAGCTTGGCAACTGATTGCCTACCTAGTCCTGCTTACTACTGCCTTAGCTAGCTTTTTAGGGCAAGTCATTAGTACCAACGTGTACTGCACAGTTGTTCACCCCTCCCCTTTGATGACAACCTTATTCACCTCCTTCATTTGCCTTGCTGAGCCTGAGCTCTAAGCCCAGTTTCAGTGTAAGCTAGTTTCTCCTGTCTACCAGGTCAAAACTGTTAATCCCCTTGATGAGTTAGTCTCCATTCGCAAAAACAAATGGGCCCTGTCCTTGTTGTTCTTCTGGTTCAGGGACTAGCATTGCCCTAATGCCAAACACCTCAAAGAGGATGGTCTGTCCAAAGTGTACTTACCATCCCCCCCATGTCTCTGAAACTGGTAGTTTCAAGCTGGGAGGAGTCATAGATAATGGCATGGTGGCTGTCATCGTTAAGTGTTGTGAAGGAATGGTTTAATATGTAAAAATCTATTCTAATGCATTATATTAAGCACTGTATTAGTATGATTGTGTATTATAATGCATTGTGTTAATGATCTGCAGGTAGCTACCCCCCTTTAAAGTCAACTCGAAGAATTTCTCACAGCTAAGCAATGTGTGTATAAAGCTGGCTTTGGATAACACTAACTTGAGAGTGTGGAAGCAAGGACATGTGGCTGATTTTGGCTTATGAACAGAACCAGAGGCCCAGAGCATCAGCTTTACAGAAGGAATATTTGCTCTAAGAAGTTTGTCAGGATCTGGCATTTTGTTGATTGGAGGTGCACTAAATTTAGAGACCTTATGGGACTTTACTTTTATTTAGCACCTGAATTGATAAAGGTACTTTTCAAACTTTTTTTTAAACCACAGACTGTATTTACATTGGCAAAGTTAGTCTTTTAAGTTCTATACAGTAAAAATATTTTATAAAAGAGAGCCATGCATCAACTGTTTATTATTCCATAATGTGTATATATGTGTGTGTGTATAGAAAAGGCACAAAAAGTTACTTTTTATTGTAAACGGTTACTTCAGAAATGAAAGAATATTCCTAAAATACCAGGCGTAGTTCATTTGGTAATTTATAAAGGTTGGTGCTGTGGTAGCATTGTCGCCTCACAGTAAGACATTGATCGGTTTGACTCTCAGCTAGAGCGTCTTCTGCGTGGAGACATGGGTGAATGGGCGTACCTTCGTTGAAGGTTGTGCGTCAGGGCTGGCAACTCGGCATGTAAAAATCAACTGCCAATCATTAGCAGAGTTCGGCTGTGGCGACCCCTAACCATGAAAAGCCGAAAGACACAACAAAATAGTAGTACAGTTTACTAAAGTGCCATCATTTTCCAAAGGTGGTGTAGTTGGGAGAAGTGCAAAGATTCCTCCCAAAAGAAAATCAAAGGATTTCAAGGCTTGTCTTTTAATCAAAAACTATAGTATCTCTTTCTCATCTATATTGTATTGCTTTATTTGAGGCGAACTATACTTGGCATTAAAGAATATCTTACTGTTCGAAACCTCTTGCTTAGGACATGGTTGTGGTGATCTGAACACAAGGGGACACTCAGCCTCAGTTAAATGAAGAAGAACTGTCATGTGAAGCATGATGACTTCATATCTCAGAGTTCCCCATCCCATGGAATGATTTTCCCCTCTCAAACTCAGCCCATTCATCTGTACTTTTAAGTACATGTTGGATAAGTACAGAGGAACCAGTCAATTTCCAGCATGGGATCATGGACATCACGCTTTTTAATGGCAAAGAGGCCTCAGACTTATTCACCAAACCTGTGAACTTATCAATAGTTTATTCATATGTTTAAGATCCTTGTTAAGGGTTCAGAATATTTCTTCATCCTATTCTTAGTGTGTAATAAATTTATTAAATGGGTATATTGGATATATTGATGGGGGTGGAAGAGGGAGGAAGGGAATTTAAAATGTTTTATTTCTTTATGTTGGGAAGGAGATAGAGAAGATCACATGAAAGTGGAGTTAGTGTACTGACACCTGGAGTAATCCTTACAGCAACCATTAGGGTGTTCTCCCTAAATTAAACAGAGAAAGGCATTCATATGTGTTGAAAATGTTTCTCTCTCACCTTCCCGGTGTGATCCTGTGTGTGCTGTTATAGTATGCTGGATATGAAAAGGAGATATAACATCATTCCCAGGATTCAATAAACTCCTTATAGTCTTCATGCAGAGCATACACAGAGTGTATCTGCTACCAGGAGGGTGCTAATCACGTGACATCGCATAATGTGTATTAATGAGGTGCAACATGTCTAAGCAAGGTTTCATGGCTCACGACAGTGTTGCTGGCCACGAAACCTTGCAAGCGAATGTGGATAGCAATTCTGTGTATGTGAAAGCACCAATGCTCCATGGAGTTGTGTGAAATGCCACAATGACCAACAGGGCTACACAGATAACACTGAGTCTGTACAACATTTATCTGTAAAGGCCAAAACAAAGCAAGGGTTTGCGTTATGTAAATAGAAATAGGGAAATAAACTGTTGCATAGACATGTATTACAATGAAACAGAAACTTATCTGTTTGAGCAAGACCAAAGCATACATAATGGGGGAACAACTATCCATAAAATATGTACAGATATGTAATATTGCACTTCCCCACCGAGAAAGTTGATAAATTGGTTGTACATTAGCATGACCTGAATGACTAGCATATACATACACCTGGATTTGAACCCAGTACCATCTGGCCCCAAAAAGGAAGGGATCAAAGCATTAATAGGTGGTGCCATAGAGTCAGTTAAGTAGCACATGCATTTTATAGGATCAATAGTAACTGTGACAGTTTAGCAAGGATTTCCCTTTGTACTACCCTGTGTTTGTTTCCCATATCACCACTGTCTTATCTTCCCCATTTTGTTTTTATAAAGCATTATTGCAGTGCACACCATCACTAAGCAAAGGTATATAAATGTATGTCAGTGTATCATAGACACTAAGTGCAATATACACCTGTATTAGAACCCAGTACAATCTGGAATATATCAATGCATTAACATGTGCTGCCACAGAGTCAGTTTTGCAGTATATGTATTTCATACAATCAGTCCTGTCACAGGTTAGCAGGGAATTCCTATGCTTGCTCCCCATGTCACCACTGTTCTGTGTTCCCCATTTATATCCTTTAAAGCATTATTGCATAGTGGTGCACTTCAGGCACCAATGGAAAGCAACGCTGATACAAAAGTAGTTACACGCATTATATACAGCTGTACTTGGACCCAGTACCACCTGGCCCCAAAAAGGAACGTATCACTGCATTAAGTGCATTAATACCGGCTGCCACAGAGTCAGTTAAGTAGCAAGTGTATGCAACAGCAATTAGGTTTGCCAGTTGCTATTCAGTCTCTAAAATACACCTGCTACTCAATTGAGTCTGTGGTACCAAATATTAATGCATTGATCCATTCCTTTTGGGGCCAGTCAGTACTGGGTTCCAGTACAGGTGTATGTAACACTTTCAAATACTTTTACATTTGTTTCATTTAACATTGCGCAAATGTGGTACCTGAAGGTGCACAATGCCAAGCACTGTGTTTGCCCGATGGTAAGCATCACACAACACTTTCAAACAATGTGTGCATTCTCACTAAATGAGATAACTACATTTGGTAGGAAAACATCATTCTACATTCATCTTGATCCATGGTAGTTATGGCAGCCATGTGCAGTGACGGATTGAGATTCCATGCTCAAAGATGAGGTGAACAGGAGTCAAAAGTGTTTGTTGGACCCCTAGTGAAGGAACATGGACCTAGGCTATTGCAGAAAGATTATTCCAGCTCCGAGTGCAAGCCAGAGGTATGGGATAGTGTTCCCTGGGCTGTAACCGGTGCTACCAGTATCCTCCACACTGGTGAGCAATGTAAACACTACTACAACAACCTCTGGAGGAGGGAGAGGGAACCCCAGAATGTTGAATTAAGGAATGTAGGACTGGAGAGACCCCAAAGATGTGTAAGTATCAATTACAGAGACTAGTAAGAGTAAAAAGCTGAATATAGTCAGGACTGTATTCATAATGGTGTTCTGTTCTGTTAAATTTTTCCTACAGTTGAAACATACTACAGAACACAGTACTTTATGCATGCACCACAGCTCAACTCCAACTTGCAGTGTGTCAGACAGCACTTTATAGCTGATGACATCAGCAGAGTCCAGTGAGGAAAATATGGTAATAGTTTCCCACATGCTGGTTTAGAAGGCGCTCTGTAATGTCAAGCAAGGGCACGAACACACACACACCCACCCAGCTGACTGTAGTGAGAATAGAACCCTACCTAAGTACACAGACTACAGGACACAGTACTTTACGCAAGCGCACCACAGCTCATATCTGATGTGGAGTGTGTCAGACAGCACCTTATAGCTGATGACATCAACTATGTCTGTTAAAGAAAGGATGTGTCCCACATGCTGGTGTTAAATGCTCTCAGCAATGTCAAGCAACAGCTCACACACACAGGCGCGCGCACACACACACACACACACACACACACACACACACACACACACACACACACACACACGCACACGCATACATAGTTGACTGCAGTGAGAATAAAATCCCTACCTAAGTACACAGACTACAGAACACCGTACTTAAAACAAGTGCAATGCCAAAGCCCGATTTATACAGGAGTGCAGGTGAACTTACAATAGATTACATCAACTGACCATGTGGAAGACAACAGGTTGGGAGGGCATCATGAAATGGATGTGTAGGCTAGTGCGAATATCATAAAACTGCCAATCCATGCCATTGGAGAAGTAACTGTAGGATACCATGTCTACTCTGCTGACTAGACACACAGTCTATTGCTGTGAGAACAAAACCCCTAAGTGCACAGACTAGAACACAGTACTTAACGCAAGTGCCATGACACAAGTCTGATTTATACAAGAGCGCAGGTGAACCTATAGTAGATGACATCAACAAGCAATGCGGGGAACAGCTTGGGAGGCCTGCATAGGCACCTAGCTTCATAGTATCATATGAGGCTACTAGTCTAAAAGCACTAGGCTGGTTAGCTGTGCAACAGCACCAGTACCCTTATTGAGCATAGTTGGATGTTTGAGTTTAGCAGAGAGAGGCTGTGATTGTCACCAGTTGGCCCTGCCATAAGAAAGCACACAAGATTATGTATTACACTTTGTAGTGTGGTTGATATATGTTTGTAAAAAGTACTGAGACGTCAGGGTTGTATTGCTTGGTTTTTGGGGGGGGGGCATCAGATGGTTGCATTGTAAGTATATGATGTATAATTAGATTGGGCCCTTAGTTTGCAGTGTTTCTACATATCATTTTATGTCAAAGGAAATGGACATTAAACACCAATAATAAAACATCGTATATACAGTTCCATAGTGCGGCGAGCAGCAGGTTTGCGTGATGGTTAACAAAGTGTACATGCATGTGAGATATACCTGTTTGTGCATACAGGAGCAGTGCACAAACACAAGCCACATTCCTAACAGCTGACGGTATTGACTGCCTAACATATAACTGCTGGTTATCAGCACCCCATTTGTGCGATGATAAGAAGAGTGCAACAGTGGAAAGCAATGCAATTTCAGGGTTATTGTATTTACAAGCAGTTGTGTATGTGTTGTTGGCAAAAGTGAAGACCATGCCAGTCCAGATAGCAGGAATGAGTTTACAGGACTATAGTACACAATTTACCCGCAGTCATACATTTGGTCATAAATGTGATAATACATAGATTACTAAATCAGTAAAAGTAATAGTGTATGGAATATGCTGTATTTGAACCTGAGACCATGTGTATGGCAGTCCTACACGTACACCTGTTGCCACAAGAAGGTTGAGGAAACAGTTTTCTGTCTGGCAGTTCATAAACTGCAGTGTCACAGCTGGAAAACAAAGGTTGCACACACTGTACTAGAATCCACTGCCATCTGTACTCCAGGTCGGGTTTTCACCATGGCCAAGAGCATTAATTGAATGTATCCGATTTCTGTTTTTGGCTGTCTGTTTCCTAACATATCTGTTTTTTTCCTGTTTCCGCAATGACGTGGTTTGCACAAACCAGATAAGCCAGTCAAACCTGAAATTTATTTGTTCTCCCGTTCTACTGTTTGTACTATGCAGCACATTGTGCACAAATTGGAATTAAAACAAGAAAAATAAGACAACAAAAAAGGGGAGACATATGTGAAATGAGGAAAAACAATGTATGACATACACAGTAGAAAATACACATGAGATATTTCTACGGAGTTCGGGATTAGAACTCTCATACCAGTACAGCTTCAGAAAGCAGGATGGATACCTTATTCCTCTTTACCACACAAACTGCTTTGCAACAAGAACTGAAGTCATTCTTCACACAACCAACTGCAACAGAATGTACACTGCGATCAAACCATCAGCTGTTATTTGTACATTTAATTATCTTTATTATATTTGGACATAGTGCACTTAGTGATCACATAACTTGTCATGATTATGCGTGCAAATATACAGCTGTGTCTTATATTTTTGTGTTTCTTGGTAATTCATCACTTATCTGACCAGTAGTGTGAGACATGCAGTGTGTAAGCAGTTCCATATCATTGACCTTAAACCGTGTGAGGATATTAACCGGGAGTAATATGGTATGCACTTGCCAGCAAATAAAGGCCAGGTTGGATGGCAAAAACAAGAATATACTGTTCCTTTGGGGGGAGCATATGTGAGTTACTGTTATGGTACAAACAAGAGTACACTGCTCTTTTGGAGGGGGAACAAAGCTCAGTTACTGTTATGGCACAAACAAGCATAGTCTGTTCTTTTGGAGGGGAGCAAAGGTGAGTTACTTCTATGGGGCAAACAAGGATATGATGCTGTTGTTACTCTCCTTGTTCTGCATCCTGCATGTTTGATCTTAGGAAGGGTTGTGAAGTCATTAACTGCAATGTGTATCATTACTTTCTAACTTGTCTCTTTAGTAATTTACCAGTACAAAGGTGTAGTGCTAAATTGAGGGCATGCAGTGATCATCAGTACTTTTGAGAGATATTACTGTCTGAATCTTTGATGCCTGAGGCCTGCTACTTACTAATGGACACGCCCAAGTAAAATAAGTCTCTGCTGTTGCATGTTATGGTCCTTTCTGTACAGACCCACTACTATTTACTTGATTACTTTACCAAGGTAAACAATACAAGGATATGCCATAATGTTAAAAAAATACACTCTAGGTTCAGGACTTACCTTGAAAATGCAGCAGTTGACACAGTTTTAGTTCAGTGCTGACTAATTCAAGCAATTCACAGCCAGTACATGGGGAGGTAAAGATTGTGTGAGTTGCTTGCCATCAATTTTACTATAGGTATGTGAGCAGGAAAAAGGCATTAGGCACCTAGGTAGTCAGTGAATGGGTTATACATGGTCTCTTAGCCAAAGGAAGGGTATATGTCTGCCTCCAGCCACAGCCGCAAGTGGTTTCCCCTCCAAGTCCTCCTCTAACTGTGGCTGTGGTGACCTAGGCATTGGGGGGGGGGTGTCCCTTCGCCTTGATCCTGCTGCAGCTGTTTCCACAGGATCAGATTGTCTGGCATAGCACATACTGTGAAGATTTGTGTACGTGTACATGAATTATACTGCAGGGGTCCACCAGATGTATCTAGGCACCAGAACCATGAATTCAGCAGCCCAAACACATGCTCTATGATGTTTCTGGTTTGAGCGTGTGCCTCGTTATGGTGTTCTTCTGCCATCATCCATGGTTCCAGTGCATGGGCAATATTCCTCTGTAAATGACTCTGTGGGTATCCCCCTAGAAAAAAAATTAGTAAAACTGTGATGTGTGCCAGATATGGGAGTCATGGTAACTGCCAGGGTTGCCAGTACATACATTCAAGATAATTCCCTGAGCATTGCACACAACTTGGCAGTTGATGAAGTGGTATACCTTGCAGTTAATGTAGATTCTACCATGCTCACCAGGTGGTGCCTTAATGTGTACACGAGTGCAATCTGTGGCACCTGGTACTTCAGTTTAGTGCACTACATGGTAGAACTGCTGCATTTTTCTGGCCCTCTCCTCAAAACTATGGGGGAAAACATATATGCTCACTGGCATGTATGAGTGTAGCATCCAGGAATTGGTGGAGGATCCTGGAAATGTGACACACCCATCATGTCCCTAGTTGGTCGTTGAAAGGTACCTGTAGCTAAGATTCTAAGGGCTACACATACCTTAGTTTCCACTGGGATGGGTTCCACTCGGTTGGCTCTGGCTCTGACTTGAGGGCGGCAGAGGTCACAGAGTTCATTTAGTGTGTTCCTATCCACCCTGTAGCCCTCTACAATCTCCACGTTATGTAGCATGAAAAGTTACACAGGGCTTGAAAACCCTTCTCCTTCTCAGCCTAGGCATATTGGCACCAGCAGCAGCGACACTGGCTTCAGCCTGTAGAACATACAGATGGATCAAAGCAACAGCAGCCCCTAGCATTGTGTCCCTGTATATCTTCCATGTCTCTACTCCGATAGTATTGAAGTATGCAGGAAAAACAGTATGTACTCTACATCGATGCTTTATACCTTGTTGAATCGCTCCACCATTTTGGGACTGTTGATTATCATGCAATTCACCTGCTTATGCTGTAATTAGCATCTATTAAACACACCTGCTGCTTGCTCATTAGTGTGCTATGTGCATCTTCCCCACACCTCTGCATAAGTAAGGTAAGCACAGGCATAACTGGTATTACTTTCCTCCATTCCCATGATATCATGCAAACATGGATCACTAAAAGTGAAGGAAAGGTTGTACACCTTGTACTTGAACCCAGGACCATCTGTACTCCAACCCTACACATACACGTGCTGCCACAGGAATAGTTGCCTGACGAGCACCGGAAAACCTGCCATTCATTCCTCAATTTGCTGTGATTGCTGTAAGTGCCTTATCACACAAACAATGACCAAAATAAAAAAAAAAGTATGTGAAGTGGACAGAGATGACACATTTTGCCAACAAATGAAGAGGAGGTTTCATCTTAATGAAACAGAACTTGTGAACTGTGCACTATTTATGTGCCTGTTCACCCTTCACAGCCTACATGTACACCTCAGTAAGTCTAATCTGACACACCTCTTTGATGTCATCATTCACTGTTGCCATCCATTAAAAACAAACACTGAGGGAGTGCTTACACAATGTGAACATCCTTACATGGGTTCCAATTTATTGGTATTCAGCAATTCTAATGAGTTCAGACCTCATTTGCATCTTCACCGTGATAACAGCCCTGAATCTACACGGTTGGCAACCATGTGCCAAGACAAACCTATGGGAGCCTAATGTTGAACACACAAGAGAGGGTATTACTTTATTGTAAATCTGCACGGAGGAGTACTGTTTTTGAGAAATTATCCCTGTATTTCATCAGCTACATAATGCATATGCTTACATGCCGCTATGAATAGTCTGTTTCACGGGGTTTACACTTTTAGCTGTCTGCATTAGTTACACGTGTATTCTTCACTTGGGTGCAGGGGAGCGAAGCTGCATTTATGTCATGGCACTTAAAAAGGATATGTTGCTGTTGTTACTCTCCTTTTGTTGCATTCACCCTGTACAGAACTGGAATTATGTGTCTGCTGTCACATGTTAAGTTCAGTTCTGTTCAAATCTAACAACTTTTACTTGCTCTTATATCCATGTAGACTCCTTTCCATGGCTGTATTTGAAAAGTTTTTGAATACATAGGCAACACCAGCACTGAGTCTACACTTTTTCTTTAGAGCATGTTGGATTGCTCCAGTGTGTCGGTTTGCTTTGTTAGTATAAAATCCATCTACTTATGCTGTAATTAGCATGCCACAGTATTTACTTTGTTCCCATGAGTGAGCACCACTACACAAAGTCTACTGAATCTAAACATATTCGCACCAATGTATGCATTGCAGTATGATGTGCACATGGTGAAAAATGACTGTGTAAGCTTGACTGAACCCCCCCCCCCACCATGTCAAATTATATTGGTTTAAAATTGTAGCGTGTATTTCTGTTCTGATCTTTCATTTGTAGTGAGATGATTTGAAAGTATCTAATTTTCGATCTGTATTCATGCAGTTTCTACAATATTGTGACATTAATTATGTAACATACACAATATACAGTCAATGGACGGCTTAATTTTAACACAAATTTTAATAATAAGTGGGATTGGAAGTAGATGTTCTTCATCTCACATTGCTGCAGTCCTTACACTTGGGTAGTCCGCTGTCCTCGGTCGGCCCGAATATCAAAGTATTAGGCTGACGTCGGTCAAGGCGCTTAAGACTGACATCAGGACGTCAGGGTATAAATGCACATGACCGACGTCATATCCTCAGTCTTTTTTGCCGCATGGTCCGATGCAGAAGCAGCGTTGCAAGTGCCGTTCGGCGTTCTGAAATTTTTCGAATTCGGAGTTTCAGACCGAGTCAAAGTTGGCTAAGTACCCCGTTGGGGAATATTTAAGTTTTTTCTTGCCTCAGTGGTTTACCGGATGTCAGAAAAAGTGAATAACTGTATTTCTTGTGGGAAGCAGATACCGCATAGAGATTATCATACTTTGTGTATTCCTTGTTTGGGGCCTGAGCACGACATTGTAGGGTGTCGCTTTTGTGCTAGGTTCAATAAGCGCACTATTAAGCGAAGGCTAGATTGTGCCAGGTTAGTCTTTGGGAAGCGGTGCAATTATAAGATGCCGCCGGACGCTCCGGCGCCGCTTCTTCAAGAAGCGCAAAGACAAGGCAGCTAAACCCAGACAAGAAGAGTCGTCCGTACCGGACGCCGGTTCTTTAGAGGCGTCAGTGGAACCGGTGGTTCCGCCGGAGGCTTCTCTGGAGTCTCAGGGGGAGACTTTGTTATTGCAGGATGTGGCCTCCCAGGAGGCAGGTCAGGCTGAAGGGGCTTCTCAGGTTACTGTACTCCCTCCCTTCCTAAGGTGGTTAGGCCCTCTCCTTCTGTTTCTAAGGCTTCTCCCAGAGGCAGGCCAGGTTTAGCTTCTGTTGGTGTTACTCCTAGTTCTTCTGGTTCTGTGCCCAAGAAGCACATGCTTAAAATGGCAGAAGATTTAATTACTTTGATTAGAGGTTCTTTGCCCCCTCCAGATAAGAGGCCTAGGGTGGAACCAGAGTTGGGGAGTTTTGAGCAGCCTTCAGATGTTTCAGAGTCTTCGGCTGAAGACTTGCAGGAGTATTCTCCTTATTCTGATTCTGATGCAGATGATTCAACCCCTTCTGCTTCTCCTCCAGAGGATTTTTCTTTTTCAGAGACTCTTCATTCCATGAGGGAACATTTTAAGTGGGAAGGTCAGGACTTCTCTGATTCCAGGAAAAGGCTTAGGGAGTTTTTGCTTTTACCCCAGCATAGGCCTTTGGCTATACCTCCTGTTCTGGATGTTGTGGAAGATGTGTTTGCGGAGGCTTCACTTAATCCTGATTCTTTGCCTCCTGCTCCTGTTAAACCGGATAGGTATTATAGGGTGCCTGAGGCTCATAAATATCTTTATAAGAGTCCTAGGGCGGACCCCGAAACTGTTAGTCAGGGACCTAAGGGTGTCAAGGCCTCTGTTGTAAAAAATCCGGTTCCTCCAGATAAAGAGGCCAGAGCTTTGGATAGATGGGGAAAGAAAGTCTATACTTCTTCCACCTTGGCTATGAGGGCTTTGAATTGCCAGTTTCACATGTTGAAATATCAGAACTATCTACTTTCTCAACTGAAGTCTAAGGTAGATGCTCTGGCGGAAGGCATTGAGTGTAAGGAATTACAAGATTTAGTACATATCTCTGAACAGGTGGGTAAGCATTCTTTACAATGTGGTTTTGATGCTGTACAGGCCTCGTCTAGGGTGGCTGCCACTGGGTCAGTTCTTCGCAGGCACGCCTGGTTGAGGGATCAGAATTTATCTGAACATGTTAAGACAAGGATTTTGGATGCTCCTTTACAGTCTGATGTGTTGTTTGGTTCACCTGTGGAGTCAGTCTTGAAGAAAATGGAAGACAAGGCTAAGTCTATGCAGACTGTTAAAGATTTTTTGCAAGTCCAGCCTCCGAAGTTTAGTAGGAATTGGCCTGCTAAGGGGTGGACATATCCTTCTTATGAGTCACAGTCTAGGGGTAGATCTAGACGTGGTAGGGGCAGAGCTCAGAGCTCCTTCAGGCCTAGAACAGGGAGTTCTCCTGCACAATCTTCAGGTGAGGGCAGGGGCCAGTCCTTTCGTAAACAGGCCCAATGACCTACCTTTTCAGCTGCCAGATCCTTCTTGTCTGGCAGCACCTTTGGGAGGAAGGTTGGCACTCTTCAGAGAAAATTGGAGTTTGATTACCCAGGACAGATGGGTATTGGATATCATACACCAAGGTTACAGGTTTTATTTCCATACCTTGCCTCCTTTCAAAGGCATGCCGGACGTTCCTCCTCAGCAAAGGCTAGAGGCTCGCAAGCAAATTTCTCTGCTGCTCCAAATAGGGGCCATACAACCGGTCCCTCTACCAGAAGTGGGCCTAGGATTTTATTCTCGCCTGTTCCTAGTGCCAAAGAAGGGGAACACGTGGAGACCAATTTTGGATTTATCTATCCTCAACACTTATCTGGACATTCCCAAGTTCAAAATGTTGACGTTACAACAGCTTTTACCTCTGCTGGGCAAGGATCACTGGATGGTGACTTTGGATCTCAAGGAGGCTTACCTTCATGTTCCTATCAGGCTAAGTTGCAGGAAGTATCTGCGTTTTCGAGCTGGGACTTCACATTATCAGTTCTCTGCATTGCCCTTTGGCTTATCTACTGCGCCCAGAGTGTTCACGAGGTTCTGGCTCCAGTGATAGCTTTTTCAGGCTAAGAGGAATTCAGATCTATCCTTATTTGGACGATTGCCTGATTCTGGCCCAAGGAAAGGACGAACTTCTTCATCATTTGCAATATGTGATAGCAGTGCTAAGATGCCTGGGGTATTCTGTGAACGAAATAAAGTCCAGTCTAGTACCCTCTCAGGACATGTGCTTTCTGGGTGTGAGACTGAATACAGCATCCCAGATGGCTTTTTTGACCCCGGACAAACAAAAGAATCTTTCTCTTTACTTCCATCAATTGTCTCATCAGTCCAGGCTGACTGCAAGGACAGTCCTTCAAGCCTTGGGGTTCATGGCATCTTGTATTCTGGTGCTTCCCAATGCCAAACTGCATATGAGGAAGCTGCAATGGTATCTCAAAAATGTATGGACACAGCACTGCCAAGATTTGGACACTGTCATTCAAATAATACCTTGCATTCAAAAGGAATTTTTGTGGTGGGCTCAGGAATGTCACCTAAACAAGGGACTCTCTGTGACCCGGCCAGAGGCGAGTCAGATTCTAACGACAGATGCCTCAGACAAAGCTTGGGGAGCTCATCTAAATGGAAAGTGGGTACAAGACACGTGGCCTGCCAGACTTCAACATCTACATATCAACTTGAAGGAGATGTTAGCAGTCCAATTTGCATTAATAGCTTTCAAGGATTTACTTCTTCCAGGGCAGGTGTTGATTCTAACAGACAACACAACTGTCATGTGGTACATCAACAAGCAAGGGGGACACATTCTTATCCTCTATGCAGACAAGCAATGATTTTGTGGGAGACTGCTCTCAGTTTACAACTAAATCTTCAGGCAAGGTTTCTGCCGGAGCACAGAACTCCTTAGCAGATGTGTTGAGCAGGCAAATCATGGATCCCCACGAGTGGAAATTGGATCCTCATGTATTTCAGAAATTGACAGTGTCCTGGGGAACTCCAGACATAGATCTGTTCGCTTCTCCACTAAACTACCAGCTGCCAAAGTTTTGCACAAAAGGTTTCATCCCACAGCTTGGAAAGTGGATGCTCTTTCATTCAGCTGGAACAATCTTCATGTGTATGCCTTTCCACCTCTGCCTCTCCTCCCAAAGGTACTCCTGAAGGTCAGACAGGACAAGCCAAAGATGATTTTAATAGCTCCAGATTGGCCTCGACAGCACTGGTACCCATTACTGAGAAGTCTGGTACGGGAGCCTCCATGGCCTTTGCCTTCGATTCCACACCTGCTGTCTCAGGAGAGCAGTCATTTACTCAATGTCAAACTTCACTCTCTTCACCTGACAGCCTGGCATATTCTGTTTTAAACCCTGGAGGGTCTCAGCTGCCACAGCAAGTTTTGAATGTTATTTTGGAGGCCAGAAGACCTAGTACAAGGAAAGTGTACGCAGATAAATGGAAGAGATTTTTATTTTGGAGTGCAGCAAAGGAATTTGATGTTTCTAAGCCTAATTTAAGTGTGGCTCTTCAATATCTTACTGAGTTACTGGACAAAGGTTTGTCCTTCTCTTCTATTAAGATTCATGCTGCAGCAATTTCTGCTCACTATGACTGTGAACCACCATTGTTTTCTCATCCTTTGTTTAAGCAATTCCTTAGAGGGGCAAAGAATATAAGACCCCCACGGAGAGCTCCGACTCCTGCTTGGGATCTCAATTTTGTGTTGGAGAAACTCACTCTACAACCTTTTGAGCCTGCAGCTACTGCTGAGTTGAAATATTTATCATGGAAGACTGCTTTTTTGTTGGCCATTACCTCTGCGAAGGGTTTCTGAATTACAGGCCCTTATGGCAGTTGAGCCTTTCTTAATTTTCCATAAGGATAGGGTATCTTTGCGTACTAATCCTTCCTTTATGCCTAAAGTGGTTTCGAGTGTGGCTTTAAACCAAACTATTCATTTGCCTACTTTTTATGCACACACCCAAAATAAAGGGGAAAAGATTTTGCACACTTTGGATATACACAGGCAGTTGAGATATTATTTGAACAGAACTAAAGGGTTCAGGCAGTCTCAGCAGTTGTTTGTTTCTTTTGCTTTGGGTTCTCAGGGCAAGCCTGTGTCAAAACAAACTATTTCTAAGTGGATTGGGTTTTGTATTGCTTTCTGTTATTCCCATCATGGCAAGGAGGTTCCAGCTGGGATTAGGCCTCATTCCACTAGGGCTACTGCCACTTCTACAGCTTTTTAAGGGGTGGCAACTAAAGATATTTTGGAGGCAGCTACTTGGAGTTCAGTGCATACTTTCTCTAAGCATTATCACCTTCCACTTTACTCTAAATCGAGGGCTGGTTTTGCCACTGCAATTTTACAGGGCATTTTGGCAGCTCCTACTGCTTTATAGTTTTGCCATCCTCCCTTACCTCTGCTTTGGGATTCTACCCAAGTGTAAGGACTGCAGCAGTGTGAGATGAAGAACAAAGTACAGTTTTGTACCTACCATAAATGTAGATGTTCGAAGATCCACATTGCTGCAGTCCAATTTACCCTCCGTCCTTCCCCTCTGTAGTTAGAGGCGGTTGTGTGGTTTGGGTTGTACATATTGTAAATATTGTATATATATATTGTACATATGCTTAGTACAGGGGTGGTTGGTTGTTTTTTGTTGTATTTTGGTTTTTTGACCTTTCTGTTTAGGGTCTTCTGACATCTGGGGCAAGAAAAGACTGAGGATATGACGTCGGTCATGCGCATTTATACCCTGACGTCCTGATGTCAGTCTTAAGCGCCTTGACCGACGTCAGCCTAATACTTTGATATTCGGGCCGACCGAGGACAGCGGACTACCCAAGTGTAAGGACTGCAGCAATGTGGATCTTCGAACATCTACATTTATGGTAGGTACAAAACTGTACTTTCTGCTGTTGGAATAGCCAGCCAGCCCTGTGCTTGCCATCTGTGAGATTGTAACAATTAGTGCCAAAAAAAAAAAAACCTTACTGTTCCACTTAAAATCTTTGGAAACCTTCTAAGTAATGACCACTGTACAACTAACCAGCCATCCACTAAATCACCCTATAAAATGAAATCCAAGTAATTTCACAATGCTACATCATCTGTTAACAAACACAACAGTCTCAGATCTCTGACCTCTTACCAACTGCCCACTTCTAAACATTTTGGAAAGACTTTTGTCAACAAGGGATCACAATGGGGTTGGCACTCTTAAGTACAGTGAACATCTATGCTATCAATTTAAAATAAAATCCAAAGGGTACAGATCAGTTGCCTGTTTTTCAAGAATTACTCTGCAACATTTAGCATTCATGTACAGTACTAAATAATGATTCCAAGGTCCTGTAAACTTCATCATTTACCTTTCCTTCCACCCATGAGTTTTTCTTCATGTCTTTTAGAGACCAGCATGAGCCTAAACCCAGCAATAATGTTTATATTAACCTGTCTAATTTATTCTAGCCACTGTCTCATATTTCTTTGCTTCCTTATTTATAGCAGAATTCATATAGTTGCAAATCATTCAGATTGTCATACAATGATTTTCTTGCCAGTGACCCTGCTATTACTGGTGTGCTGTCATTTCCTGACTTCCTGTGCTTTCAGGGATCCCACTTGGCAGTATTCCTGTTTGCTGGAAGTTAATTACGTATTTTAAACATAATGCCCAACATTCCTAACATATTCTGAGGGGCCAGCAGTCTGGAAGTGGAGCTAAATTTTTGGAAGCTTTTTGGCTACCTCTTCAGGTAGGCATCTAAGGAATCAGGCTGTATTCCTGCAGTGCTAGGGGTAGGCAGCTTGCACTTACTGCGCATGTGTTTGGCCATTTGCTGTAGTCCCTCGGTGTACAGGGAAAACAGCTGTCATATTTTGGAGCTAGACTATTCATTCCCCTTTTGTTAAGAATTTAATCTGTACACTTTAAATTATGTTTTTCATTTGTCTGGCTTTTTACGTGGATTATTAAGGCTATGCGCTGTTAAAAAGTTCTTTGCTAAAGTCCAAGGTTTGATTCCCTTAGTCTACTTTGTGAGACTGTGTGACTTTGAGCCTGTCACTTAACCAGACAGTTTTCATTGGCAGAATATGAAAAAGGTCCATATAGATTCGTACTCTACCCCGGTTAAACACCGAAAAAAATATAATTCTTATATTGTACAACATGTCAACTCATTTAAAATGAAAAGTATTTTATAACAAATGATAGTTAAAAAAATAAGACTTCTTACTATGTATTGTAAGGTTACATCTGTGAAATTAAGTTAATTTCTAGGAGACAGAGCAGTGTTTGAACATAATAAAGGAAACTGCATTGCATATGGTATGGGATATATAACAGTAATTATAGATCAAAGTAAGTTTTCACCACTTAAGACAGCAGGCCTATTATAAATTAAATCTTAATTTGATATTTGTTGATAGGGCGTAGAGTATGCTTCCTTTGTGCTGATATCTTTTCTGTGGTGTTACCCGCTACCACCTTTTTTTGTTGTCTTGGTAAATTGTGTTTTTGTAGACTTAGAGAAAGCATATGACACGGTGCCTAGAGAGGAGTTGTGGTATTGTTTGAGGAAGTCAGGAGTGTCAGAAAAGTTTGTAAGAATGGTACAAGATATGTAAGAGGGTAGTGTGTCAGCGGTGAGGTCTGCGGTGGGAGGGACGGATGCGTTTAAGGTGGAGGTGGGGTTACATTAAGGATCAGCTCTGAGCCCTTTCTTATTTGCAATGGTGATGGACAGGTTGACAGACAAGATCAGACAGGAGTCCCCGTGGACTATGATGTTTGCAGATGACATTGTGATCTGTAGTGAGAGTAGGGAACAGGTGGAGGAGACCCTGGAGAGATGGAGATATGCCCTAGAGTGAAGAGGAATGATGGTCAGCAGGACTAAGACAGAATATATGTATGTGAATGAGAGGGAGGATAGAGGAATGGTGAGGATGCTGGGAGTAGAGGTGGCAAAGGTGGATGAGTTTAAATATTTGGGGTCAATAGTTCAGAGTAACGGTGAGTGTGGAAGAGAGGTGAAGAGAGTACAGGCAGGATGGAGTGGGTGGAGAAGAGTGTCAGGAGTGATTTGTGACAGTCGAGTACCTGTAAGAGTGAAAGGGAAGGTCTACAAGAGGGTAGTGAGACCAGCTATGTTATATGGGTTGGAGACAGTGGCATTGACAAAAGGGCAGGAGTTTGAGCTGAATGTGGCAGAATTAAAGATGTTAAGATTTGCACTGGTTGTGACGAGGGTGGACAGGATTAGGAATAAGTATATTAGAGGGTCAGCCCAGGTTGGAAGGTTTGGAGACAAAGCCAGAGAGGCACAATTACGTTGGTTTGGACATGTGCTGAGGAGGGATGCTGAGTATATTGGAAAAAAAATGCTAAGGATGAAGCTACCAGGTAACAGAAAAAGAGGAAGGCCTAAGGTAAGGTTTATGGATGTAGTGAGAGAGGACATGCAGGTGGTTGGTGTGACAGAGCAAGATGCAGAGGACAGGAAGAAATGGAAACAGGTGATCTGCTGTGGCGACCCCTAACGGGAACAGTCGAAAGAAGATGATGATAATGATGATGGTAACTTTGCCTCTGAAAGATTTTTTTTTCTGAAGGCCTAAAATATTATTTATTGGTGAACTGTAGATGTTTGCGCCAGATTTTAGATAGACTTTCAGCTTGACAGATTGACCGAGGGCTAAACTTATTTTTTCCTTAGAACTAAACTTTATTTTTAAATAATTTGAGGCAAAACATTTTTCTTTTTGAGATTACATGCAGTTGTAGAATTAATTTAGTGAAGAAATTAATAATATCCAACCATTCTTAGTCCTCTGGGATATCATACAGTTTGCAGTACTTTTCCCTAGCTCTTTTTTCCCTTACACTTGATTCTTTCCAGTAATATTTGAATTTGCTTTAAATAAAGTTTATCAGAAGTTCTTTTGCTTAATTTTTTTATATGTTTTTCAGTTTAGTATCCTATAAGATAATCAGTCTTGATTTTGTTTAATTAATTTTGCCCATGGGAAACAACACTGTGTGGATGCCTGGTCTTCTGGACTGATTTCCAGAGCTCTACTAATATCTCTGCACTGTGGCTGAACTCCTTCCTTTCCCAGGATGTTGGTTTTAAGTACAGCTAAAAGGTGAAAACTTATCAGTCCATTTCAGAGAAATCTGTCCGACTATGTGTTTAGTTTATTGTTGAGGTATCTGACTTAGAATATTGATTGTTTTTGAACTGCTAGCTACTGGTAATTCTGAGGTCCATGACATACCCAGAAAGCTTACCTCTAGATGTGACTTTGCAAGGCAAATTCCACATTGGGATTACAACTTACAGTGCCTTTTTTGTCTGGAGGAATCCCACACGACCTTTATTATATGAGCATTGTGCCATATTTAGCAAGAAATCTCTACTTATTTGGGCAGGAAACCTTAATGCCTTCTTAGAGAATAAACATCACATGGCGCTAGTGCAGGAGGTGTCTGCTCCATCCCCTGAGGGATAAGGTTTAATGAGTGGCTTGAAGCATAAAATGCTCAGAGGAGAAAGGCAGTGAAGGAAAAAGGAAATGTAAAAATGATAGTGCTTAAAGAAGGAACAGTCAGAGAGCAGAAGGCCTTACTAAAGCTATTAGTTCTGCAAAGGCCTGAGGACTTCAAGGAATGTGAGACACTTGGTTTACCCTAGCCCTTCTGTTTTTAGTAAGTGTATCCTGGCTTGTCCTAAACACTTTGGAGGCAAGTAAATCAGATTCAGTGACCTTCTGCTTGCCACCTCTTCACTGATGTCCATGAGATTTCCAGGCCAAGTGCCACTTTACAGTTACCCATGATGGGTGGTTTTCTTTGGACTATTTCAGCTAGCTATATCATTCTAGTATGAGATTTGCTGTCCTAACTCATATTTTATGGAAGTGACATGAAAGGTTAGTGACTGTATAGAATAAATACACCACCCAGGCTAAGGGCAGGGACCTTTCTCCCACTATTTTTTCAGTCAGTGTGCCAGGGCCAGACTCCACTATAAACATGTGCCCCTGTCTGTGCTGAACAGTATGTAGACATGTGATGTAGAATAAATCTTCAGGTCTGCTTTGGAACTGGCTGCGACACCAGGGAGGACAAGAGTGTCTGCTCTGAAAAATGTTTCACAGTTGGACAAGGAGAATTTAGTTTACCCAACCCAAATCTGTCCTCCACTTGATTATGGCAGAGGTGATAAGGATATGATATCCTTAGGATCCTATCACTTCCACATGCTCCGTCTGACAAAGGAATATTTTATAAGGTGAACAATTGTGGCACCATTACCAAGAGCTATTCTCCTCATGAATTGAGATTCTCATTGGATTAGCTAGTTAACATAAAGAAAATTAAAAAAAAGTGAAGTAAGTTTTGCTTTTCCATTATACAGGAAAACCTTGGAACAAACTTTCTCAAACCTTAGGTTTATTTCCTTTAAAAACTTAAAATTCCCAGGCAGCCACGGTGGTGCAGCGGTTAGCGTTGTCGCCTCACAGCAAGAGGTTCTCTGGTTAGATCCTCGGCTGGGGTGCCTTCTGTGTGGAGTCTGCATGTCCTCCCAGTGGTCGCGTGGGTTTCCTCTGGGTGCTCCGGTTTCCTCCCATGTCCCAAAGACATGCTGTAGGTGGATTGGACACTCTAAATTGGCCCTAGGTGTGAGTCTGTGTTTGTGTGCCTTCCGTGGAAGGTTGGGTGCCGGGCTGGCAACTCAACACCGTAAAACTCTACTGCCAATCATGAGCACATCATCCGCTGTGGCGACCCCTAACCGGGAAAAAGACGAAAGAAGAAGAAGAAGAAAAACTTAAAATTCCCCCCAAAATGATACTTCATTAAGAAATAAATATCAGATTGTGGAGTGTCATAATTAATTATGTAGGACTCAACCAAAGCTTTCATAGTTATTTATTTAAGCATTCTATATTTTGCACTTTTCTTATTATTTTTTTTTTTTGCATGTATATTCATTTTTTTTCTCAAATAGTTTTTATTTTCAATTAAAATAACACATAATATTTTTTAATATAATTTTAAACAACAATATACAATATTTACAATAGCCTGACTTTCAGTTATATACACTGTATGTTATTAAATATAGAATTAACAGATCAGTTATCAGAGATACAATATTGATTATTGCAGAGTGTCCAACAAAGATATAACTTTCTTCCAAGGATTATTTACTCATGGCCTGGGATAGATTCGTAGTTCTTTGATTTTTATTTCCATCGATGCAGTTGTCTTCAATAAAGTGTAGAATTCTTCCAAGGTTGGGATGTATTTGAATTCCACCTTCTGGTTACAGATTTCCTAGATATAGCAAGTATTGTCCATAACAAATATTTGTCTTATTCAGTTAGGTACCTTAATTTACATTTAATATAATCAATACTTCAGTTAAGGTAAAGGATTCATTAAATAAGGCTTGTAAAAAATGATTGGTTCCATTCCAGTATGATTTAATTTTATTACATTCATAAAAAATATGAATCCAGTCTGCTTTATTTGACTTTTCGCACCTCCAGCAAAAAAAACATTTGTAGTAGTACTGATCTTTTTAATTCTATCTGGTGTTAAAAATGTTCTATGTAAGTATTTCCAATTAAATATTTTCCAGTACTTTGTGTTAGAGGTGTAATTAACTGATAGTAAGATGTTAATTTTAATTTCTTCTGTTAACTGCAATGAGTGACCTTTTGGTAAGAACTGCCAGTATGATGGTTTGGAAATTGTTTTATATGTTATTAACTCTTTTAGATTTGAAATAGAATTTTTTTTTTCACAACTATTATATATAAATTCATACAGAAAACTTATTAGATTTGGAATATCTTTAAATGAAGAATTATTAATTAATCTACATAAATCTTGAGTGTACATTAGAATGCTTTGTAAGGTTAACCAGTCCTGTATTGGAATATTGCAAGCAGTTTTTATCATATGTATATCTAAAACATTTAATTTATTTACACATTGAAACCAGCATAAGAATCCATTTTGTTCCCAGGAGGTTATTGTTTCCCTATATATTTTGTGAGGAAAGTTCTCAGTGATGGTAAATGGGGTTAAAAGGTCAAACCATGGCTTTAGATCTATGTTTGCATTGATAAGTTTCCTAAAGGAAGTGATGTAATGATTAATCAGTGTTGTTTTAGAAGGTTTTGTTATATTATATTGTATACTTATACATAGTATGTACCAAGGTTTGTTTGCTTTGTCTACTGTTACATTTTTTTTAACAGATTAAATTCATTTGTTAATATAGCCATTGTTAATTCTTTCCAGTTGGCAAAATAATTTGGGTTTACCCAGTCTATTGTAGTTTTAAGCACATATGCTTTTATTTATGTTTCTATTTCTGGGAAGTTCAATCCTCCTTATTTCCAGGGTCTAATGTGATGAGTTAGAGCTACTCTGTTCTTTTTGGGGTACCATAAAAAATTTATTAAACATGAGTTTATTTCTTTAAGAATACATCTTTCAGGAATTAACTGTATTGCTAATGCTACATATAGTATTTTTGGCAATAAGACCATTTTTATTAATTGCAATCTGTCTTCAAAAGTTAATATAATTTTGTTCCACTTTTCTATATATATTTTTATTGTTTCAATAATGTTTTTATAATTTATTAATATTGTTTTGTTTATATTTTTGCATAACACTGTTCCTAAATAATTTAGCATAAGTTCTTGTTTTCCTATGATGGATTTATCTGTAACTTGTAGTTCTTTTTTCTTATTTAAAAATAGAAATTTTGATTTTGATCTATTAAAGTGTAGACCTGAAATCTTATAAAATTTCTCCATTACTTCTTCTAGCTCTCCTAATGACTCTCTGGAGTTTGATAGGGTTAATAAGATATCAGCAAAAAGCATTATTTTAGATATGTACTGGTCATAGACTTCTATTCCTTTTATTCTTGGATTATTGCGTATTATTTCTGCAAGTATTTCTATAGCCATAGCAAATAAAATAGGAGAAAGGGGGCATCCTTGTTTAGTACCTTTCGTTATATGGATGGATTCTGAGGTGAAAGGACCTAATTTAATGTAGGCTAAGTTATTAATATATATGTTTTTTAGTAATAAGATGAAGAGAGGAGGAAATTCAAATAATGCTAAAGTTTTAAATAGATATTCCCAGTGAGGGAATCAAAGGCTTTTTCTATGTCTAAACCAATTACAAGTGTTTTTCTATCTTCTTTATTCACATATTCTACAAGAGTAAGTATCATTTTAATATTATCATTTGTGTGCCTGTTATATAAAAATCCAGTATGATCATTATTAATTGTCTTTGAAAGTGAGAGTTTCATTCTGTTAGCTAGGATTGACATGAATATTTTGTAATCATTATTCAGTAATGATATAGGTCTGTATGAAGTGCAATGGTCTGATGGTTTATCTTTTAGAATTGGTGTTATGAGAGAATATTTCCATGGGGGTGGTATTTTTGCTTCTGACTGGACTTCTAGCAAAGTTTTATGAAAGAGGGAGATTACTGTTGAAGGGAAGAGTTTGTAAATTTCCGTAATTATACCATCTATCCCTGGAGCTTTGTTAGATTTACTTTCTTTTATTTTGTCAACAATTTCTTTGTAGGATATAGGTTTTTGTAGGTCTAGTTTTAAGTTTTCTGGATTTTTTTTATATTGATAAGGTTTGTATCTGAGTTTATTTGGTTAGTATCTAAATCTTCTTTTTTGAAGTGTTCCATATAATGGAACCAAAATGCTTCAAGGATGTCTCTTATATCTGATACTTTTTTCCCTTTCTTTTCATGATATATACTACTAATGTTATTTGCTTTAGATTGTATTTTAATTCTTGTAGATAAGTTATGTAGATATCTGGGAGAGGTGGCTATTGAGTTTATTTTTAATTTTTCCAAGGCTAGATACGTTTTGTGTGTTAGAATTTAATTCTATTTTTTATTTAATTCCTCTATTTCTTTTTTGACTTCTGGACATTTCTGATTTTTTTTTTTTTTAGATTTTGCTGTCAAGAGTCTGGTTTGCAAGTTTAATGATTCAGTTTCCCACTCTCTAACTTTGTTTTTGTACCAGCTAAGAGTCTTACCAAATAAATACACTTTTAATGAGTCCCAAACCATGACTCTACTGATTTCTGTTGTGTTATTAATTTCAAGAAATAATTGTAGTTCTGACAACATCCAGGGTTGGACTTCTTTAATATTCTTGATATATGATGGAATTCTAGTTGAGAGGACTAAAGTTTTCAATGTTATTTGGATCTTCATTATCAGAGAGTCATGATCTGAGAAGGGGCATGGAACTATTGAGAAGTTGAGGATTTCTGTTTGTAAATCTTAAACTACAAATAATTTGTCTATTATGGTTTGTTTTCCAAATATATGGTCTTTATGGGAAAATAAGGATCTTTTACTTTAAAAGTGTCTATTAAATGAAATGAATCAATCCATCTTTTTAAGGATTTTGAAATAGTTGCTATGGGAAAAGACTTATTGGTCATTCCAGAAGCTTCTAAGGTGCAATTAACGTCTCTTCCCAGTATAAGATTTCCTTTATAATTGTTGGAAATAAAATCTAGGTGTTTTTTAACCGTTCCTGCTCCAATTCCTGGGAACCAATATAGATTAGCTAAGGTCCATATTCTGTTATTAAATTTAATTATAACAAATGCTAGTAGACTTTCTTTGTCTTCATATTTATAAATAACTTTTGGAGTGATTAAGTTTTTCTTCCAGATAATTGTTGCTTCTTTTCTCTTTGTTCTGTAGGATTGAGCTAAGACTGTATAGTCCTTAGGGTTCCAAATAAAGCTATCATTAGTCCTAAAATGCATTTCCTGGAGAAATACTACTTTAGATTTAAATATTTTAGTAAGTTTGATCTTTTATTTGCATTATTTAAGCCACTAGTATTTAATGATAAGAATGTTAAATCCATTTCAAGTTACTGTTGGAAGAAACGTTTTGCTTCTTTTTTTTATTTTGATTATAGTAGTTATACTATATTCTCTGATAACATTGAATGTTATTTTTATGTGTGTAAACTTGGGAGTGTAATTTAATGTTCTTTCTTCTTTAAATACAAGTAGGGTAAAATTCTGGTCAGGTTTTTAAAAAGTACTTCTATAAAACATTAATTCTAAAGTATCAAATATAAGTAAATATGAATTTCCCATTAAACATGGAATGAAAGTCATTCCTAATCCAATAGATAAAGATAGATCTATTGGATTATCACTCATACCTTTTAACCAACAATACCAGCTGACTCCATATGTTAAATTATTATATGGAGAATTTTCTTAAAAGAGATATGAAATTCTATATTATTCTGTTATTGTTCCATAATATTTTATATATCAGGATGGAATGTTAGTAGTGTAAACAATTATGTTGACTTATAAAATATCCAATATTTAGTTACCCTTAAGAGATCCCAAACATGTCAGATATGTCATTTCAGATAAATTAAATGCAACAGAGGAGCATACACTAAATAAGCCAACAACAAATACATTATTACTAAAATAATTTGACTAAAAGGACTCTGCAGGAGACAATGAGTGATTACCAATGAAATATGAATTTACTGTGGGTGTACTGTCTTCCTTTACTTTCCCACTCTTCAGCTCACCGACTTCAACTTACACTTATGAAAAGACATGGCTTATCAGTGATATCCTGAATCTGAGTAGAGGTGAGAGAGTTCTTGGGGCAGTTAGAATACTCTTAAGCCCCTCCTCCCTTGACCAAAAACAGAAATTTCCCTTCCCTTTCTTTTCCTTGTTTTAAATCAGTACTAATAAAAGAAATTCAGCAAACACAGGTAAACAGAAATAACATTCAGTAGTCCGTCTTGTACATGACTCGCAATCCATTAAACAAGTCTGTGACTAACATCACTTTAGTAAACATTATAAAGACAAATTAGAAATAATTTCCTAGCTATTTATATTTTCTGATAAAGCAAAAAGTTAACAATAAGCTATTTTAACTAAAAGTATTAAGCATTTCAATTTTTCCTTGCATGTATACATTTCTACTTATACTGTAGTGTCAGTAGCTGTCTTTGAAATCTGTACACTTCTTCAAATCATTCCTTTTTCAATTCAGGTTTTGTTTTGTCAAAACGACAACAATATTTCAAGGGCACAATTACTATTTAGACTGTTTCAAATAAATAACTTGTCAGTTAGTTAGTTTAGAATGTATGGTTAGTGGAAATATAGCATGTTGCTAAAATAATATGTATTTTTCCGTGTGCTCTAGAGACTGTCGTATGCAAGTGACATATATAATGTAGCATATATAGAGCAGACAGAGTATGGATTCAGGTTGTTAAAGTAAATTATGCTTATTAATCAGGCAGTTTCATTTAAATTCACAAGTAATTTGGGGACACCAGTTGAGTTTACAGGAATGTGCAGTCCAATGTGAGTAATTGAGTCCACTTTTCCTCATAAACATATGTCACAATTCATCAAACTAAGCAGAGTCTAACATCTGTCTAATAATCATTATAAAGACAAAGAATAGTAATTTCCTAGCTCTTCAAACTTTCTGATATCGCATAATGTTGACAGTAAGCTATTTTAACTAGAAGACTAAAACATTTCAGTACTTCCTTGTGAATATATATTTTTACTATTACTGTAGTGTCAAGAACTGTCTTTGAAATCTATGCATTACTTCAGTTCTTTCAGGCCATTCATTTTACAGTTCAGATTATATTTTGTCAAAAAGTCAGTAGAATTTCAAGGGCACATTTAATATTTAAACTGATATTTTAAATGAGTAGCTATCAGTTACTAATTGAGTTTGTACAGAGTGTGAGGTAACTGCAAAGATAACATTGCAAAAAGTAATATGTATCTTTTCATGTGCACTAGAGACTGACCATTTCAAGTAACATATAAAATGTAACTTTTACAGTGCAGACAGCTTTTGAAATCAGCATGTTTAACTGAGTAATACTTTTTAATCAAGCAGCTACATTTAAGTGAACATGTAGTTTGGGAACATTTCAGTTGTGTTTCCAGGAATATGTAATCCTATGAGGATAAATCATAAAATATTATAAATAGTCCTACCATGTATTTATTTTACCATGCTTAGGTTGTTTTTCATTTTAATAACTAAACAACATTACTTTTTGTATTATTTGTTATCTGTGTGGCTAAATGCACTTCGCAGGTTCACAGTGTCCTTAGAAACTGCAGTAATTGTTTACTGTTGCTGTGGCAACGCAAATAGAATGTGAAGAAAGCTTCACTTCTCTTAACCAACAGTACATTTTCCCTCCTTTTATTTATATATATATATATATATATATATATATATATATATATATATATATATATATATATTTGTGAATACTAAAAGGAAATAATTCAAAGGACATATGTACATGAATGGAACATTTCAGAGTTAATCACAAACATGTCCCCATTCCCAATAAGCATAACAGTGACTGTCATTAATCTGATAAATATTGTAATAACAGTGAATTAAGTTCACTAGTCCAATTAGTATACCTTAAAACTAGATTATTTTAGACTATTATTTATCTATGTATAGCTAGTGAGTTATTAAATATATACAGACTACACTATATTAGTATAGTAAATAGGAGAGAATTTAGAAAGGGAGACAAGATGCAGTTAAAATAATAATGAGAAGAGAGAGAAAGAAAAGAGGAAATTAAGAGAAAATACACATATACTATGTATGTTGATTTACAGTATAAATATTTTATCTGCTATATAACCCTTCTTCTGTGAAGGAAAAGTACGCTGTTTTAAATACCTGAGGTAATCTGAAAACTCTCATGTGTCATCTATTTTCAAAACATATAGATAAAGATTCCAGTAGTCGGTTACCTTTGTTTTAAAACTCCAACCAGTAAAATTGGACCTTTAAAGTAATGTTAAAACAATTAATATCATAGTAAATGCTTTGAGAGATTTGGCTGTAACAGTATCAGTCTTTTGCTTCTTCTTTTTGACATCTGTCCAGACATTTGTTTCTTTTGTTCTCTTGAGAGAAAGTGACATCCAATCCATATATTCTGGTAAAGTAATCACATTATTAGTTTTAATAAATGAAGAGGTTTCCTCTAAGTCAATAAAAGTCCTCATCTCGTTGGCATACAATATTCTTATCTTAGCTGGATATGCAAGTTGTGCCTTGATGTTATTTTGTTTCAGAAACTTTATCATTGGCCACACTTTTTTCCTTTGTTCCATTATTCTAGATGAATAGTCGTTATCAAATCTTATCAGGCTCTGTTTATATTTTAGAGGTGCCTTCCTCCAAGAAGATCTTAAAATCAGTTCCTTGTCCCAGGTATGAGAGAAATTTGATAATTATTGACTTAGGAGGAGAGTTTGAGTTAGTGGCAGATTTCCCAAGAGCTCTGTGTACTCTCTCAATGCCAAGTGAAAGTCCTTCTTTTAAATTTAAAAAGTCAGGGATCCAGCTTGATAAAAAGGAAATAATATCCTCACCTTCTGTGTTTTCAGGTAATTTGAAAATCCTGATGTTATTTCTCCTCTCCCTATTTTCCAAGTCATCTACTTTATTAACCAACCAAGTGTTTTGTTTAAGAAGCAGTTCTTTCTGTGTTTCCTCTTCCTTAAGTCTGCTTTCTAAGTCATTTAGAGAAACCTCTATTCTTGTTATCCTTGTCTGGTGTTGTAGCATTTACTAGAGGGTGTCCGCCTGTTTTTGACTGCTTGTTTTAAGATTTTCTAGGTTCTCTTTAAAATCATCCATCTTTAAAGACAACTCTTGCAGAGTAGATGCCATCTGTTGTAGTTCCTTCTTTAAGGCAGCATCCTGGTGAGAATTCCTTGAGTTGCTCATTTTAACAAGTGAATATATCTCCAAGCTTTTTGACAGGAAATTATTTGTAAAACTTCACCAAAGTTTCTAATTATGTAAATTAGACATTTATCTATAAGATTTTATACTTTGAAGAAAAAAAAGAATATTTTTCCTGTCTTATTTAACTAGTTATATGGAGCGCTAAAATACTGCTGCTTTCAATTAGCCATTCAGGCTCTGCCCCTCCGTTTTGCTCTTTTCTGAGTCACAGAGCCATAGAACATGTCATGCAAACATCTTTATGCCTTTATTCTATACCAATTTCCATCAGACTTTCCTTATTAGAGCAATGTAGCTAATATATTCATTAGATTTGATGATTATTCTGTCTATCATGTACAAGGTTTAGAAATAATGCATAAGCAGTTTGCTGTCCCACATTCCTTTATACTATTACTTAATGTACTGTAATGTTAATGTTATTATGTCTGTTTCATCTGAAATTGTAAAATTACAGTACTGTCTCATTTTATTTTTCAGCCACTTGCTCATAGCTCTGATGTCTGCAAATAATTTTCCTATGTTTTCTGAGTTAGAATGTGACAACTTTGTGAGTTGCACAGAAATCTAAACCTCAAGATGCACGCACTCGAAACTCTCCTTAGCATGGAGAACATCGATATCTGTGCAGTAACAGAAACCTGGTTCAAGGCTCCCGAGAGAACCCCAGCACTACCAGGTTATACCTCATACCATGCTTTTTGGCCCCAAAACTTGGACCGAACCACAAAAGGAGGGGGAGTATCAATATTCGTCAAAGATACCCACACCTCCAGGTTGGTGGCACAGCATGAAGCATCAGAGACTATCCATGTGCAACTAACAGTGGGTAACACTGCCTTCCAGTTTATAGCCTGCTACAGACCACCCTCCCAAACTCAGGAACCCCACTCAGCCTTCCTGAGAACACTGGAAAATATGAAGGTCTCTCCAAACACCATTATATTGGGCAACTTCAACTACCCAAACATAGACTGGGAGCATTACTCTAGCTCCAACACCCTAGCCCAAAGGTTCCTAGAATTTATAAACTCAAATGCTATGGAACAACTTGTTACCACTCCCACAAGAGGGGAAAACATACTGGACCTGATCATCACCAACATGGGGACGTTATGCTCCAGACCAGAAGTTTATCCCTCACTGGTAAGATCAGACCATAAACTAATCTCACTGGATATTCACATCCCGACCCCACCCCCTGCCCAGAAAACCACAGTGAAAAACTTCTCTAAAGCAAACACTCCTCAAAACTGAGGTGGAATCCTTCAAAGCCCCCGGGCCTGTGGAAAATACGGCCCAGACCGCAGAATCCTTTATAAACGCATTCTATGAACACCTTCAGGAATGCATGGATCATGCAATCCCAAATAAAACCAAGACCCAATCCTCCAAAGCCAGACGTCCTGTCTGGTGGACCCCAGCCATAAACAAACTATACAATAGAAGGAGGAAGCTACTACATGATAGAGCAAAATCCCAAAAAGGGAAGGCATCTCTGATCAGTATTAGCAAAAAACTACGGGCACTCATAAAATCGTCTAAGGCCAGCTTCGAGAGGAAAAATTGCACAGGCCACTAAGAATAATCACAAGGCTTTCTTTAGTTATGTTAGTAACCTGGGTGGGAATTCCCAGATATGCTCAGAATTAGTCCAAAATGACAAAAAATACACCGAACCCACAGACATTGCCAACATGCTAGCTAACAGGTTCAGCGCAAACTCCCCCCCCCCTACCCACCAAAAGGGCAAATATCTATCCCAGCAGAGTGCTGCCCCCCTGACATCTCAGATGCTCAGGTAGGAGCTGCCCTCTCCAAAGCAAAAAACACAGCATCAATGGGACCAGACGGTGTCCCGGGCTGCGTCCTACATGAACTCCAAGAAGAGCTAAACCCAAACATAAAACTACTGTTCAATCTCAGCCTTACTACAGGATATGTACCCAAAGAGTGGCGTACAGCAACAGTGGTCCCTCTCCACAAAGGGGGTGCCTCAACGGATCCTGGAAACTATCACCCCATAAGCCTGACTAGCTTGGTCTGCAAAGCTATGGAAAGGATCATCATGGACCTCATAAATAAAGATATTGGGGACCTACAGACACTGGATCCTACCCAGTTTGGCTTTGTTAAGGGCACATCTTGCCTCTTAAACCTGGTCGATTTCTTTGAAACAGTCACCAAGGCCATTGACGAGGGGAAGGTGGTCCACACAGCTTACCTGGACCTTGCAAAAGCCTTCGATACAATACCCCACTCGGGCATTATAGATAAGCTCACCAGCTTAAATATAAACCCCTATGTCACTAGATGGGTTGCAAACTGGCTCAAGGACAGACCCCACATGGTTAGAATTGCTGGAGCCATGTCAGACTCCAAACCAGTTACAAGTGGCGTCCCACAAGGCTCAGTCCTGGGACCTCTCTTGTTCGGTATATATTTCTCGGAGGTATAGGCCAACACGGAAGGACTGTGGCTGACCAAGTTCGCAGATGACTGCAAACTGGGCGACATAATCGACTCTCCAGCCAACACAAGCATCCTCCAAAAGGGCCTCATAGAAACAGACAACTGGTGCCAGAGCCATGGCCCCAAGCTAAACGCCAAAAAGTGTATAGTCATCCCCTTTGGCAAAAATAAAAGTGTCCACAAATTACCACATAGGTGGTAATCCATTAAGTACAGAAGAAGTAATTAGGGACCTGGGACCCAAGTTGATAGCAATCTCTCATTTGACAACCATGTGGCCAAAGTGGTTAGAAAAACATTTTATATAGCCCACCTAATCATGAAGGTATTCACATCTAGATCAGGGGAGGTCATCGTGCCTCTTTACTCATCCCTTATCAGGCCCATAATTGAGTACAATGCTCCTTTTGGGATGTACCTTACCAGACACCTGCAGCAACTGGAAAAATCCCAAAAGTACATCACCAAGAGGATCAAAGGGCTCAAACAGATGCCATATGCTGCCCGGTTAAAGAAACTCCAGCTCTACTCAGTGGCATACCGCCTGCTCAGAGGCGATCTGTGCCTGACGTATAAAGCCATGTCCAACCCGGAATTAATTGACATGCTGCACCTCAGAAAATCCAAATCCCATCGAGCCACACGCTCGAGAGACTTGAACCTCAGCACTGAAATAAATAGGACATGCTGGAGGGACAGATTCATAACCCAGAGGCTCCCTTTACTCTGGAATAAAATCCCAGTCCAGGTTAGGCAGAGTCCCTCATTGACTCTCTTCAAGAGGAATCTTGATGAGTGGATGGGAGATCGCAGGTTTACCCCTGGTATCACTTCTGTGTCACTGTTAGACAGAGACACAGTATACTAACCTCGAAAAAGGGCATAGCAAAATTAATTTAAAATGGGTGGCGAAAGCCAAACACAATCTGGCTAGGCTTATAAATGCCCTAGGGCAGATAGCCTAGTATGAACCTATGAACCTAAAAACATTTAGAAGGTAAACAAAACTATTGGATTTAATCTGCATTATGTGTATTTTTCAGTGGCAGCAAATATGTGAGAAATGATCTTTGTTCTGTGAAATGTGTAACATATATATGGAACTTGTAAATGACCAGTTGTTGGTCTTGTTGGGAATTACAGCAGTTATTATGTTAATTATTATATTTTCATATCTTATGTTTGCAACATCTCTGATTTTTGTAGGCCAGGAAGCTGCAAGTTGTAGGAGTATAATTATAGCACTCTTAACAGGGATAACTAACTAGCTTAGAGCAGAAACCAAACCATGGTTAACTGCAGCTGTGAGGCCTGTATGAAAAGAGAAATAAGCTGAAAAGAAAACTAAGGAGTGCTACCAGGATCTTTTGATGTGCAGGCATCAGTCTTTTTCTTTGTACTTTGTTTCTGCCTGATATAGTTTAAAATTTCTGCCATTTTAGACTAGGTTGGTAATGATTTGAGTTTAGAAAATAGCAATGGAAAAGAGTAGCAGTAATTAGACTTATTGTGTTTTCTAATTGTTCAAAATGGTATTTTTTGTTTATATAGGCAATGTATGTATATATATATATATGTGTATATATATATATATATATATGTATATATATATATATATGTATGTATATATATATATATATATATATATATATATATGTGTGTGTGTGTGTGTTTACTATCAAAATGTCTAGGTGACTTACCTCGACTGTGTCGAACACAGAGGAGCAGAGGCAAAACTGTGAACACAGTTCCTGTCAACTTTGAAATGTTGATACGTAGCTTGTGTTCACAGTTTTGAGCGTCAGTGTTTTGAAGTGTATCGCACTACAGTGGGGATTGGGAAAATTACCCTTTTCCTCACTGTAGTGCGATCTTGAAGTTAGAATATATAAGTAGCAGGGGGTGCAGGGGCTTGCCCCCCCCCCTGCAAAACGGTAGGAAATTCTCTGCATCATAGTATATGTTTTTTTTCTGGATGGTGAGCGGTCAAGTGTCGATTCTTTCCTTCGAAAGAATCGACATTCTGAGCAGTCGGCTGGATGGTTTTTCATTGTTCCTGGTCAGTGATGTGCATAGTCAAGGTAAGTCACCTTGACATTTTGATAGTAAATATAAATATACATATATATATATATATATATATATATATATATATATATATATATGCACACACACACACACACATGTACATATGCATATATAACTGCTAACTATATTGCATAACATACTCTTTTTAATGTAAAGTATTTTTATTTGTTCACTTTTAAAAAGTTTGTGGTTGGTTGTCTTTTACTTATTTGTTAAATGATAACAGGGTATTTATGGCTAATAAACCATAGATGCCAAGGTCAGTATTCATTTTTTGTGATAGTGTAAAGACAGGTATGATGTTTATAGTTTCATTTGGATATTTCATGAGTGTGTAATCAACTTTTAACTGACCAACAGCAGTAGGTGAGGCATGCCATTTCAAAATGAAATGATGTTTAAGAAGAAGAAGAAGATTTGAATTATTATAAATTTAAGCAGTGTTTATTTGAATGTTTTAAACCAATTCCTAAAGTATATAGAAAGAAATTCAGAGAGCCTAGGGTAAAGGCAGGTGATGATGTGGGTGATTATATAGCAGAAATAAGCACTTGCTTTCATATGTGTGTGAGTCCATATCAAGTCACTGCATCTGAAAAGCTAGCAGACTGTTTGGTGAGGAAGAAAGCATTCAGTACTTTGGCTGAGGACATGAAACTTCTCGGCAGACCTGGAGTGTAACAATGCTGAAGAAATGGAGAGGAAGGGGGTCTGCTAAAAAGCAAGCAGTTCACAAATGCACAAGAAGGTGGTACCCAGTGTGATACATAGGTACAAATAGACCTGCAGGGGGCAGCCAACCCATTATTGCAGCTTCCACAGCCTAATGCAGAAGGAACTACTCTTTTGTTACGTGCTGGTCTTTTTGGATCAGTTGCTTTCAGTGTAATGAATGGGTGCATAAATGGGACCAATATCTTCCTATCTACTTTTCAGAATTTTGATGTAACTCACTCTTAGGAGGTTGAAAATTGCATCTAGAGAAGACAGAAGTTTAAACAGAACTTATGCTTCAAATGCAGGAATTATTGTGTAGCTCCCTTATGTACTTAGATGGTTAGGTCTTCAGATGGCTGGCAGGGTGAGGAGGCTGGTATAATTTTCAAGAACATTTTGTTTAGCTTGCAGTAACAATTTAAATGTGCCATTTTTTTATGTTTTCAGAATTTCACCTGTATTAAATCCTCTCATGGGAAAATATACTTATCTCTGCTGTGGTGAACAGGTAGACATTGGCCACATTGTAACTGGATTATTCTAATGCCCTGGGTCTGTACCTTTCTGGGGGACATCATTTCATTTCTAACCAGCATAGAATTCTGTAGCACTTTGTCTATTGGGAGTACTTTAGGAGTACATTATAAGAAACATCCAAGTCTCTGCTATGCAGTTTGCAGTAGCATCTAATGAAGTTCTTTTGCTCCTTCAGGATGTATTACCTTTGAAGCCCTACATGGAGTGGGTCCTGCACTGGTCTTAGCTGAATAGTGGCTAGGAATTCATTAATATGTAGTTGGCGGAATGGCACATTTGCTTGACTGACTTTGTCATAATCAGGACATTACCTTTGCCCAAAGGAACAGACCTTGAAAATGGTTGCAAAATCTAGGATGTACAATGTGAGAAACCCAAAAAGAAACCTATTCATAAAATTTATTCAAAACCAATGTCAGACTTTCTCTATGATTTGTCATGCCTTTCAGTAAAGCAGGTTTCAGGGAGTAGTCCTAGAACCCTTTTGAATAACTGACAGACATACTGATCAAGTACATATATCACTTTGCATCTGCTTCTGTAGTGAGAGAAGAACCTGCTAAGTAAAAGGGTTTCTAATATTAAAATACACAGAGGAGATGTCACTGTGGCCACTGTCATGTACTCATTTGCTTTCCTTTAATTGCATGATTTGACATCTTTATGTCAATAAAACATTTTGAAATAGTGGTGCTTTTGCAGTCAATTCCCAAATACAGCTTAGAATATGATAAAAAAAATGCTGAAGGCCACTTAGATGAGGAGACGGCACTGAATTTTGAAATGTCACACAATGGGTCAGTACATAGATACCACATCCCGTACGGTACTATAAATAGAAACACATGGTCCACATACAGTTTTACAAAGCTGGGCCCTCACCATGAACCCCTTTGCTGAGGACTTTCCCTTATCCCCTTTTTTATTATTCTGACTCCTGTGTCATCACTAGTTTTGAAGGAAGGATATGATGACACTCCAAGTAAATGGTAGCTGTTGTAATATTAGCATTTTGGTGAATTGGTTTTGTTGATTTAGGCATTGACATGTGATATTATAAGGAATAAAAACCCATCCCACTACTCAGGTTTTTGGTGTTGTAGAAGTTCTGTAGCTGAGTATCATGTACTTCACGTAGTTAAGGTACTTCCAGTTAAACTCCACATATAATTTAAGAGGCTGGCTGTGATTCTGTGTTTCAGTTAAGGTTTTCACAATAAAATGTGTTGAAATGTATTGCTGACTGGACATTCTTCTACTCGCCTTGTAGTGTGTTCTTCACACTCTGGCATTTATATTATTCAGTTTAAAAAAAATAATGTTGTTGTACTATTCAGGGCAGGCCCTGTTGGTACCAAATGACTGCATTTCATGTCACTGGATTTTTGGGGAACATGAGTACACTTCTTATACCCTGTCAGATTTGTACTGGACTTCAACTTTTCACTAACTGTGCTAATAGGTATAGGTGGGGGGTGGGGCATAGACATCTACCCCTCATGGATCAGAGAAGAGTGCTCATTTATTCTGCTAATATGTAGGTCTGTTCTAACAATGACCATGGTCATAGTTTCACCCGTTTACTCTTCTTTTTAGGTTTCATACTACTATTCATGAAATACTGGGGTGCAGAAGGTGAAACCCTCAAAAAGAAACATTTTCCTAAAATTTATCAAAACCCATGTCAGACTTTGTCTAAAGGTTTTCACAGCTTTTAGTAAAGCTGGCTTCAGGAAGTGGTCTTGGAACCTTTTTTGAATAACTGATGAGACTTTTGCTGATCACATATATCCCCTTACTTTTCATCTGAAGCGCTTTAGTTATATGGCCACAGATTTCCAGTTGTCAAGAGATTCCTTTCATAGTCATAACAAGGCATATACCCACAGATCATGTGACAACTGGAAATGAAAACACTAATCAAAGGAGCATATTAGTAGGGGTAACACTAAAATAAAAGAACAGGAACTCATAATATCTTACAGATGTATTTGTGAAGCTGGTCATTTATGCCTTCAAAGCAACATAGCTAATAAGTAATCAGAAAGACTTAAACTACCATGTCATTGTGAAACGATTTTCTAGTACCTTAACCATGTTCAACTGTACAGCAGTTTATTGTGTATATACAAGTACAGGTGCATTGATGCTGTACTCAAACTACAGATCAGAATGTCTCTGGCTATACACCCATCTTCCTCTATGGCATTGTTTGTCTAAGCAATGTATATTTGGGCTTCCCGAGCTAACATTTGAAGCCTCCCCTCACCTTTGTGTGTGTGTGTGTGGGGGGGGGGGGGGGGGTGTAGGTGCATTGTTATGCTTTAACTTTCTAGGTCATTTTGTATAATGATGCAACGACTGTAATTATGCTACATTTAACCTGAAGGTGGCCTGGTCTTTGCAAATAATAAGTAACTGGATATGTATACTGACCTGACAGTTTGTTGAAATGTAGTGCTGGTTGGGCATTCTCCTACTCACATTATGCTATATCAAATTAAATTATAGATGTTTAATGTAATGTAACTCTGTGCATGTATTTTTTGCAACTAACTCTGATTTTTCCCCCTGTACTTCAATGTAAAGGGGGTTTTGCTCAATAGGACCTAACCGAGTCAACAGACTGCAGTAATAAAAAACAGAGATGCTGGCTTAGAAGAATTTGACATGAGTTGCATTAATTTCTTTAGCAACATGACTGCTTTTTGTATTTTTGTTAAACACAAGAAACCATATTTGTATTGTGAGCTTGAACACAGTGTATGGCCTTTTTTTATTTAAAGTGTCCATTAGTATGTTAACTGTCAGCTCTATTTTTCCCAAACACAGTCTATTTTTCTTACGCCTGTTTGATAGCTTGTGGCATTCTGTAAGAAAAAATGACTAGCAGCACCATTATCCTAGTCAGGATTGAGAAAGTTTGATCCGTGGATATGCTGTTTGTTGCCTCCAATACCATGTAAAGCTGACATATTCAATGTTTTGTAAGTGCATGAAGTGGGCCAGGTTATTAAATGCTGAGCAGATTTATTAAAAGGCTAGCAGTGATTCTATGAACCTGTTAAGGTGTTCACAATAAAAACGACATTCCCAATTAACTGTTGTTGTGACCACTGTGTATAGGAAGGTTAAGGTAACTATCTTCTTATTGTCTCAAAACTGTTTATGTAGTTGCTGCATTAAGTCGTTTTCTAATATATGCACTTTCAAACCTGCCATTACGGTTTGTACAGTGGGGACTTGAGCAGTGAATGTTGTTAAGATAGAGGGGGAAATTAAGCTGATTCCTTTTTGATCTTATACAGGTATGTTAGGATTCTGTATCCTGTTTGTTATTGTAGAGCCATCTTGCACGTACACAGATGGCATGCTAGAACAGTGCAGGAGAGAGGAAAAAGAATGTAAGGGAATATTATTTTCTGATCGGTGCTGACAATGTGCCATACCCTCTCCCTACGTGGCACTCAGTGAAATTTATATGGAAAGGCTAAGGTAAAAACAGCACCCACCTATATGCTTTGATTAATGGCAGGCACTACAACCTGACTGTAGTAGATACTATTGCATTTTTAAATATATGTTTGTAGAGTAGTGTGTACTTATTCAGAAAATGTAGAAAATCAGTAAATCTCCCATTCCCTTCTTCTTCTTCTTCTTCTTCTTCCACATATCAACTGCATTCGTAAAACTGGAGGGGACCAAACTCCAGTGCTTGTTCCCTGTGTTAAGAACATTGATCCCATCTTTTAGTACATATGTCTGGATTTATATTATATCACTGAGTTTTTGGAAACTCGAAATTCAAATGGATGAGACCAGATGATTGAGTTTCTGAAAACCTGAAATTAAAAACAAACAAACAAACAAATGTGCATTTGTGCAGAGGGGCAAGCCCTCAAGCACCCCATGTGAGGGGGCTGCACCCCCACACTCCTGCAAATTGTATATACCAACTCCAAGATTGCACTACAGTGGGGAAAAAGGTAAGTTCCCAGATTCCCCCACTGTACCATGATATACATAAAAGTGTTTCAATGGGGAATTTTTTCATTTGTTGTTTACACCCACCAACAAGATATTCATTCTTAGTTTTTTTAAGCTCTTAACTTGTAGTTTTAGGCACTGGATTCATCCACAATGGTTACTGATAACCACTAGTGTGTTGTTTGTTCAATCAAAGTGTATGGATTTAAACTTCGTGTTTTTAGCATTTACTGATTCTGATGAAGTCCTGAGGGAAAGGAAGCACTTAACCAATTGTTTGTACTTGGAATAAAGTTTGTTTTGCTTATTGCACCGGTGCTTCATATTCTTGTTTTTCTATTGCACAGGTATTGAAGCTTTATGTAGGGGTTTATGTCTAAGATTTTTCGATCCTTAGACTGTGTAGTACCAATGTTTATCTTTCGACCTGTTTTCAGTGGATTTGCTGCTACTCTGTTGGAATCGTGTCATTACACTATGTGAGCCTCTTGTGCTGGTTATTAGTCCCTTGGCTACATGTTCACATGCAGTTTACAGTTGGTTGGAGTTATGTTGCCCAATAAACTGTATTTGAAATGAAACATGTTCCCCACTTTTTGAATATTTACTCATTCTACCACTTTTATAATTTATGCAAATTTGACTCACGGCTACCAAACAGAGCACCCTGTCCCATTTCTTAGTATCCTTTATCTCAAAAATACAAAACCATTTTCTCAGTGAATCCATAAATGCAGTACAGTGAATAACATAGCATCAAAAACACATGTAGACTATCCACTGTGGTTTTTGTACTCACAGCCAAACATGTGATGCTGAAGGTGCTCACTCCTTCAGTACAACCTTGTCCTTTATGGACATGACTAGGTATCCAGTCTGCCAGTCTCACTTACATAAGTTGTCATTGTTTTTTGTTTTTAGTAATCCCTTTCTCCATGCCTAGAAGTACTAAAAACATTGGAAGTGGTTATTTTCCCAGTGCTGCCTATCTCCCTGGAAACACTGGTAGGCACCAAATCCACCTGTTTAAGTTTCTGTTGCAGGTGATAAAAGGAGCATTTTCTTCCATTGCACCTTTCATTCTTTAGCTGGACTGTAATGTAATGATACCAGGTAACTTGTCCCCAAGTGTGTAGCAGTCTTGTTTATTGCTATAACTAATACCAGACCATCATTGGGCCATATAAGGGCATATTGGCTTCAACAGTTGATATTTAAAGGCTAAAAAATAAATAAATAAATAAACATGTTCATCATTTTGGCGGCCATCTTTCTCTATCCATTGAGAATCCTGTATCAGATACAAAGCCCCCTACATATTCACTTGCTTTTGGTGCTGAAAGCTACGTGCTCTATTTCCACACCAGTTAGTTGGATTAATTTTCCAGTACTGACGTTGCAGTGTAGCATGGAGGGAGAGGTGCAACACTCCTAAGTGTGCCACGCTTCAAAAGAGATGTTAAAATGAGGATGTATCTGTCTGGGTTGGTTGTAGTTAGGTGAACATAAAAGATCCCATTCTACTTATCAAAAAAAGTAGGGGAAGTTCCCCAGTGCTCTGGCCAGATTTCTCCTATTCAGTATGAATACGACCTCGGGTCTCCCCTGAACACACACACACACACACACACACACACACACACACACACACACACACACACACACACACACACACACACACACACACACACACAAGTCTGGCACAGGTTTACTAGCTATGCACCCTTCTGCCCAGACTATAAGGTAGATGTTGTTCTTGATTCACTGTTGCAGTCATTACATTTGGGTGATCTGCTTGCAGGTAGCCTTCAGTCAGCCTGATTAACAAAGTCTTGGGTCTTGTGTCAGTTGCTGTCCCTTCTTCCATGATGTCAGGTCATCAGGGGTATAAAACATGCAGCCGACGCCATTACATCAGTCTGGCTTGCCGTGCGGTGCCCGAAGCAGAAGCAGTTTGCAAGTGCCAGTCGGCCAACTCCTGAAATTTTCATTTTCAAGTTTCAGAACCGAAGTCTTCAACTAAAGCTAAGTACCCCATTGGGGAAACTTTTTCTTGCTCCTTACCGATGTCAGTAAAAGTTAATAATTGCATTACTTGTGGAAAGCAAATACCTCATAAAGATTTTCATTCATACTGTATTCCTTGCCCAGGCCCAGACCACGATGTACCTTGCTGTCAGTTTTGTGCTTTATTTAATCAGTGCACTATCTGTCATCGGTATATTTTCATCTCTAAATATTTCGGTTCTCGTTTAATTATCTAGAAATGTCTTCGGTTATCCATCCGACTACCGGGATTCTGAAAAAACGCAAAGATTATTTGTTTTATTTTTTATTTATTTTATTTTACATTTGTTGACCGGGCTAGTCTAGCTGGAGATATTTCCATTTTCAGTAGAGGCCCGGGGAGAAAAGCTCCACATATTGAATAATAATATAGAAAAAAACAAAGCAATAAGAGGCAATGCCACATACATTAGGAAGGAATTAACGTAACATTGTACGGTGAACCATCGGGATAAAAATGTGGAAGATAACATTTACATAACATTTGTTGGCAGAGTAGTAATGTAAAGGAAGAGAGAGAAGTGAGGTTACAGGCTAATAGTAGAGTATTAGTCAGGGTTACAGCAAGGGCATAACCATTGAAGTTTTAGGTGATTTTTAAGATTAAGTTTGAAGAGGGGAAAGGAGGAAATAGGGGTTAGGTTGGGTGGCAGCATGTTCCATTGCTTACCTGTGGTGGTGGAGAACAAGGAGTCACCAGCCAAGTTGTTAGATTTGGGTATATAAGCTAGGAGTTTATTAGAGGAATGAAGATTATTATAGGGTGTTATAAGATTGTTTAGTGTAGGTGTGTTGTTCGGTAGGTAGAAGATTTTGTGAGCAGTTGTTAGTTGAGAGAGTAGCATTTTGCAGTTCCAGTTACAAACCTTGCAATACTGTTGTAGGCTTTGGTAAGTTTGTTGAGATTGTTTTGCTTTAAATTGGTGTAAATGGGAGAAGCATAGAGGAGGGTAGAGAAAATGAGAGTGGGCAGCGGTAGTTCTTGCTTTTGGGGTGAGGAAGGGTCTTATCCTATACAAGGAGCCTAATTTTCTGTTAACGGACTTAATGGTGTTATTAATATGATTGTCAAAAGTGAGTTTATTGTCTATTGTAACTCCTAATAACTTACAGGTCAGTTCAGGTGATATAAGGGTTCCATTACTAGCTAGGATGGAGAAGTGTATGGGAGGGTCTTGTTGTTAGGAGTAATCAGAAGTAATTTTTTGGCATTCAAGAGTGAGCACCGGTTTTGGAACCATGTTTCTACTATGGAGAAGACAGTTTGGCTTAGAGATTTCAGCAGATTTTGCAGAACAGATGATAGTAGAATCATCAGCATACTGTATGCAGGTGGATTGAGGAATAGCTACATGAAGATTATTTATGAACAGAGAGAAGAGAAGGGTCCTAGAATAGAGCCTTGAGGAACTCCTAGTAAAACAGGGAGATATGAAGACAAGTGATTTTGCCACAAAACAGCTTGTTTTAAGACTTGAACCAGAGGATAGAATCAGAATCCAGAGAGGATTGACCATGTCAAAGGCTTTGACAGGTCAATGAAAGAAGGGCAGTGGTGGTGCTGTGAAAGGGTCTAAAGCCATGTTGGCAGCTGGCCAGGATGTTATTTTTAGTTAGGTAGTCTATTAGCTGATGATGGATACATTTCTCCATGATCTTAGCTAAAGGTGAGAGTAGTGCTATGTGCCTATAGTTGTGATGTGAGATTTTCCAAAGATTGGGGATAGTGCTTTCAGAAATGGTATGGTTAATGAGAATAGCTACAGGGTGAGCAATGCTCTGGCTGCAAGTTGAAGGTATTCAGCTGGAAGGTTGTCATCAGAGGATTGATATGGGTTTTATCTTGAAAATAGGAAGATTGTCATGTTGGGAATTAGGTAGGTTAGTGTTTGTAGAGCAATTTCTAGATTGGTTTTGTTTTCTGACTCTAGGGTGGAGGGCCTAGAATGGCCGGGCTGAAGAAGGCTATTAATGGCAGTCCAAAATTTTTGTGGATTGTTAGTGATCAGAGAGTATGGCTTTTTAGTGAGACATCTCTAGTTGCTAGGATTTGTTTCTTATACTTATAAGAAAGTATTTTTGTTTTGTGTCTTTTGAGAGCCAGGAGCAGATTTGAACTTTATCCTGATAGATCATCTAGTATTGTTAAGAATTTGTGGTTAAAGTAGCTGACAGAGTTGCAGGCATTTAGTTCCATTTGAAATAAGTCAGGATTAAAATGTTTTTGGTTCTGGCAGTAATAAACTTGGGAGGTTTTTTTATGTCGCTTTTATGCCTGATGATGTATCATCTGGCAGGGTTCCTACTTGATAGTTTTGTCTTTGTTTATTGACTAGAATCCAGTCTAGGATGGTCTCTTTGTTGTTAGGTTTGTTGATTCTAGTAGTGGTGGTAATAGTTTGTTTAAAGTTATGTAGGTTGATATAAGAAGAGGGATTATCATTGTTGATACTATACCAGTCAGTGTTGAGGTCTCCTAGAATAATAGTTTCTTGTGGGTAGGTTGAGGAAATCAGGACAGGGTATCTTCTATATTAGTAATGTTATGGCCAGGGGGTAGGTAGATGCAGAATATATATATAGCTTTGTTGGAGTTTATCTGAAATTTAGAGATCAAGATTTCAGCTGAGTTATCTTGGGTTGGGTTATGGGGTATAGGGGAGATTAGAAGATTGTTTTTTAATCTGTCATTTCTTAGTATGTTATATCCTGGTGGGGTTATTTCATTGTCAGTTGTTGTAGGTTTTAACCATGTTTCTGTGAGGCAGAAAATATCAAATGAGAATGTTAAGATGCCCAATTTTAAGGAGTTAGGAAAAGAATGTGTAGCAGTTGAAAAGTTAGGTTTAGTGGTTCAGTTTTATGGGAATAAGTCTGTGGTATTTAGCCAAATAAGGTGATTAAGAGTATAGCCATTTGTAGGGTGTGTCTGGAAATAGTTATCATGATTTATCATGATTCAATGTGAGTAGAGGTATTAGATTTAGAGCTAGATTATAAATAGGCAAAATATCAAAGTAGAGAGAGCAGGTGACACTGTGGAGGAAAGAGAGTATTTGAGAGCAGATGTTGGGAGTATGTGAAGTGGTAAAGGGAAATGCTGTGATGTTAGGTTAGTGGAAGTGGTAAAGGTGTAGATACAAATGGAAAGTAAGAGATAAGAAAACCATATACAGGTAGGGTAAGAACTGGAGTAAGCTTGCTGGGTGGGTGTGTGTTTGGGTAAGAGAATTGGTTCTAAGTGTAATTGGGTGTTGGAAAAGAGGTGGTGTCATAGAAGTGAAAGGTTAGGGGGGGGGAGTGGGTGGGAATTGGGGTAGGGAGTCTGGGGAGAGTAAGGGGATACGGATGCTGGCCCTGGCGAACCTGCAGGCAGGGCCCTAAGGGCTTGAACGCAGGGCAGGCCCTATCCTAGACCACATACAAACACCACACAAAAGTTTGCAAGATAGAGGTGTAAATACATACAGCAGTCACAGGGCAGGAACCACACCAGGTGAGCAAAGGCACACACACAGCAACAGGGAGACTAAGAGAGTGTGAGGCGGAGTGTAGTGGAGAAAGAGAATAGAAAGAAAAAATATGTAGGATATAAGTATGAAAGTAAGGCAACAAGCTACAATATATCCAAGAAGGCAGCAAGTAATCTAGTGTTAAGTAATGCACTTAAAAAAAAAGTAGCGCGACTGCACTTGTAACTACAGGTAATACACATAAAACAAAGAGTAGCGACTGCAGTTGTAACCACATTCACAGTCATATACCCTGATTAACACAGAAAAAAAACAGGTAAAACCGGTATGTATGTAAGGCAAATGAAAGATAGGACATGAAAACAGGACTGTGGGTAACCTGCTTAAAACAAAAGGTAGCGACTGTGTTTGTAGCCTAAATTATAATACTATGGCATACTTAACTGCATATAGAAATAAGTGCTGGGAAGGTGAATTTTAAAATTTAAAACCTCACCAATTGCACTTGCTTATAGATGTCAGGAAGGAAAAAAGGAGAGAGAGGAGGGGGAGGGGGGCAGATTCCCAAGAAAGTAAGTGGTGTGAGAGGGCTGAGCCAGCTAAGAGGGCAGGCGACAATGAGGTGGGGAAAAGATAGTACAGGTAGAGATATGCAGGACGGTTAATGGGACCAACAGGTGGAATGACCCAGAGTGTAAGGTAGGTAGTACTGGGCTTCTTAGAAGAGGGAGATCTAGAGAGTTCAGAAGAGAGACAAAAGGGAAAGAGATAGGAAGAAACAAGAAGTGTAAAGGATGAGGGAAGAAAAAAGGTAGTAGTAGTAGAAACAGTGAAAGAAAGCAGGAGTGGAATCAATCAATCAAGATAAGAGAGACTAAGTAGTGCTGAGTTACAAGTCTAGAGGGCAGAACAAACTGCAAGGGGAAATATATACCTAAAAGAAAATAGTAGTATTTCAGTCTGAAAGAGCTAACAGTTGGTACAGATTTGGACAGGAGAAAAGCCTGGGCGTTGGATGCTGGGTAGCCGCTGGCAGACACGAGGCAGGGCCCTATCCTAGACCACATACAAACACCACACAAAAGTTTGCAAGATAGAGGGGCAGGAACCACACCAGGTGAGCAAAGGCACACACACAGCAACAGAGGACAGGCTGATTTAGCAGTCTTTAGGCAGACACTAAGTGCTTCCAGAAGGTTTGTTAGATAGCTTCAAAAGTTGGGAGTTTCACAGGGCAGGAACCACACCAGGTGAGCAAAGGCACACACACAGCAACAGAGGACAGGCTGATTTAGCAGTCTTTAGGCAGACACTACACACACAGCAACAGAGGACAGGCTGATTTAGCAGTCTTTAGGCAGACACTAAGTGTGCTTCAGAAGGTTTGTTAGGGTCCAAAAGTTGGGAGTTTCACAGGGCAGGAACCACACCAGGTGAGCAAAGGCACACACACAGCAACAGAGGACAGGCTGATTTATTGATACAAGGTGATCAGGAAAGACAGAGACAGGCCACCGAGGTCCAAAACTGCCAATGATGCTTCTCATAAGCCAGTCGCCAGTTTGCTGGTACAAAGTGAGGCGCTTTCACAGCCCCTGATACCCGCTACTTCTGATTCGCAGGCCTCTACTGAGACCCATTCGGAGTCTGGTATGCCATGAAATGCTACAACTATGGAACCCACGGATGTCTCTACCTTTGATGGGTCCGGAGCAGTTGTGCAGGCAGCGGCTTCTGAGGGTGTATTCAGGCCTATGGACTTGCATATTAAACTGACGCCTCCTTCTTTACGTAGGCCTAAATCTCGATCCATGCCTAAAAACCTGATGCCCAGGACACATGCTCAGGCCTGTATGCCTAAGAAACAAATGATAAGAATGGCTGAAGATCTAATAACTCTAATCAGAGGTAGCCAACCCCACTTTCTAAGAGGGCTAGGACTGAAGTTGATTATGAATCTTCTGATCAGGATTCTGTTTTTTGTGATTCTTCTGATGATCTAGATTTGCACTTATCTACTTATGAAAATTCTGATGCAGAGGACTCCATTCCCTCTGCTTCCCCTCCTGAGGATTTTTCTTTTGGGGAAACCTTGCATACTCTAATGGAGCATTTCACCTGGGAAAGCCAGGATTTTTCTGATTCAAAAAAGAGGCTTAGGGATTTCCTTCTCCTACCTCAGCATAGGCCTTTAGCTGTTCCTCCTGTACTAGACATTGTTGATGCTTTTTCGGAATCTAGTTTGTCCCCTGATTCCCTTCCTCCTGCTCCCAGAAAAACTGACAGATACTACAGGGTCCCTGAGTCCCACAAGTTCCTTTTTAAAAATCCTATTGCAGATCCAGAGACTATTTCACAGGGACCAATGGCATTAAGGCTTCTACTGCTAAAAATCCTACCCCTTCTGAAAGAGACTCCAGGGCGCTGGATAGATGGTATAAGAAGGTTTACACTTCTGCAACCTTGACCTTGGCCATTAGGGCTTTAAACTGCCAGTTTCATATGTTAAAGTATCAGCAACATGTTATAGGACTGCTTAAACAGAAAATGATGTTGATTCCTGACTGTGTGGAAAATAAAGAATTACAGGATTTAATGCATTCTGCTGAACAAGTTGGAAAACATACTTTGCAGTGTGGTTTTGATTCATTAGAGGCTTCTTGCAGGGCTGCTGTTACTGGGTCTGTGCTCAGTAGGCATGCTTGGCTTAAGGAGCAATCTTTGCCTGATCATGTCAAAGCTAAATTGTTGGATGCCAAAAATAGCTGAAAAAGGCAACAACAAAGCAGATAATCCTTTAAAACAAACTTTTAATCCAATTGATTATAAAGACAGTGAGCGCTTTCACGTTCTCACAACGTTTCATCAGACCTTAAGTAAAAATCATTAACTGACAACCATAAATAATAAATTCAAACCCTTCTGGCCTATGGTTCAACAGAAACAATTATGACATCATGTTGAAATTTAAAATTTAAAAAGACATGCATTATAAACAGCATTCTCCGAAATATATGCATAAATAAAGCATGCATCATGAGAAACACTTGTAAGACCCATGTGCATTCAATATGTAAATATTAATATAATACATATATTTATAAATATCACAAAAAATACACACATTTTTATATTTAAATAAAATCAAAGAATATATTAGTGTAGTTCATTCTAACAACTAAGCACAGTATATACGTATATTTATGTCTAAAAATCATTCACATAAAGCTGTGAAAATTAAAATTCTATTTAAAGTGACTAATGTGCATGTAGTCTGGCTGATAAAGGTTTTAACGTCATCCTATCATTCAGTCCACTCATTTTATGTGCTTGCAAGCGTATTGTCCATCTACTTTCTTTACCCTCCGTGTAAGTCTTAACATTCCCTAATCTACCTGATTTCTTAATCAATTCTAATGCTCTAAACTTAAATTTATGTGTCATACCATAGGTTAGCACATGTTGAGCTAATGCGTTCTTATCTTCTTTGTTTATAGCATAAATATGCTCTCTTACTCTTTCTCTGAGGGTCCTATTGATTTTACCTACATAGAAGGACTTGCATACCTGGCACTGTGGCAGGTACACCAAGTCCCTCGTCTTACAATCCACGTATTGTTTAAACACATAATCCTGTCTCGTATCAGGGTGAACAAATGTATTATCACCTGCCATGTATGGGCACTGGTTGCAGCCCCTACAAGCAAATGTCCCGTCTGTTTGAATAGCTTATAGTATGAATCTTTTCTTGCTCATAACGAAGTAATCGCTTAAGTGATTTTGTATTTCTATACGTGTATCTTGGCCTGTTACCTACTATCGTAGTGATATCATCATCTACATTCAATAATCTCCAATTTCTCTCTATTACTTCTCTTACCTTATTATTCCTATTAGTAAACGGAATAATCACTTTAAGCCCCTCATTTCCTCTTGCATTCAAACCTTCTTCATCAACCCTGTCAATATTTGTATTCTTTTGGAAGTATGGTCTTCCATTTCTATTCCTATGTGACCTACTATTATACATAGATCTCTCTATCTCACCGTCTTTATAACCTCGTTGTTTAAAGTTATCTGCCAATGTCTTACATGCTTCTCTGCAAGATTCATCATGACTAGTAAGTCTTGATACCCTTAGTGTCTGACTCTTCATTATATTAGGATAAATGTGAGTTGGATGCATGCTGCTCTGATGTAACAAGCTGTTTTTCCAACATCGTTTCCTAAACATATCAGTGTGTAATCCATCTTCCTCCTTGCTCAATTTCACATCTATAAATTGTAATCTCTTCTGGGAACTAACACATTCAAAAGACAGAAAATCTGTTGTCCCATTCAGATATTCCACAAATTCTTTCAATCGTTCACTAGTGCCCTTCCATGCAAGAAAAACATAATCTACAAAACGTCTGTAGTAACCAATGTACTCCCCATAATCTCCACTGTTCAATACATATGAGTTCTCCCAATATGCCAGCACTTGGTTGGCATATCAGTTCGCACACGGGGTGCCCATTGCCACCCCCTTAGTTTGTAGAAAATATTCCTCTTCATATATAAAGACATTATTATTCAATACAATGTCCAACAATGCCATGTATCTCATAATGAGATCCCTTGGCACTCCTTCAACTAATAAGAGCCTAACATACTCCATTCCTGTGTTGTTTGGTATGGATGTAAACAAAGAAACAACATCAAGTGAAACCAAAAGTTCATTGCCATTGTCTGAATCAGAAAAAACATACACTGCGTAGGTCTCTAAGAACTGTTGTGTATCACTAATTATAGTGGATACACCATCTACCACTGGTCTAAGTTGTTTTTCCAAATAAATGGAGAGAGTTTCTGTAAGCCATCCCCTCCCCGAGACTATAGGTCTCATATTGGGGTCCATCAAACTTTTATGGACCTTTGGCAGTCCCCTGAAAGTGGGGATGATCGGTTTCTCAACTAAGAAGTATCTATACAGATCTATGTGTATTACTCTACATAAAAGAAGGTCATATAATTCACTATGCACACTTTTTATGATCTTGTCTAGTTGCACCTTACTTAATAACTTATAAGTGTTGTTGCCAGCCAGTAGTTGCTCCATTTTCCTCTTATAGAAATCTCTATCCAACAACACCACAGCTCCACCCTTGTCTGCCTGTCTAATTACTATCTCAGCATTGTTCTGCAGTCTGTTCAAAGCTTCAGATTCTTTACTGGCTAAATTAAAAAAGTCAGGTCTGGTCTGTGACCTTGACAGTTGTAATAAATCACTTTCACAAGCTCTTTCAAATGCATCTGAAAGTGGATGCATCTGAGGTATAAATATAAAAGGTTTTTTTAAACACTGTATAACCATTATTCATATTATCCCCAAACATCATTTTCAGAGCCACATTTCTAGTGTACATTTTAATGTTTATAATCACATCCATTAAGTCAGAGTTTTTAGACGGTATAAATGAGAGACCTTTGTTTAGCAGAGATCTCTCACTATTGGAAAGTATATACCTGGATAAGTTAATAATCAAGTCCTCTGTATCGGTCGTAGCACCTTGCGCTGAAATTCGTACCTCTCTTGTGAACCCTTGCGCTTCCTCACACAGTTCTGTAGAGACCAAACTTGCCTCTCTATCTGGCAAATTGATAATGGAAAGGAAAAAAGGTTGTTGCTATCATCTGCCGGTATCTCCACATTCCATGTGGAAGTTGTGGCCGTTTCCTATTGAACTTGTTGAACTTTCATCCTGACATCCATGCTGCCCAGGTGTGAGACGACTTCCCTACCTGGCAAACACATGGTGCCTCCTTGAGCACTGCTGTTCTGAGTTCCCCTCAATTCTTCGGTTTGTTGCACCACCTGTGCCATTGTTTCCGGTGTCATCATCATTGTACCTTCAGTGATCCGCACCTCTCTGCTTGTGGAAGGTAGAAATGCTCTCTGTGTGTTGTTAGTCACATCTTTAGTCTCCCTGGGCCACGAGAAGACATTACCCCTGCGGAAATCATTAAAGTCTCTCTCCAATTTCTTCGTCTTCTCCTGTAATAATTTATTATCAAGTGCCGTTAAAGTGAGATCGCTAATGAAGCTGTCCATTTCTGTCACACTTAAGACATCCTTGAGCTCATTTCTTGAAGTAATTTCCATGGCCAGCACTGCTTCAGTGTTCTTATGCTGCTCAATTAGAAGCTTAATGTAACCATGTCTGGTGTCTAGGTTTAATTTTTGCCATTTTATTAGCAGTTCAGGATAGGTGGTACCGAAGGTAGGCATTTTTAAAACACATAATCCTCTCGGGTTAAAACTAAGACACGCCTCCATATGGAGTCTTTGCCATTGTGTAGACTTTAGTCATTTTATTCTCTGACTTTCTTGTCAACTGCAAAACATTCATGTTCCTGAGGGTACTTACTGTCTCTTCCCCTTCTCTCGTCAATTCTGTAGTAGTAAGGCGTAACAAAGGGTTGCTTTCAACATTGAAAAATCTTTGGAAGGAATCACTTCCCTCTAACAGACAAATGTTCTCATTTAATACTCCCTCTGCCATGTTCCAGTGACCGTTGAGAAACAATGTATCCAAATGAAAAGTGATATCATCATCTACATTCAATAATCTCCAATTTCTCTCTATTACTTCTCTTACCTTATTATTCCTATTAGTAAATGGAATAATCACTTTAAGCCCCTCATTTCCTCTTGCATTCAAAAAAAGCATGTAAGACATTGGCAGATAACTTTAAACAACAAGGTTATAAAGACGTTGAGATAGAGAGATCTATGTATAATAGTAGGTTACATAGGAATAGAAAAGGAAGACATTACTTCCAAAGTAATACAAATATTGACAGGGTTGATGAAGAAGGTTTGAATGCAAGAGGAAATGAGAGGCTTAAAGTGATTATCACGTTTACTAATATGAATAATAAGGTAAGAGAAGTTGTTGTTGTTGTGTCTTTCGGCTTTTCCCGGTTAGGGGTCACCACAGCGGAACTCCGGTCCGCTAATGATTGACAGTAGATTTTTACGTACCGAGTTGCCAGCCCTGACGCACAACCTTCAACGAAGGTACGCCCATTCATGCATGTCTCCAGACAGAAGACGCTCTTGCTGAGAATCGAACGGGACAACATCTTACTGTCAGGCGACAGCTCTACCGCAGCATCACCACTGCAGTAATAAGGTAAGAGAAGTAATAGAGGTAAGAGAAATTGGAGATTATTGAATGTAGATGATATCACTACGATAGTAGGTAATAGGCCAAGATACACATATAGAAATACAAAATCACTTAAGCGATTACTTTGTTATGAGCAAGAAAAAATTCATACTGTAAGTTATTCAGACAGACAGGGGACATTTGCTTATAGTGGCTGCAACCCCTACATGGCAGGTGATAATATATTTGTTCACCCTGATACGAGACAGGATTATGTATTTAAATAATACGCTGATTGTAAGACGAGGGACTTGGTGTACCTGGCACAGTGCCTGGTATGCAAGTCCTTCTATGTAGGTAAAACCAATAGGACCCTCCGAAAAAGAGTAAGAGAGCATATTTATGCTATAAACAAAGAAGATGGTAAGAACGCATTAGCTAAACATGTGCTAACCTATGGTATGACACATAAATTTAAGTTTAGAGCATTAGAATTGATTAAAAAATCAAACTGGAACAACAATAAACTGGTGTAAAAACAGAAAATGGCTGTACACAAGCTTAGGTAGTCACAAAGATCAAAAAGCTGGAAATGACCAGGCGAATAGTAGCAAGCTCCAAGTTTTGAACGCAATTTTTAATGACAAACAACAGCGTTTTCGCTGCAGACTCAGCTGAAGCTTCCTCAGAATCAAAGTTTTAAAATTTTAAAACAGTACCACCAGAAACTTGGTTCACTAGACGTCACCTCCTCCTCAATGCTAAAAAAACAAAACTTCTCCTTTTCACTCCTACCACTCGAGGGTCCCCATTACACTTCAACATTTTATCCAATGACACCACTGTTATCTCTCCTGACACATCAACTAAACTGCTAGGAATAACCATCGATAACAATCTCTCTTTTGATCAACACATCAATAACATCATCAAAACTGTTAATAAAAAAATTGGATCATTATACCATATCAAACCTTTTCTCACACCTTCTACCAGAGCTACTATTGCCCACTCCCATCTGATTTCTACCCTCTTTTATGCCTCACCTATCTTCACTAACCTTAAGAAGGCCAACCTAAATAAACTAGCAACTTGTTACAATAGCATTGCCCGCTTTGCCACCAGCAACCCTTTCAGAACACATCACTGTCAAAACCTAAAACTCCTAGGCTGGCTGGAGCTACAGAACTGTCTTTTGATCTCCCAACTTACCATGGCTCACAAGATACTGTACCAACCCTATAATACCCCTATACTTTCTCAACTTTTAATCCCTTACAATAATCTTACCTCCCTTCGATCTTCATCTAAACTCATGACCAAATCTGTAAAGTCCCATAACTCAGCTGGTGACTCTCTGTTCACTAATACTGTAGGAAGGATATGGAATCAGCTACCTACTGATATCACTCTAACCCCCTCCTTACCACTCTTCAAACAAAAAATCAAACTGTACTTCCAAAATCACTGGCTCTGCTCCTGCAGGACTCCTGACTAATCTTGTTCTTTCCCCCTACACTTCTACTATCTTTACACTATACTTATTTACTTTACTTATTCCTTCTTCCTATTACCCTGCTACCCTCCTCCTATGTTCTTACCCTCTCCTCCTTTCTCTCTCCCCACTCCTCTTTTCCATCAAAATACTCTTTTCCACTCTACACTATTGCCTCTTTCTGCCTTCTGCCTATGTACTTCTTCTGTAATTCCTTTCTGAGTCTCCCATTCTACTTTTTTCTCTCCAACAGATTTCAAATATATGTTGCTAATCTTGATGTTTTGTAATGTTTTACTGAATAATAATTTTTTTGACTATGTTCCTTAGGAATTTTATTTTTTTTTTTTGTATTACTAAACATATATTCTTTGTGTACTGAATTTATTTTATTATTTGTCTCCTTGTAATTTAGTATCTGTGGAGCTTTTCTCCCCGGGCCTCTACTGAAAATGGACATATATCCAGCTAGACTAGCCCGGTTAACAAATGTAAAATAAAATAAATAAAATAAAAATTTTATAGTTACGTACATTACGTTAATCAAGTAATTAAAAACATTTAAAGATACAACGTATATTTGTGCTTGATCTATTTACTTTGTTTGTATAACAAAGTACACTTAATATTTATTTTAAAACATTTTAAAATATAAAAAATGCATCATTACCAACTAACAACGTAAACTCAATAGTCCTATAAAAACTATGAATAGTCCAACTAATATTTAACTGTGCTTATTCAAATAATAAGCCATGTATTCAACACAGTCCTGTCAGCAATAACTGGTGTGATATTCAAAAAGGACTACTAAACTAAGCATTATAAAAACTACTTAATATATTATGAAGTGAATAAATACTAGTAAATTTTGTTTACTACATATTCATTAAAAGTATCTATGTATATGTATATAAAATAACAGTCTCAAATTAATGTTAACTAGTATTTACAAGTATCTACAATACATGCAACTTTTATCTCCTGTAGTTCCTCATTTTTAACACACAAGAGATATTACAATGGTCATTTAAACCCGGAAAACTAAAGGAATTTAACAGTAACTGCCATTCTAACTCACAAATTTCAAGTAATAACGGAACTGGACCGCCTCTTATAGAGGGTGCTTCTTCGTCTATAGCTATAAAATGAAAACTATGGCCTGGATGTTTTGTACAGTGTTTAGCTAGGGCATTTTCTATTTTGTTTTTCCTAATTGCATATAGGTGTTCGTAGATTCTATCTTGGAATCTACGGTCTCTTTTGCCTATATAATATGCCTTACAGCAGTTACACTGGGCCAAGTAAACTACAGACTTAGAGTCACAGTTAAGTCTATGATGAATGTAATATTTCTTATTCCTAATCGAAAAGGAATTCACAGCTTTCACTTCTCTACAATAGTTGCAAAGGCCGCACTGGAAACATCCCTTTGATCTTGTAGACACATGCAGTACATTATTCCTTTCAAGTATAGTTTTTAAGTTACAACCTCGTTTAAATACAAATTTTGGCCTGTCCCCAAGTTTTTCAAACAATTCCTCGTTATTCAAAATATAATACCAATTCTTAGTTAGGATGTGTTGTATATCCCACAAATTGGTATTAAAAGTCGTAATGAAACTGGTCTGAAAACACTTTGTTCCATTGTTATCTAAACTAGAACTATCCCTCAGCTCAACATTAGTTTGTTCTATTGGGAGATTGGTAGTCACTCCCTGTATTACTAAGTTGTTGTGTATTAGAAGGGGAGGGTACAAGCCTTTTGTACGCTTAAAATTAATTTCATCCAAAAGTTCAGTAAACATACACATTGGATAGTCTCTGTTCATAAACATTTCTTTCAGCTTGTTGCATTCATATAGAAAAGCTGTTTCTCGGCTACACATTCTTGCTGCTCTTACTAGTTGGCCTTTAATGATAGCTCTTTTTTGCTTGTAAGGATGTGCACTGTTAAAATGTAAAAAATGAATTGCAGTGTGTTGGTTTCCTATGAACTGTAGAAAAATATTCTGAATTAATTAGATCTTTATATAGTTTTACATCTAAGTAATCAATCTCCATTTCCGAGAAGTTAAATGTAAACTTTAAGAATGGTGTAGTGGTATTGAATGAAACAATCAAAGATGATGCTGATTCCATGTTACCTTTAAATAAAATAAAGACATCATCTAGGTATCTTGTGTAGTATTTGATTTTGTTAATAAAAGTCTTATTACAAAATATGAACAACTTCTCCCAATACGCCATAAACAGGTTAGCGACACTGGCACCGCATGGTGACCCCATCGCTATACCCTGTTTTTGTAAGTAAAACTTGCAAAAAAAGGACCTCAGAGGACCGGATGTCTCAAACCTGTTGCCACTCCGAAAATCAGCTTATGTTAGAGTGGTATGAAAAAGCCTGGGATGCGCCAGGCGAAAGCGCTCGTTTTTTACGATTTTTGGTGGATTATTAAAAGCAACTTTGGCTTCTTATGGACTGATCTTTTTATTTTTGGACACAGAACTTCCTGTTACATTGAACCTTGTTTTCAAACTATTTGCTGAAGGGTCACTGGTATACCACTCTAACATAAGCTGATTTTCGGAGTGGCAACAGGTTTGAGACATCCGGTCCTCTGAGGTCCTTTTTTTTGTAAGTAAAACTTCCCATTGAAGGTGAAGTAATTTGATGTTAGAACTATATCCAATAATTCAGATACTATGTCTATTTCATTTTGTGTAGCTTTTAACTCAATAAGCATCAAGGAAATCCATTCTGCTGCTTCTAAATGAGGTATAGATGTGTACAAATCCACAACGTCAATTGTCATAAAATTGAATGAACTATCAAATTCTATATTACACATGTTTTGAAGGAATGTCCATGAGTCCTTACAAATACTAGGTATAAATTTCAAATATTTAGTCAAAATAGTTTCTACAAGTTGTGCACAAGGATAAGTTATAGAAAGGCGGCTGTCAATTAGAGCACGTAGTGGTGGGTTTAACATATCCTTGTGAATTTTCGGGATACCGAAAATCACTGGGTTTTTTGGCATGGATATGTTAATATAGTTGTAAGTGTCCAAATCAATTTTTCCACTGATGAATAAATCTTTAAAGTAGCCTCTTATTCTAGCCTGTGATGTGTTTATTTCATTCAGTGAAGAAATGCTGTAAGTAGGACTGCTTAGAACCAAATCCATTTTTTCTATGTATGTATGATTATCAAATATTACCAACCCTCCACCTTTGTCTGGTTTGACCACTCTAACTGCTGATTAACTAAGGAATTTGAGACAAGATAGTTGTTCTTCTGTAACATTGTGTTTAACTTGTTTGTTCAGAAGTGAATTAACATGTTGCATGTGTCGGATATCTAACTCGCATGCACAAAAACACCAGGCAACACACCTTTCACTAACACAGACTGCTTGAGTAATGAAAGGGCAGACTCATTTCCAACTCCGAACATGCAAGACTCGGAGTATTTGGAAGATAGCACTGACGACCAATTCATACAAGTACCTAGGCGCAGTAATAGAATAAGGGCAAACTATAACAAGAATGCCCCTCAACCATATGCGAATAACTACTACAACAATAATAACAACAACAAGGCTAACAATGGTCGTTTTTTAGGAGCACGGAACTCGAAGTTCCAGCAGAAAAACAGGAACAATTTCCAGAACTAGACATTACATCTGTCTATAACAACACTGTCTCAGCTACCAACAAGCTTAAAATATTAACCAACTGTAAAGGGGACTTTAGTATCTACAATTTTTCAAGCATAACCTTGGACCCATGCCTAGTTGAGTTGTTAGCATTTGGGAACACATTTGTCCCAACAAGGATATGTAACATAGCGAAAACATTGATTGACTTGAAATGCTATGTACGTAAATTGAACCTCGATTTGTTGTTTAATAGCAAGGACTTTGAAAATGCTCCTAGACTAAAACTAGCTAGCACTTTCAATCCTCCATTACATATAATTTTAGCATTGTTTGAGAGTGCATGTGAGTTAGATATCCGACACATGCAACATGTTAATTCACTTCTGAACAAACAAGTTAAACACAATGTTACAGAAGAACAACTATCTTGTCTCAAATTCCTTAGTTAATCAGCAGTTAGAGTGGTCAAACCAGACAAAGGTGGAGGGTTGGTAATATTTGATAATCATACATACATAGAAAAAATGGATTTGGTTCTAAGCAGTCCTACTTACAGCATTTCTTCATTGAATGAAATAAACACATCACAGGCTAGAATAAGAGGCTACTTTAAAGATTTATTCATCAGTGGAAAAATTGATTTGGACACTTACAACTATATTAACATATCCATGCCAAAAAACCCAGTGATTTTCGGTATCCCGAAAATTCACAAGGATATGTTAAACCCACCACTACGTGCTCTAATTGACAGCCGCCTTTCTATAACTTATCCTTGTGCACAACTTGTAGAAACTATTTTGACTAAATATCTGAAATTTATACCTAGTATCTGTAAGGATTCATGGACATTCCTTCAAAACATGTGCAATATAGAATTTGATAGATCATTCAATTTTATGACAATTGACGTTGTGGATTTGTACACTTCTATACCTCATTTAGAAGCAGTAGAATGGATTTCCTTGATGCTTATAGAGTTAAAAGCTACACAACATGAAATAGACATAGTATCTGAATTATTGAACATAGTTCTAACATCAAATTACTTTACTTTCAATGGGAAGTTTTACTTACAAAAACAGGGTATAGCGATGGGGTCACCATGCGGTGCCAGTGTCGCTAACCTGTTTATGGCGTATTGGGAGAAGTTGTTCATATTTTGTAATAAGACTTTTATTAACAAAATCAAATACTACACAAGATACCTAGATGATGTCTTTATTTTATTTAAAGGTAACATGGAATCAGCATCATCTTTGATTGTTTCATTCAATACCACTACACCATTCTTAAAGTTTACATTTAACTTCTCGGAAATGGAGATTGATTACTTAGATGTAAAACTATATAAAGATCTAATTACTTAGATGTAAAACTATATAAAGATCTAATTAAGTCAGAATATTTTTCTACAGTTCATAGGAAACCAACATACTGCAACTCATTTTTACATTTTAACAGTGCACATCCTTACAAACAAAAAAGAGCTATCATTAAAGGCCAACTAGTAAGAGCAGCAAGAATGTGTAGCCGAGAAACAGCTTTTCTATATGAATGCAACAAGTTGAAGGAAATGTTTATGAACAGAGACTATCCAATGTGTATGTTTACTGAACTTTTGGATGAAATTAATTTCAAGCATTCAAAAGGTTTGTACCCCCTACTTCTAATACACAACAACTTAGTAATACAGGGAGTGACTACCAATCTCCCAATAGAACAAACTAATGTTGAGCTGAGGGATGGTCCTAGTTTAGATAATAATGGAACAAAGTGTTTTCAGACCAGTTTCATTACCACCATAAATACCAATTCATGGGATATACAACACATCCTAACTAAGAATTGGTATTATATTTTGAATAATGAGGAATTGTTTGAAAAACTTGGGGACAGGCCAAAATTTGTATTTAAACGAGGATGTAATTTAAAAACAATACTTGAAAGGAATAATGTACTGCATGCGTCTACAAGATCAAAGGGATGTTTCCAGTGCGGCCTTTGCAACTATTGTAGAGAAGTGAAAGCTGTGAATTCCTTTTCAATTAGGAATAAGAAATATTACATTCATTATAGACTTAACTGTGACTCTAAGTCTGTAGTTTACTTGGCCCAGTGTAACTGCTGTAAGGCATATTATATAGGCAAAACAGACCGTAGATTCCGAGACAGAATCTACAAACACCTATATGCAATTAGGAAAAACAAAATAGAAAATGCCCTAGCAAAACACTGCACAAAACATCCAGGCCATAGTTTTCATTTTATAGCTACAGACGAAGTAGCACCCTCCATAAGAGGCGGTCCAGTTCCGTTATTACTTGAAATTTGCGAGTTAGAATGGCAGTTACTGTTAAACTCCTTTAGTTTCCTGGGTTTAAACGACCATTGCAACATCTCTTGTGTGTTAAAAATGAGGAACTACAGGAGATAAAAGTTGCATATATTGTAGATATTTGTAAATACTAGTTATCATTAATTTGAGACTGTTATTTTATATACATATACATAGATATTTTTAATGAATATGCAGTAAACGAAGTTTATTTATTCATCTTCATAATATATTAAGTTGTTTTTATAATGCTGATATTAAGTAGTCCTTTTCGAACACCACACCAGTTATTGCTGACAGGACTGTATTGAATACATGTCTTATTGTTTGAATAAGCATACTTAAATATTAGTTCGACTATTTATAGTTTTTATAGGACTATTGAGTTTAGGTTGTTAGTTGGTAATGATGCATTTTTTATACTTTAAAATGTTTTAAAATAAATATTAAGTGTACTTTGTTATACAAACAAAGTAAATAGATCATGCACAAATACACGTTGTATCTTTAAATGTTTTAATTACTTGATTAACGTAATGTACGTAACTATAAAATTGGCGGTGCTGTTTTAAGATTTTAAAACTTTGATTCTGAGGAAGCTTCAGCTGAGTCTGTAGCGAAAACGCTGTTGTTTGTCATTAAAAATTGCGTTCAAAACTTGGAGCTTGCTACTATTCGCCTGGTCATTTCCAGCTTTTTGATCTTTGTGACTACCTAAGCTTGTGTACAGCCGTTTTCTGTTTTTACACCTGATTAAAAAATCAGGCAGATTAGGGAATGTTAAGACTTACACGGAGGGTAGAGAAAGTAGATGGATATCATGCTTGCAAGCACATAAAATGAGTGGACTGAATGATAGGATGACGTTAAAACCTTTTTTATCAGCCAGATCACATGCACATTAGTCACTTTAAATAGAATTTTAATTTCCACAGCTTTATGTGAATGATTTTTAGGTGGTGGTGGTGCTGCGGTAGCGTTGTCGCCTCACAGTAAGACATTGTCCTGTTCGATTCTCAGCTAAAGCGTCTTCTGTGTGGAGACATGCGTGAATGGGTGTACCTTCGTTGAAGGTTGTGTGTCAGGGCTGGCAACTCGGCACGTAAAAAATCTACTGCCAGTCATTAACAGACTGGAGTTCCGCTATGGCAATTACCTAACCGGGAAAAGCCGAAAGATACAACAACATGTGAATGATTTTTAGACATAAATATACCTATATACTGTGTTTAGTTAGTTGTTAGAATGAACTAGACTACATACATTCCTTGATTTTATTTAAATTTAAAAATGTGTGTATTTTTTGTGATATTTATAAATATATGTATTATATTAATATTTATATATTGAATGCACATGTGTCTTACAAGTGTTTCTTATGATGCATGTTTATTTATGTATATATTTCGGAGAATGTTGTTTATAAAGCATGTCTTTTTAAATTTTAAATTTCAACATGATGTCATAATTGTTTCTGTTGAACCATAGGCCAGAAGGGTTTGAATTTATAATCTATGGTTGTCAGTTAATGATTTTTACTTAAAGTCTGATGAAACGTTGTGATAACGTGAAAGCGCTCACTGTCTTTATAATCAATTGGATTAAAAGTTCGTTTTAAAGGATTATCTGCTTTGGTGTTGCCTTTTTCAGCTATTTTTGGATTTTTCTATGTTTATTCTGAAAGGCACTTTATCCAGGACTGATTGAGTGTTTTTCTTTTCCTTTAAATTGTTGGATGCTCCTTTAAATCCGGACCGCCTGTTTGGCAACAAGGCTGAGAAAGTTCTTAAAAAGTTGGAAGATAAAGTTAAATCTATGCAAACTGTTAAATGTTTTTTTACAAGTTCAGCCTCCTAGATTTAGTAGGCACTGGCCCTCTAAGAATTAGTCCTTTCCAGCCCCTTCTAGGTCTTCTCAAGCCAAACCCAGACACAGCAAAAACCCCAGGTTTCAGTCCCAGGGGACACAGACAACTAAGCAGTGGGGGGCCTCCACTTCCAAATCTGGGAATAATAAGACTCCCCCTATGGTAAACTGTCTCAATGACTTCCTTTTAAAATTTCCAAGCACTTGTTAACTGACTGCCCCTGTGGAGGGAAAGATTACTCTTCATGCAAAGAACTGGGAACTCATTACCCAGGACAAATGGGTTTTAAATATAGTGTCCCAGGGATACAAATTTTACTTTCACACGTTGCCAATACCGAGTGGGTAGCCAGACCTACCCCCAAATCAGTGGCAGAGGCCCAAAAACAAGTACTTTCTCTCTTAAGCATGGGGGCTATTCAGCTGGTACCAGAAGAGGAAAAGGGACAAGGTTTCTACTCAAGACTTTTCCTGGTACCCAGAAAAGACCATTCATGGTGTCCTATCCTTAACCTGTCTACTCTAAACACCTTTTTTGGAGATTCCAAAATTCAAGATGCTGACTCTTCACCAATTACTTCCTATGCTAGGCAAAGATGCCTGGTTGGCAACACTAGATTTAAAAGAAGCATACATGCACATCGCAATTGGGGAATCTTGCAGAAGATACCTACACTTCAAAGCAGTCTACACTCACTATCATGTCTCTGCATGGCACTTTGGCTTATCTACTGCGCTCAAGGTATTCACAAAGTGCCTAGCTCCAGTTATTGCATTTTGCAGCCAAAGAAGTATTCAAATATACCCATACTTGGACGATTGTCTAATTCAGGCAGAAAGCCAGGACATACTTTTGAATCATCTGGCCTTTGTACAAAGGGTTCTAACTTGTCTGGGGTACACCATAAATGAAATGAAATCACACCTGGTACCCTGTCAACAAATTATATTCCTGGGTGCAAGCTTGAATACAACTTCCCAGATGGCTTACCTCACGCCAGAGAAACAAATTCATTTAGATGACAGGGCTTAGTGGTGAATCACTTTGGCTATGGTGTCCAGGGTCCTGGGTTCGAGCCTTGCAGATGCTGTTTATCCGCCACATAACACAAGCACTCAGGTCACTCCACAGCAAGTACAAGTATGACTCAGTCATTGTCCATGCCGGTGTGAATGACCTGAGACGTACCTCCCTGGACTACATGAAAAGAGACATAGAGGAGCTCTCAGATTATGTAGCCCAGGCCGGTATGACCCTTACCCTGAGCAGTATCCTACCCTCACCAAGAATGATGCCACAATACAGAGACAAAATGATCAGCTTTAATAATTGGCTTAATTACTGGTGTCATTCTAAGGGGATCCAATGTCTGTCTGCCTGGGATGACATGCTTGACAAGCCACGCTGCTTCGCAAGGGACGGCTTGCACCTGTCACCCCTGGGCTTCCGGATATTGGCAAAGGCTCTTGCCACCCCCATAGTGCCTTTTAGGCAAGGCTCAAATGACAAACCTAGAAAACAAAAATGGAGAAAAAGTAAGGGTAATACTGCCCAATGCCAGAAGTCTAAACCTCAAGATGCACGCCCCAGAAGCCCTCCTCAGTATGGAGAACATTGATGTTTGTGCTGTGACTGAAACCTGGTTCAAGGCTCCTGAGAGCACCCCAGCACTATCAGGTTATACCTCATATCATGTGTTCCCCCAAAACCGACCGAACCACAAAAGGAGGGGGAGTATCCATATTCATAAAGGATACCCACGCCTCCAGGTTGGTGGCAACGCACGAAGCATCGGAGACCATCCAGGTGCAATTAACCATAGGTAAAACTGCCCTACAGTTTGTAACATGCTACAGACCACCTTCTCAAACTCAGGAAACCCACACAGCCTTCCTGAAGACACTGGAGAGTATAAATGTCTCTTCAAACACCATCATATTGGGTGACTTCAACTACCCAAACATAGACTGGGAACATTACTCAAGCCCCAACACCCTAGCCCAAAGGTTCCTTGAGTTCATAAACTCAAATGCTATGGAACAACTAGTCACCATTCCCACAAGAGGAGAAAATATACTAGACCTGATCATCACAAACATGGGGACAAAATGCTCCACACCAGAAGTATATCCCTCATTGGTGAGATCAGACCATAAATTAATCTCACTGGAGATCCACATCCCGCCCCCACCCCCAGCAAAAGATCACAGTGAAGAACTTCTCAAAAGCAAACTTCACACTTCTTAAGACTGGAGTGGTATCCTTCAAGGCCCCCGAGCCAGTGGAAACCACAACCCACGCTGAAACCCTTACAAATGCCTTCTACAAGCACCTCCAGGAATGTATGGATCAAGCAATCCCTAATAAAATCAAGACCCTTTCCACCAAAGGCAGGCGCCCGGTCTGGTGGACTCCAGCCATAAAGAAACTCTACAACAAGAGGAGAAAGCTACTACATGACAGAGCAAAATCCTTAAATGGGAAGGCATCTCTGATCAATACTAGCAAAAAACTACGATCACTCATAAAATCATCCAAGGCCAACTTTGAGAGAAAAATCGCTAATGACACAAAAGACAATCATAAAGCCTTCTTTAGCTATGTTAGAAACCTGGGTGGAAAATCCCAAATATGCTCAGAATTAGTCCAAAATGATAAAAAAATCACTGAACCCACAGACATTGCCAACATACTGGCAGACAGGTTCAGTGCAAATTTCTCCTCCCTCCCCAAAAGGAGAAATATCTATCCTACCAGAGTCTAGCCTCCCAAACATCTCAGATGCCCAGGTGAGAGCTGCTCTCTCTAACGCAAAAAACACAGCATCAATGGGACTGGACGGTGTCCCCGGATGTGTGCTACACGAACTCAATGAGGAACTAAACCCACACATAAGGCTGCTGTTTAATCTTAGCCTTACTACAGGATACGCACTCCAAAGAATGGCGTACGGCAACTGTGGTCCCACTCCACAAAGGCGGTGCTTCTACGGACCTTGGAAATTACCGCCCCATAAGCTTTGACAAGCCTTGTCTGCAAAGCTATGGAGAGGATCATAATGGAACTCATAAATAAAGACATTGGGGACCTACAGACACTGGATCCTACCCAATTTGGCTTTGTCAAGGGCAGATCCTGCCTCTTGAACTTGGTCGACTTTTTCGAAACAGTCACTAAGGCCATTGATGAGGGTAAGGCAGTTCACACAGCCTACCTTGACCTAGCAAAAGCGTTCGACACAATACCCCACTCGGGCATCATAGAAAAGCTCACCAGCTTAGATGTAAACCCATATGTCACAAGATGGGTTGCAAACTGGCTCAAGGACAGAACACACAGGGTTAGAGTTGCTGGTGCCATGTCAGACTCTAAGCCGGTCATGAGCGGTGTCCCACAGGGCTCAGTCCTGGGCCCCTCTTGTTCGGCATTTATTTTTCTGAAGTGCAGGCAAACATAGGGGATTGTGGTTGACAAAATTTGCAGATGACTGCAAACTGGGCACCATAATTGACACTCCATCAGACACAGACATCCTCCAGAAAGGTCTCATAGAAATGGATAACTGGTGCCAGAGCCATGGCCTTAAGCTAAATGCCAAAAAATGTATAGTCATACCCTTTGGGAAAAACAAGGTAACCCCTAATTACCACATAGGTGGTAATCCATTAAACACGGAAGAGGTTATCAGGGACCTGGGGACCCAAGTTGACAGTAACCTCTCTTTGACACTCACATTGCCAAAGTGGTTAGGAAGACCTTCTACATTGCCCACCTGATCATGAAGGGATTCACATCCAGATCAGGAGAGGTCATTGTACCCATGTACTCTTCACTTATCAGACCAATGATTGAGTACAACGCCCCATTCGGAATGTACCTTACCCGACACCTGCAGCAGTTGGAAAGACCCCAAAAGTTCCTCACCAAAAGGATAAAGGGCTCAAACATATGTCATACGATGTCCGACTGAAGAAACTCCAGCTCTATTCAGTCGCATACCGCCTGCTCAGAGGTGATCTGTGCCTGACATACAAGGCCATGTCCAACCCGAATTAATGGACATGCTCCACCTCAAAAATCCAAATCCACCAGAGCCACGAGAGCAAGAGACTTAAACCTCAACACGGATATAAATAGGACATGCTGGAGGGACAGATTCATCACCCAGAGACTCCCTACACTATGGAACAGAATCCCAGTCTATGTGAGGCAGAGCCCCTCACTGACTCTGTTCAAGAGAAATCTTGACGAGTGGATGGGAGATCGTAGGTTTACCCCGGGAATCATCTCTGTATCACTGCTGGACAGAGGCACAGCAAACTAATGGGTATAGTATTCTCATCCTAAGGGGTGGTGAAAGCCACACACACTCTGGCTAGGCTTATAAATGCCCTAGGGCAGATAGCCTAGTATGAACCTATGAACCTATGAACCTACTTCAAACAAGTGGTCACAAAAACCCTGCTATCTGCAAGACAAATACTGCAAGCTTTGGGGTTCATGGCCTACTGCATTCTTCTAATTCCATATGCAAGACTGCATATGAGGAAACTACAGTGGTATCTAAAAAAACTATGGTGTCAACATTCTCAGGATCTAGAAACAATGATTCCTATCATACCTTGCCTACGCCTGGAGTTCCTTTGGTGGGCAGTGGCCTGCCACCAAAACAAGGGGCTAGCTTTCACACCACCCACTGCCACCCAAACCCTAAGAACAGATGCATAAGACTATGCATGGGGGGCTCACCTGGCAGGGAAGTGAATTCAGGGCAAATGGAACCCAAGTCACATTCACCTGCATATCAATCAAAAAGAAATGTTAGCTGTACAGAATGCTATGACAGCCTTCAAGGACCACATTCTTCCAGGACAACTAATGGTAAAGACTGACAACACCACTGTTATGTGGTACAAAAACAAGCAGGGGGGTACACATTCTTACCCCCTCTGCAGACTAGCCATGGCATTGTGGAACACAGCCTTGAGCTACCAATTGCACCTACAAGCTCAATTCCTGCCAGGAAAATTAAATACATTGGCAGATGGGCTAAGCAGAAACCTCATGGACCCACACGAGTGGAAACTGGAACCAAGGATTTTCAACATGTTGACAAGCAAATGGGGGAGCACAGATATAGACCTGTTTGCCTCTCCCCAGAACTACCAATTGGACACATTTTGCACAAGCACTCCCCACAAACAAGCCTGGAAATTGGATGTTCTGTCATTCAGCTGGAAAAACCTATCAGTCTATACCTTCCCCCTCTACCTCTGCTCTCCAAAGGACTACTAAAAATCAAACAGGACAAACCAAGGATGATTTTGATTACTCCAGACTGGCTGCGCCAACACTGGTACCCCCTCCTGCACAGTGTGTCATGGTTATCCCCATGGCACCTGCCTCAGACTCCTTCCCTGTTGTCTCATCAGAAGAACCAGATTCTGCATCTTCAGCTTCTAACACTGAACGTTGCAGCCTGGCTAATTACATAATCTCTCCTTTACCATCCCTCAGTAAACCAGTGATGGATATCATTTTAGAGGCAAGGAGGCCTAGTACTAGAAAATGTTATGCTGAAAAATGGAAAAGATTTTGTGCCTGGAACCAATCTCTAGGGACGAGCACAGCAGCGCCCTATTTACCTCAGATTTTACAATACTTACCTGAGATGCTTCACAAGGGCCTGTCTTTTTCCTTCATTAAAATCCACGCCTCAGCCATTTCAGCTCATTATAACACAGAACCTCCCCTCTTCCTCATCCACTAGTCAAGCAGTTCCTCGGAGGGGCCAAACATTTGAGACCACCCAGGAGAGCTCCAACCCCAGCTTGGCACCTTAACTTTGTCTTGGGGAAACTCACTCTACCTCCTTTCGAGCCAGCTGCTACTGCAGACTTAAAAATTTCTTTCTTGGAAAACAGCTTTCCTTTTAGCAATCACTTAAGTTAGAAGGATATCTGAATTGCCGGCCCTTATGGCAGTGGAGCCTTTCATCATCTTTCATGTGGACAAAATGTCCCTCAGAACCAATCCATCCTTTATGCCCAAGGTGGTATCCAGTGTGGCTCTTAATCAGTCCATTCATTTGCCAACCTTCTTTCCCAATCCACAGAATAAAGGGGAACGGATACTGCATTCCTTAGATGTGCACAGACAACTTAGATTCAACTTAGACAGGACTAAACCTCAAAGGAAATCTGAACAGCTGCTGGTGGCATTTGCTGCAGGGGCAGAGGGGAAGGCTATTTCAAAGCAAACCATTTGTAAATGGATAAGCCATTGCATTCATTTCTGCTATATAAGCATCATGGAAAACCTATCCCCCAGGGGATCAGACCTCACTCCACCAGGGCTGCATCTACCTCTACAGCCTTTCTCAGAGGCGTCCCTACCAGGGACATCCTAGAAGCTGCTACCTGGAGTTCTGTACATACTTTCACCAAGCATTATCATTTGCCAATTTTCTCTAAATCCAGAGCTGGCTTTGCCACTGCAGTCTTGCAAGGCCTTATAGCTGGCCCTAATGCTATCTAAATTCCTCCTCCCAATGACAGCTTTGGGAATCTACCCAAATGTAATGACTGCAACAGGGAAACACGAAGAACATAGTACAGTTGTGTACACTTACCATAAATGTAGATGCTCAAGTGTATTCACTGTTGCAGTCCTGGTTACCCTCCCTCCAGCCCCCTAACTTTTTTTTGGCTATACCTCTACTTTCCTTTACTATGCTTAAAAGCCTTTTTGGTGTATTTGCTTTTTTGTTGTAGTTATATCATTGTACTTTTATATTTAATTGCTTCCCATTAGGGGGGCACCTGACATCTGGGGCAAGATAAACTGATGTAATGGCGTCAGCTGCATGTTTTATACCCCTGACTACCTGACGTCATGGAAGAAAGGACAGCAACTGATGCAGGACCCAAGACTTTGTTAATCAGGCCGACTGAGGGCTACCTGCAAGCAGATAACCCAAATGTAATGACTGCAACAGTGAATACACTTGAACATCTACATTTATGGTAAGTGTACACAACTGTACTTTACACTGCCACTAGACACTCCAAAGCCAACTATTCTAAGGCTGTTGCTAGTGTACCCAATTATACTGAGTGAAATTAATATTAATACCAATTGTAGTGTTTTGACCGATGCAGTAAGGCTTTCAGGAATGGCCAGAGCTATCACCAAACATATATAAGCACTCTCAGAGATTACAATATTCTTTAAAAGACCAGCCACACTGAAAAGTTTAAATATATTTAATTATAAGAAAGAACATGAAAATATGACATTTAATTACAGTAAACATGACATATTTAATTACAGTAAACACCAGAGTTTCAGTTACATGAAATATTAAAAATAACACAGCTGAATGATTCACACAGTTACAGAAGAACAATACTTAACTATTCTCACAAAATTTTCCTGACTGATCTAGAGAATTACTGTTCCTACTTACTTAATACAGCAAGACAAGAGAAAGTAGGTGTGGAATCCTTCTATGTTAGGTCCCAAGAAACAGACTGCTCTGAAACTTTTGTCTCACCGAATATTAAAACATTATTTCTGTACAGAAGGATATCACATACATCTGGTCATCTAACTTCTGGTTCCCATGCAACCTCCCATTGCTAGAAACTGCCAGGATTTAGCACCCACAAGTCAATAATACATACACAAGACCATTGTTCAGATGTGGTGCAGCTTCTGGAAGTCATAAAACAATTACAAACGTCTACTCCTCCTGCAGAGACTAACAAACCATGCTTCTTACAGACATTGTTTCTGTGGCTTCATTCATAACTATGAGATAACATCTTTATGGCCTAGGCCTAGTAATTTAATTTTCTGTTTTATTTCTTGAGAAGACCAACTCTCGGTACATTTTTAACACAAGCAACTTTATAACTCCATTTTCAACACAAGCATCAGCACAAATCAGTTTGATATTAAAATAACATATAATTGTTTAGAAAATTTCAGCTGGCTGTGCAGGCATATGTTATACATCCACTGCTCTACTTCTCCTGGCATAGCTGTCAGCACCTCACATCATCACAGGACTAACCCAGCCAATAAAGTGTAAATGAATGTTGTCTAGAACATCAAAAAATTTCACCCTTCCACACCTGCAGGCATATTTTAATGTGTTTCTCTTGGCTTATCCTTTACAATATTTGTTCTCTAAACATTTAGAGTGTAATATAAGCATTTTGAAACATTCTGGACTTAGATTCTCAGCATGCTATTTCATGGGCACTCCCACTTATGTTGTACAGGGTTATGCATCAGTTCAATTCTGAAAATTAACTTTCAGTTGCTTTATGAAGTTACATTCCTAGCCGCATTTGAGCATTAACATTGCACTAGCTCAAAACCATGCAACGAGTAAATTTTACAAAGTATGTATGTATATATATATATATATATATATATATATATACATACATATATATATATACATACATATATATATATATATATATATATATATATATATATATATACACACACACACACTGTCACAATCTAAAATTATCTACACAGCATTTTACTTGACCTTGTGAAAGCTACAGCTGTCATCTCAACTTTTACATGCTTGTAATTAAGCAGTTTACAAAATATTGAGAAAAGCATAGAGGATGCAATATAAAATGAAAAACAAAAGACAGATGCAGTAATAAATATATTTTTTTAAATCCTGTAGGTGTTTTCTTTCCTGTTCTCTTGAATCCAAGAAGAAGACTAATGTTCATGCCATGTAACCTTCTATTTAGCAAAGTTTGAGTGTTCATTAGATATGTTTGTGAATAAACTTACAACACAAATATGTTGAAAAGCAAGTCAAGATAATGGTAGTCATCTAAAGTTTTCGCTTGCATATAATTTGGGACAAAAAACCACAAACCACAAATTTACTAGTAGGACTAGTAGACACAAGTTTATTTTTCAGGTCAAGCGCTTTCATCAAAGTAAAATTTACTTCCTCAGAACAATATACAAACAGTCATGTGGATTTAAATATATTACACTGTCACAGGATAGGTGAGGAATCCCACCAGTCAAACAAAAGATCTCTTGAATAAATTAATACCTTAAAGGCACTATAAACACTAACAATACAATACAATACATTTCTGTAAAGAAATTATATAAAATTAAACCCTTTCCATGCTTTCTTTTAAAGCAGGCAAGATAGATATAAAATCATTTAATCCTGGACACAGATTAGCTGCCAAACGAAGCTGCCACATCAGTTCCCTCTTGTTTAAAGTGTTTTTCCAGTTGCCACCCCTGGGGTTTATTTCAATGGTATCTAATATCCCAAACTTAAATCCAGAGAAATTAGCACATATTTTACTATGCCTAAACAAGGCATTGGCTTCTTTTGAATTCTTAATGTCATATAAGTGTTCAAATATCCTGGACCCGAGATCCCTCTCAGTTTTCCCAACATAAAACCCCGGGCAGGAATTACACTTTGCCAGATAAACTAGTCTGACAATTACCGTTTTTTGAAAAACACTGTGTCCTGGTTGATATTATCAAGTTTCAAACTGGCAGCCGATAGTATATATCTACACTGTGTACAACAACCACAGGCTTTGGTGAATTCATTCATTTTTTCACTACTATTGTTTATGTTACCCTCCAAGGTAAGTTTCAAGTTGCGGCCCACTTTAGTACAAAAAATAGGCTGTTCACCCACTGTTTGTAAAATATTAGGGTCACCCCTAAAAATGTTCCATTTCTTACAAAGTATATTTCTGATGTCATTATAATGTGTACTATATTGCACCACACATGCCTGGGAGAAGTTATGGGTAGAACTCTCTGTTGTTTCACAATTTCTGGTTTTAGAAAGACCTCTACCTAGTAGAGGTTCATATTTAGAACCCCACTCTCTCAAAACCTCTTGTAAAATACCCTCTACAAATTCTAGTGGATAATCTCTCTCCAGAAACATGTTCCTCAGGTCACTGAATTTCTTAATGACGTCCTCAAGATGGGAAGTCATTCTAGACATTCTGATTGCCTGTCCCTTGACAATACTTTTTTTTCTGGTATAGTGGGTGGTGACTTTGGAAAGGGAGGTAGGAATTACAAAAAGTTTTCTTTCTATACAACTTGGATCTAAAACAACACACATCTTTAATGATGGTGGTGTCAAGATAGTGAATTTCTTTCTCATTACACTCATAGGTAAATTTCAAATAATGGGTAGTGCCATTTAGATATTCAACAAAACCAGCAATACTTTCCTTGGTACCCTTCCATAAAATAAAAATATCATCCAGGTACCTGCTGTAAAACAAAATATCCAAATGAAACCTACTTTCAAAAATAAACTCTTTCTCCCACCCTAATAAAACAAGGTTTTCATAAACGGGGGCACAAGTTGCCCCATAGCAACTCCTTTGGTTTGTTGGAAATATTGCCCTTCAAAAAAAATATAGTTGTTATCTAAAATCAAGGCCATAATTTCACAAACAAGCTGTACACGCTCTGGAGATAAACTAGAATGATAAAACAGCATTTTTTCAAAATAATGCAAACCTTCCTCTCTAGGAATACAGGAGAATAAATCTTGTACATCTATTGTCAATTAAATCAGATCAGGATTCTATAAATCTTGCTTAATCTGTCCCAGAAAGTCCCAAGAATCTTTCACAAGATGTGGCATACTCTCAACTACATGCTTAACCATCTGATCCACAAAGACTGCCAAATTTTGTGTTTTAGACCCCCCTGCTGCCACAATAGGCCTAAATGGGGGTGACAAAACATCTTTGTGGATCGTAGGGATGCCAGATATACTTGGTACCTTGGGAAAATTATTTAATAGAAAAGAGTAAACTTCCTGACTGATCCTTTGTTCTAGTAAATATTCTTCCAAAAACCCATCAATACACCGGTAGGAAATATTAATCTGATTTTTGGATACCTGCAAATAGCTTTCCTCCTGAAACAAAATACCTTGAATAAGATTTTTATAGTCTTCACTGTTGAAGATTACAACCCCCCTCCCTTGTCTGGGGTCATTATGCAGATACTTCTGTCATGTTTTAAAGAAAAAAGTAGTTCTTTCTCTTTAGAAGTCAAATTAAAGTAGTACTTCTTGTTATTAACCCAAAGTTGGTACAACTCTTGTTTAACCACATTCTCAAAACTAGCAACCAAAGGGTGCAAGGGAGGGTTGAACACACTGTTTTTTCTCAAGGCCATAGATTTATGCTCAGTATTACCAATATTGTTTTTTGGAAACAGCAATCGAAAATTAATTTTCCTAGTAAACAGGTGAATATCAAGTAATACTTCCGCTATATCTGGTGTCTTAGCAGGAACAAATTTAAACCTTTTAGAAAAAAGTGAGAATATTCTTCAGAAATAACTCTGTCTGTATAGTTGTAAATATTAAATCCTTTAGAGGTACAGATGATATCAGAATGGAAGGAATTCCCATTTTATACCTGCCCCTGCCTCTTCCCTTGTGGTATGAACCCCTGCGGGCAGGGTAATCGTAATTGTAATATTGTTGGGACTCCTAGTTGTCTGTTCGCTATTCTTTCCGAGCGTCTTAGGGTGGGAAAATCCTGTTCTACATGAAAACCTTTATTAAATGCTTGCTGAAAGGGAGTGGTATTCCCAGTAACCTCTGAATAACCATCTGAAAAACCTCCACCTCTTTGAAAATTGAAACTCCCTGGCACATTTTCATGACCATAACTATCAATAAAAAGCATGTCTGTGGGGTATACTGTATTGGATTTATATTGCTGAACATCCCTATTAAGTTTCCTTTTCTTTTTCTGAAATTGTGTGTTACACTTTTTTTCAACCCTCTCAAGGACTTTGGAATACAATTCCTCATGCTGAGGAAATAGTAAATCTTCCAAAATGTCCTTGTTAAGTATTTCCACTTCTTTAAGTAATTTAACCTTCATTTGTTCCTGAAAAAACAACACTTTGTTAAGCAATTCAATACCCCATTTATCAAACAGGTTAGTGAAATCTTGCACCATATCCATGTTGTAGTATAACCCAAAGGGAAATTTAAAAACACATAGTCCCTGAGGAACCACTTTCAATTTAATACATTCATTTAAATAAAACATTTCCATCTGCAAAGTCTTGAGTTTGTAAAGTTTTTTCTCAAACCCAAAACTCATGTCTCTGATGGATGTATAGTTCTTATCTTGTTTCCTTTTCGGCTCACTGTGACTTTCGCCCCAGTTGCCTCCTGAAAAATTAAACTTTTGATTTAAAAAAACATGTAACTTAGACTTAGCCTCTCCCAAGGCCTTAAGTGAACTGGAAACAACAACAGAAGGACCAGTTTGTCTATTAGAAGCTGAAACTTCAGCTTCAAACCTCCCCTTGTGTACAGAATGGCAATTTTGGACACCTATCTTGCACTTTTTAATATTTTGTATGTATACACACACACACACACGCACACACACACACACAAATGTACATACATATATGACACCTGGGAAATACCGCCAGTCTAGCTATCTGGAATTTTGTAAATAATTATGTCACTTGAAAATATTAATATGATTTATATAGAATTGTGACAAAAGGAAATACTGTCTGCACAGCTATCTAGAATTTTGTAAATAATCATATGTCATTTGTGAATATTAATATGATCAATATGCTTATCTTACAAATGTAAGAGAACTATATGTTATGTGTATATTAAACTACTGGTGAAGAAGTGTCTGTTGAACAGGATTTGTACAGTACTGAGCTTCAAAGATGTGTCCACAGTGTACCCTACTGGACAAGAACAGAAATATATATAAACTATGTACATGTACAAATGTATGTTTTAGTAGTAGAAGCTAGAACATCCAGAGTTAACATGCAAAACTTAAAGCAAATAAGTTGAAATTAAAAGTGTTTTACAATGTGCTGTAAAAGTTAGTTAATGCAGCAAGGAGACAGGATGTCTAGAACTACACGTTTTTTCTATTGTCCTGGAGAGAAGTAATTATTAGGTCTAAAATGTAAAAGTGTTTGTTTTACGACTTCCAGTTCTGAGCAAACATCTGAGAGATATACACTGAAATGTTACATTTTAAGTTTCTGTTAACCTAGGAACTGAAGGCAGGTGACAGTGAGTGATGTCATCCAAACTGACCCAACAGTAATATTTGATAGTAATTAAAGAACTCTCTCAGAGATGGACTTCTGAACTATGTAGTTACTGTGTTGTTTGAGTATTGTCTTGTTTTTTATCATTTATTATTAAATATATTTAAACCTCTCATCGTAGCTGATATTTGTGAGATATATTTAAGCTCTTACAGTACTTGAATATGTATTTGGTGAAACTTTACAAGGACACTCTAATAGCCTTGCTCTTGGTCAGACTACCTTTTGGATTAATTGTAACATTCCACAGTAGTATTGAGCACCCTTTTTTAAGGGTCAAATGTAGCTGATAAACAGGGGTTGGTGGCAGTGATAACTACCTTATAGTAAGGGGACTTGGCTTGTAAACCTGTGCCAGCCTTCCCCAGGAGTGTCTGTGTGTTAGTATATAAATCATATCTCAAAGTGTGTCTGTGTCAACTACTTAGACAGGGACACTAAGCACTGGTTGGACAGAGAGGGTGCTGAAGGGCTTGGCTTAACCCCTCAGCTGAGATCTTAACCCTATAACTGTGCTAGTGGGGAGTCTTTCTGGGGATGTTGAGAAAGAGGGAGAAACCAGCCCCCAGACTGGCTGTGATCTCTGTGTGCTATTAAGGGAAGTTATACTGTGTATGTACTTGTAATCCTCCCATTGTGTACGTCCCTCACTGTTGCCAGTGGTGAGGATTGAGGCTCCTTGATTACTGGGCCATTGCGGGGGCGTCACATATTAATTGGTGGCAGTGGTGGGATATCCACATCACATATTAATTGGTTGACAGTGGTGAGTTAGCCACATCACATATTAATTGGCTTGTAGTGGTGTGGATATTGAATTCCTGTAGCTTGTGTACAGTGGTCACTGAAGGTGTTTGTACTCTTAATCAGTCACTCATTGAACATTCAGACTTCATATCACAGTTGTTTTATTTTTTTTGTTTGCTTAGTTAGTGAGGGAGTCCAGGCAAGCATGTCAGCAGAGGAGTATAGCAAGCTGACAAGGAGCCAGTTGGCTGAGATGTGCCAGGCTAAAGGACTGGTGCATACCACCCTGACCAAAGCAGATATGATTGCAGCTTTAGTCACAGCTGCATCACAGAATAGCTACCGATGTACAACTCTCAGAAAATGGACAGCTCAACCTTTCCACAGAGGACCTAAAAATCCATCTGGAGTTGAAGAGGCTTGAGCTAGAGATCAAGCATTTGGGAATAGAAGCAGCAGAGAGACTGAGATATCTGAAGGCTGAGGAAAATGAGAAACTGTGATGCCTGGAAGCTCAGGAGAATGAGAGGCAGAGGCAACATGATGGGGAGATGCCAACTCTTCCCCAGAGTTATAGAGGTAATGTGGAAGGGAGTTACCACACCCTAAAAGCAACACAAAGGTCAGTGCATTTTCCTTCACAATTTACAGAGGGGGATAATTTTGATAGTTTCATTAATATGTTTGAGAGGGTATGTAAACAGTATAATGTTGACCAAGGGCTGTGGGTATGGTTCCTGACCCCCTTGCTCCATGGTAAAGCTGTAACTGTAATTCCTAAACTGTCTGATACTGTTTAAATTGTAATGTTGTAAAAAACTGTCTGCTAGAATGTTTTAAGTTAACACCTGAAACTTGTAGGAAAACGTTTTGTGGGCATAGACACAAGGCAGAAGTGTGTGTGTATATGTTGCTGAACTAAGCACTTATTTTCATATGTGAGTGAGTAGGTGTCACATCAACACTTTAAGGGCTGTTAGACCTTTTGATGAGGGAACAAACCCTTAGCACTTTTCCTGAGGACATGAAAATCTGGTTATCTGCTAGACAATGCACTATTGCACATGAGTTGGGGAGGAAGGGAGACCCATACCTAGCAAGCAGGGCATCACTGCACAGTAAAGGGACACCCAGTGCGGCTCATGGGTCTAAGGGAACCCGTGATGAGCAGCCCAAACTGCCCAACAGAGTCTGCCAGTAGCAGGGGAAGCCACTAGTCCAGGTACACGTCCAGGACCAAGGGTTAAATGTTCTAAATGCAGCTAGTGGGGCCATGTAGTATATAGATGTCCATGGAGGCAATGTGGGGAACAAAAGGTGGGAGAGCCAGTAAGTGGGAATGACAAAATGCCCAACCCCAGGTTGTCTTGAGACAACAAGGGTACCAAACCACCACAAGAGGATCTTAGTGAATGGGAAAGAGGCCATTGCTAAGATAGACACAGCCTCTGACCTAACCATTGTGAAGCCTGCAATGGTTACAGAGGAGAACTACTTGCTTGGGCATTCTACTCCAGTCAGAGCTTTAAGATGGACCCCATTTGGAATACCTTTGGCTAGGGTTCACCTTGACTGGGAGGGTGGAAAAGGAAACAAGCTAGTAGGTGTGTTTGAGGATATCCCTGCAGATGTCCTGTTAGGGAATGATTTTGATAATGCAGTACCGTGTCTACATGCAGTTGCCCGCAGTCAGGATTGGAGACAAGCATGTGGGTCTTGTAGCCTGGAGGAGACTCAGACAGACCACACACTTGCAGCCATGACTGGTGAGGTGGTTACTTCAGGGAGGGAGCTACCCTGTAGCATTGAGACTGAAGGTGAGCCACAGCTGCTCATGGGTACTGATGTTCCCTTGGGCAGAGTGACTGCAAGGGCAGAGGTGAGTAGTAGTAGTACTCAAGGTGACAGTGAGGCATCGCTGTCAGAGGATACCAGACTTTCTATGGAAGGGGAGCTGGGAAAGGTTACAACGAGAGAGTTGAGACAGGATCAGCTCTCTGACCTTACATTACAAGGCCTAAGGGAGGTAGCTAGTGGAGGCACCTGATTCTCAAGGGAAGGGAGAATCTGTATACTGGGAAAAGGGTTACTGTATAGAGAGTGAACCCCTGAGGGAGTGCTAGAGGGTGAGAGTATACAGCAGTTGGTAGTGCCCAGAGCCTACCATCTGGCACTTCTAGCCATAGCCCATGATATTCCCTTTGCTGGTCATATGGGCATAAAACGTACAAAAGCGACATTTTATGCAGAACTTTTATTGGCCTGGGATATCCAGAGATGTAGCTTGGTACTGCAGGACCTGTGAGCAGTTCAAAAGGTGGGCAAGGCAGGAAACAAGGTGAAAGCTCCTTTGATGCCTTTGTCTGAGATTGAGGAGGCATTTCAGAGGGTAGCTGTGGATATTGAGGCCTCTGAGTACCCCACGTTCTACAGGGAAAAGTATGTCCTAGTGGTAGTAGATTATGCTACAAGATATCCTGAGGCAATGGCTCTGTTCTCCATTGAGGCAGAAAAGGTGGAAAATGCTTTGTTAGAGATTTTCAGCAGGGTAGGTTTCCAAAAAGAAATACTGACTGACAGAGGTTCCAGTTTTATGTCAGACCTGCTGGCTTGTCTGTGGAAGTACTTTGGGGTGAAGGACCTAAACACCACCCCCAGACTAATGGTCTTGTTGAGAAGTTAAACTCTACACTCAAGACAATGCTACAGAGATTTGCAGACCAGTTTAAGAGGGGGTGGGACAAATATTTGCCCCATCTGTTTGCTTTTAGAGCGGTTGCTCAGGAATCTACAAGTTTTTCACCCTTTGAGTTGCTCTATGGGCATAGGATGAGAGGACCTCTAGATTGATTTGAGATGAGTAGGAGGTTGAGTGTGAATGCCACAAGGAGTCTGTTGTGGCATATATCGTAATCCTCAGGACAAGGCTCAGGGAACTCATGGGCTTGGCCCAGGAGAACCTGGCAGAAGCCCAACAGCAGAAAATGGTCTGGTATGCCATGAATGCTCAGGCTAGAGAGTATGCTGTAGGCAGCAGGTAATGGTTCACATTCCTGTCAGACACAACAAGCTGCAGGCAGCTTGAGAAGAACCCTACAAGGTAGTAAGGAAGGTCACTGATATTAACTACATGGCAGAACTGCTAGACAGGAGGCAGGGGCACAAACTGTAACATGTTAACATGATGAAACCTTACCATGACAGGGAGGACCTTGTGCTAAGTATTGGCAATAGGAGGCAGGAGGGGTCTGAGGGGGATCTATGGCTACAGGGAACCAGCCAGCCAAATCCTTAATTACTATGGTCGAGGCTAGGGTTGCAGGCATATGATAGGACAGTGCAGCACTGTACTTGGGTTAGCAATGCCAAGGCAGCTGGAATCTCAAGACGAATGGAGTAAGATATCCTCAGATAGTCAACCCTCTCAAGAAATGTTTCTCAGAGGTCACTTGAAAAACTAGCTTGACTTTTCGGGGAGGGGAGAAATTTGACACCAGGGAAATACTGACAGCACAGCTATCTGGAATTTTGTAAATAATGATGTCACTTGAAAATATTAATATGATTTATATAGAAATGTGACAAAAGGAAATGCTATCAGCCCATCTATCTAGAATTTTGTAAATATTCATATGTCATTTGCGAATATTAATATGATGAATATGCTTGTCTTACAGATATAAGAGAACTATATATTATGTGTATATTAAACTACTGGTGCAGAAGTGTCTGTTGAACAGGATTAGTACAGTACTGAGCTTCAAGGATGTGTCCACAGTGTACCCTACTGGACAAGAACAAAAATGTATATAAACTATATATCTGTACAAATGTATATTTTAGTAGTAGAAGCTGGAACATACAGAGTTAACTTGCAAAACTTAAAGAAAATAAGTTGAAATTAAAAGTGTTTTATGATGTGCTATACAAGTTATTTAATGCAGCAAGGCAACAGGGTGTCTAGAACTACAAGTTTTTTGTATTGTCCTGGAGAGAAGTAATTACTAGGTCTAAAATGTAAAAGTGTTTATTTTACAACTTCCAGTTCTGAGCAAACATCTGAGAGATATGTGTTTTTCACACAGAAATGTTACATTTTAAGTTTCTGTTAGCCTGGGAACTGAAGGCAGGTGACAGAGTATTGTCATCCAAGCTGACCCAACAGTAATGTTTGATAGTAATTTAAGAAATGTCTCAGACTTGGCATTTTGTCTTTTGTCTTTGATCTGGAAACATCCACTCATCATCATCTACACTTGCCTGTAAGTAAGATTTAGTCATATTATCTCAAGATAGTTAGGAATATAGTAAAGATTAGTTTAGATGTTTTCTGTATTTATTTGAGACTGTCCTGCAATGTTTTTTTTAATATTTCCTGTGATTCCGAATTCTGTAGTTACTGTGTTGTTTGAGTATTGTCTTGTTCTTTTATTATTTATTATTAAATGTATTTAAACCTGTCTTCATGGCTGATATTTGTGAGACATATTTAAGCTCTTAGAGTACTTACATATGTATGTGGTGACACTTTCCAAGGCTACTCCAATAGCCTTGCTCTTGATCAGACTACCATTTGGATTAATTGTAGTATTCCACAGTAGGATTGGGCACTCTTTGTTAAGGGCCTAAAGTAGCTGATAGAGAGGGGTTAGTGGCAGTGATAACTACCTTATAGTCTGGGAAGAAGGGGGCTTAGCCTGTAATCCTGTGCCAGCCTTCCCATGAGTGTATGGGTTTGTATATAAATCAAATCTCAAAGTGTGTGTGTGTCAGCTACTTGGACAGGGACATGAAGCACTGATTGGACAGAGAGGGTGTGGGAGGTCTTGGCTTGACCCCTCAGCTGAGATCTTAAGCCTATAGCTGTGCCAGTGGGGAGTCTTATTAGGGATCTGGAGAAACCTGCCCCCAGATTGACTGTAATCTCTGTGAGCTCTTAAGGGAAATTGTACTTTACTGTGTGTGTACTTGTAATCCTTCCAATTTATACGTCCCTCACAGTTGCCAGTGATGAGGATTGAGGCTCCTTGATTACTGGGCCAGTGTAGGGGCATCACAACAAATATGGATGTTTTAGCAGTATTTTATTTTTTTCCAGTAAAACACATGTACATGACAGAGCATTTAAAACTGCTTTTCTTGCACATTACCTATGGATATTCCACTTACTCTCAGAAACAAGTTGTAAACACTGAACAAATAAATTAAGCTACAAATCAGATGAGTAGAAAACGAAAACTTGGGACAGGTAAACTACACTTTTGATCTTTGAAAATTGCAAGGCTATTTTGGTATATTTTGACTGGAAACTCAGACTTCAGTGCTTCAGACCATCTCATAAATAAAACAGCTGTCATTTTTCAAATAAATGCCAGAGATTTTAATTTTGTCCATGAGTTGTGTGAAGATTGGGGGAAGATGGGCGAAGGCTGTCAGCCTGTTCAAATAGAATTTGATACATAATTCTATAATTTGTATATATAAATGTAAAATACAGGCTTGTTTCTTAAGTGAAAGAAAACACTGTAAAATGTGAACTTCAGGATTGTAGCAACATTGCCATCTGCTGTAAGAAAAACTAAGCCAAGCATTTCAAATGTTCTTTGAAGTTAAAAATATCTAAATAGTGGTGCTGAAGCGGCTGGCTGAACACATTCTTTCTATTGTCTTAACTTAAGTAATAATTGCTAGAGTGTACATGTGAAATGTCTTTTATTGTTGTAGTTTCCCGAGCAGGTGTTAAATTGCTAAATAATGTAGCCTTTTTGCCTGGGAACTCCAGACTAAGTGTCAAAGTGATGTAATGTGTATACTGGTAAACCTAAGTGTCAAAATGATGTAATTTGGGAGGGCCTAGCAAAGATGTTTGTTAGTGAGTTTAAAACCTGTTGTTCAGTGTGAGACTGTGAGCATTTTGATCTTGATATCCCACTTATCAGCACTCTGTCTGTTGTCTTATGCAAGTAGCGTCTTAGAAGTATGTTTTCTTGTAATAATAGCTAGGAACTTAGAAGAAAGTTAGACAAGTATTTTTCTGTTATATCAGAACTTTCCTACTGTATCGTAAGTTTCTGTGTGATCTCTGAACTCTTAGATATCACTGTAGTGTAGTAATATATTGTGTTTTTAATTATTTATTATTAAATATTTTTAAAACCTTTTACCTGTGGCTGGTTTGTGTAGAGATAAGTAAGCTCTAGAGTACATTGCATATTTATAGAGTTTATTGTAATAGGCCACACTAATAAGCTTTAGACTGAATAGTCACATTACCAATTGGATACTAATATTGCACAGTAATAATTGGACACCCTTTTAAGGGCCTTTGGGTAGCTGATAAGTATTAGCTGGTGGTGGCACAAATTACTGCCGTATAGTCTGGGTAAAGGGGCATGGCTGGAGAATCTGTGTCAGCCTTTCCCAGGAGTGACTGTGAAGTTGTATAAATACTTATCTCAAAGTGTGTGTGGTGTGTCAGCTACCTGAGCAGGGACATGAAGCACTGGTGGGACACAGAGGGTACTGGAGGTTAGTTTGCCAGCTAGGCTGAGATCTGGACCCTATAGCTGTGCCAGTGGGGAGTCTTATTGGAGACCTGGAGCACAAGGGCGCAACCAGCCCGAGACTGACTGTGATCTCTGTGTGCACTTAAGGAAAATCGTACTTTACTGTTTGTATTTGTTATCCTTTCCTCTTATACGAGATGCCCTCACTGGTGTTAGTGGTAAGGATAGAGGCTCCTTGATTGCTGGGCCAGGGCACAGTCATCACATTTCTGGTGGCAGTGGTTGGGATAAGATATCCTCACATTTGTGGTTTGTAGTGGTTGGGATAAGATGTCCTCACTTGTGGTTTGCAATGGTGTGGGTAGAGTGAATCCTGTAGCTTATGTACAGTGATCTCTGAAGGTGTTTTGTACTCTAAATCAGCCACTCAGTGTATACTCAGAGTTCAGATCACAATTGTTTTATTTCTTTTGTTAGCTTAGTTAGTCAGGGTGAGCAGGCAGCATGTCAGCAGAGGAGTATGGAAAGCTGACAAGGAGCCAGCTGGTGGAGATGTTCCAGGCTAGGGGACTGGTGCATGGAAACCTGACTAAGGCAGACCTGATTGCAGCCTTGGTTACAGCTGCATCAGAAAACAGCATCCAGGAGGACAATCAGACTGGCATTGGAGATACAATATCCTTGGAGAATGGACAGCTCAACCTTTCTGCGAAGGACAATCAGACTGGCAGTGGAGATGCAATATCCTCTGAGAATGGACAGCTCAACCTTTCTGTAGTGTACTTAATAATCCAGCTGGAGCTAAAGAGACTTGAGTTGGAGGCCAGGCATTTGGAGATAGAAGCTGAAGAAAAGGAGCGTCAGAGGAAGAATGAGAGGGAAATGCTGACTCTTAGCAAGAGTCATGGAGGTAATGGGGAATGGAGTAACTGGACCACAGAAGCACATTAGGTCAGTAAATTTCTTCCGCAATTTAAAGAGAGGAATAATTTTGATAGTTTCATTCACGTGTCTGAAAGGGTATGCAAACAGTATAGTGTTGACCAAAGGCTCTGGGTACGGTTCCTGACCCCTTACTCCATGTGAAAGCTGTAACTTGTATATCACAAATGCCTGACTGTGTCTGTTTTGATTATACTGCTGTAAAAAATGTCTGTTAGAATGTTTTAAGCTAACACCTGAAATGTATAGGAAAAGGTTTTGTGAGCATAGACGCAAGGCAGATGAAAATGTATGTGAATATGTTGCTGAACTGAGCACTTATTTTCATTGCTGGGTGAGTGGATGTCAGGTCACCACTTTTGAAGGGCTGGCAGACTTTTTGGTGAGGGAACAAGCCCTTAGCACTTTGCCTGAGGACATGAGGATCTGGTTAGCTGATGACAATATGCTACTTCAGATGAGTTGGGGAAGAAGGGAGACCTATACCTGGCCAGCAGGGCAGCCCTGCACAGGAAGGGGACCCTCAGTACTGCTCATGGTTCTAAAGGAACCCATGGTGGGCAGCACAGACTGCCCCAACAGAATCCGCCAGTAGCAGGGGAAGCCACTAGTCCAGGTACACGTCCAGGACCTAGGGTGAAATGTTTTGAATGCAACCAGTGGGGCCATGTGGCATACAGATGTCCACAGAGGCAAGGTGGGGAACCAAAGGTGAGGGAACCAGTAAGTGGGAAAGACAAAATGCTAATAGTGGGTTGTCTTGAGACAACAGGGATATGGAACTACCATCCTGCAGATGTCCTGAGAGGGAAAGATTTGGATGAGGCAGTACCATTTACTTATGCAGTTATACGCAGTGAGGCTAGGAGACAAGCATGTGGGTCTGGTAGCCTGGGGGAGACCCAGATAGACTGCATACTTGCAGCCAGGACTGCTGAGGTGGTTACTTCAGGGAGTAAGCTACACTGTAGCAGTGAGACTGAAGGTGAGCCACAGCTGCTTGTGGGTACTGATGGTCCCTTGGACAGAGTAACTGCAAAGGTAGAGGTGCATAATAGTACCCAGGCTGACAGTGAGGCACCACTGTCAGAGGATGCCAGAATTCCTGTGGAAGGGAAGCTGGGTAGGGTTACAAGGAGAGAGTTGAGACAGGCTCAGCTCTCAGACCCTACATTGCAAGGCCTGAGGCAGGTAGCTAGGGAGGCACCTGATTCTAAAGGGAAGGGGAAATCTGTATACTGGGACAAAGGGTTACTATACAGAAAGTGGACCCCTGAGGGAGGGCTAGAAGGTGAGAGACTATAGTAGTTGGTAGTGCCTAGAGGCTACCCATCTGATATTTCCTTTGCAGGTCATATGGGCTTAAAATGTACAAAGAAGCATATTACGCAAAACTTCTATTGGCCTGGAATTTTCTGTAAAATGTGAACTTCAAGATTGTAGCAACATTGCCATCTGCTGTAAGGAAAACTAAGCCAAACATTTCAAATGTTCTTTGAAGTTAAAATTATCTAAATAGTGGTGTCGAAGCAGTTGGCTGAACAACTTCTTTCTATTGTCTTAACTTAAGGAATAATTGCTAGAGTATACATGTGAAATATCTTTTATTGTTGTAGTTTCCTGAGCAGGTGTTAGACTGCTACATAATGTGGCTTTTTTGCCTGGGAACTCCAGACTAAGTGTCAAAATGATGTAATGTGTATACTGGGAAACCCTAAGTGTCAAAATGATGTAATTTGGGAGGGCCTAGCAAAGATGTTTGTTAGTGAGTTTAAAAACTATTGTTCAGTGAGAGACTGTGAGCATTTTCATCTTGATATCCCACTTATCAGCACTCTGCCTGTTGTTTTATGTAAGTAGTGTCTTAGAAGTATGTTTTCTTGTAGTAATAGCTAGGAACTTAGAAGAAAGTTAGGCAGGTGTTTTTCTGTTATATCAGAACTTTCCTACTCTATTTTTTTAAGTTTCTGTGTGATCCCTGAACTCTTAGATATCACTGTGGTGTAGTAGTATTGTCTTGTGTTTTTAATTATTTATTATGAAATATTTTTAAAACATTTTACCTGTGGCTGGTTTGTGTAGAGATAAGTAAGCTCTAGAGTACATTGCATATTTATAGAGTTTATTGTAATAAGCCACTCTAATAATCCTTAGACTGAATAGTCATATTACCAATTGGATACTAATATTGCACAGTAATAATTGGACACCCTTTTAATGGCCTTTGGGTAGCTGATAAGTATTAGCTGATGGTGGCAGAAATTACTACTGTATAGTCTGGGTAAAGGGGCACAGCTGGAGAATCTGTGTCAGCCTTTCCCAGGAGTGTCTGTGAAGTTGTATAAATAATTATCTCAAAGTGTGTGTGATGTATCTGCTACCTGGGCAGGGCCACAAAGCACTGGTGGGACACAGGGGATACTGGAGGTTAGCTTGCCAGCTAGGCTGAGATCTGGACCCTATAGCTGTGCCAGTGTGGAGTCTTATTAGGAACCTGGAGAGCAAGGGAGCAACCAACCAGCCCCAGACTGACTGTGATCTCTGTGTGCACTTAAGGGAAATTGTACTTTACTTTGTGTATTTGTTATCCTTTCCTCTTATATGAGACACCCTCCCTGGTGTTGGTGTTGAGGATTGAGGCTCCCTGATTGCTGGGCCAGGGCACAGTCATCACAAGGTGAATGTTGAAAACATTGATTAAATAAGAAAAACATCTAGTTACCAGTACTTTAGTCTGACAAACGCAGCCTTATAATTTTTCAGGTTTTCAATGTTCACATCCAGTTCAAAATATCTTGATTCCATTACTCTAGTATATGTCTCAGCTGTGACAATTGCAATGTTTAAGTGTAACCCTTCAGACACATCATACTGGTAATGTTAGATGACAGTATATGACAGTAGTGCAGACCTAACAATGGTATGTGTATCCCAAGAAAAACTTTCCATCTAGCCATGCTTACAAGTCGCATCCAAGTCCTATGGTGACCCCACAAAGAGCTGCCCCCATAGACAGAGTTTACTGTGTAAAGGGAGTGGGAGCCTTTCTTCTGTATCTGTCACACACATGAACACACCCATCAGTTTAAAAGTCATTTGGAAAGTTGGAGAAAATCAGAGGGCCCAGAGAAAACCAACGTAAACACATAGAGGACATGCAGACTTCACATGGAAGGCACCCCAGCTGGGAACTGAACCTAAGATCTCTTACTGTAAGGTTACAGTGCTACAAACTGTGCCACTCTGTCAGTCATTGCTTTCTATCAAGAAATCCTATTTTAATTTTGTTTTATTTAGCTGTTTGTCTTAGGGTTTCCATCAAATTGGTAACATTTGCACACTATCTGCTGTTTCTGCCTTGATGCTTTGCTCCAATTTAGAACACAGTTGATGAAATATCAGTAGAAGTAATTCTGAAAAAAGTGCTAAATCTGCTTGAAAGTGTCCTTAAAGAAACTATGTAAGAAACCAAGGGCTGTCTGTAGCTGTTGGGATTTTTTTTTTCCTGATTTGCATCTTTCTATCAACTGAGAGATTAAAAATAATGAAACAAGTAGCCATATTGATCAGATTTAAGGAAGTGTGTAAAGCCTTGATGTTTATATCCCTCTAATGTGGAATATCCTTACAAAGCACTCCAGCTTGGAGTTTGTGGATATACAGCATTTTATGCAGAGTTATTCTCATTATTACTAGTTCAATACTCACTGTTACAGCCATGAATTTAAAAATGTGGTTGTGTAGCTGAAATGCTTTAGCGTTAATCTTTGTAGTACTGTGCCTTATGTTGTACTAGCCAATAGAATGCTGTTGCAGCATTTTTTTTCAAGTTGTTGAGTTATTGTGTTGGTATGAAAAATGACAGGTGTCGACAAGGATGCTTCTGGTAATCTTGCACTGGAGTCAACTTTTTGCCAGATGACACTTCTTTGAATATCAGTAAAAAGAATGACTGCCAGAAGGATTTACTATACCTAGGGACTTACACTTCTTCTCCACCCCCAAGATGCCTGACTTTGTTAGAATTAAGTGGGGGTAAATCCGATCTCAACCTGCATGTAAGGCTACCCACATAAACAGCTTAGTTGGTTTTCTGTTTTTCACTGCATGCATTTATAGTCATGCAAACAAGTAAAAGCTTAATTAAGCAAATGACAAACTATTGTTTAAAATAAATATGTCTCCGCATTTTCTGCTTTTAATCCAGTGATTGTCAAATATAGTGCCTTTGCAAAAATTGAAGCCATCAGCCCACTGAATATGATTCAGGAAAGGTCAGTAAGAATTTATCAGATATATTGTATGTGTATAATATTTTATTGGCAGGGATTTAAACAGTACATTGTTATTTTGTAAATTAAATTAGAATACAGATTCTTCTTTATTCATTCTATAAACAGTGTTAATTTATTTGCAGTTGCTAGCATTTGTCCATTACAAGTAGAAATGTTTTGGAGTTTATATACTAACTTGATATCGATCATTTGTCAGAAAACAAACTTTAGTAAAAGAGACTTATTTGCACTCTGACCATCCATGTATTATCAACTTAGTTAATTTTTGCAGCTAGCATTTTATTCCCCCCATTTTTCAGTTTAATTCAGAATTCATAAATTTAAAGCACTGCAGGTTTGCTGTTGGCATCAAGTATTGATTCTTTTCAAGGTTTTCTGCTGCCTTCTCACTTTTGGTGCCCTGCCTAGAGCTGTTCTCATTACTAACTTTGACACTCCTTAACATGACTGTGGATACAAACTGAATTCTTTAGAAGCAGTTCATTTTCTTTGGTATGCAGAGAGTGTTCTTATCACAAATGCCAGTTTTAGAAGCAGTGGACTATGGAAGGGAGGCGCTAAGAGAAATTTTTGGTATTCGAATATTGAAAACTGTAGGATTGTAATGGTCTGTTTGTATCTTGTTCCTTGGGTATGTGTCACAAATTGAGAGGCTTACTTTCTCACAGGCCTACCTCATTCAATCTCAGAGTCTTTATCAGACATTATCAGCACTGACCTATACCCCATGGAATGCAGATAATTCAAATAGTCATCATAATCTGTAAAGCAGTTAGCCTGATTTGCTACAGTGGAATGTATGCTTGTTTTTATCCTTGAAGACAAGTAAACGTTGTAATGGGTGCCTTTTAATTCACACACATCTGTTTTTGTTATCACTGCTATGATGCCCTGTTTTTCTTAATTTTTACAGACTTTGCCAATAGAAAACTAACTCAATCTCCCTCCCCTATTCCACTGAGCCACGTATTGTGCTATACTATATTTACTGTGTTTTTTCCCACTATTAACAGTGTAACAGAAGTAGCAGCAGAGTGCTGTTGTTTGGCTTTTGGTTTATTCAGAGCTGCTATTTTGATAGTGATTTTGTATCCAATGACCTATTCCTTCCAAGCAGAAAGTATTGCATCATGAAACTCTACAGGCAGCAGCTTTCTTGTACCTTATAATGAATTTCTGCAACCAAATCATTTTTAAAACAAGATTGACGCTATTACTGTGCTATGACATACGGTAGCCTGATTGCACACGGCATAGTTTTTTTTTTTAGTTTGTAACTGTACACAAACTGTCAGTTCAGGTTATAAACATGCTGAGTGAAGAAGACCCGAGGCCTATTGTGTTCTTCTAGCTGTTGTAATAACCCCTTCTCCTTCATGTGACATACCCTCTCTTCCATCTGTGACAATTTGGTAGACATCATTTCAGCTGTCTTGCCCTACACTTCATTATCTTGGCTAGTCAAGTCTAGGACCCAGCATTCATTCCTAGGATACCCCCTACTCTCAGTGAGATTGTAGCTGTTCAAACCAGGGTTACGATATCCCATTCCTCATTGTCATCATTTTGTGACCTTACCCAACCCCACTCTCCTAATCTTTGTGGGCTACAGCCTTCCCCTGTCTTTAGGTAAGGCACTATGTTTGTGTCACATCCCCGTCTCTTCCTTCTTTGTGTACATGCAACATCCTTTCCATTTGTACCATGCCTAGGTACTGTCTTCTCTATAACCTAATCACCCTGTCTCTTTGTCACCACAGAAATGAATACAATGTCTCAGATGTCACTTTGACAGGTCCTTGTATAGAAAGAAGATGACCTCTGTCTCTGTCATATCTGGTCCTCAAACCTTGTTTCATCATTCTGATTTCAGTCACTTTTTCACAGCATATAGTGTGAAGTCAGCACTTTTGTTCCCTTTCCTTCTGTCTTGTATCAGGAAAATCAAAGTGAACCCTAGTTGCCAGCTTCCTTTCTATCCTGCAAGCCTGTCTTAATGTCTGTAAAACCAGGATGTGAACTGAGTATTGTATTGTGGCTGTCCTTGTTCCCACAGCAAATATGCCCATTGATAAAGTGTGATCTTCCAGAAGTCTTACTCTGGGTTTCAGATCAGCATTTATTTTTGCTAAGAACAAATTGAAAATCCAGAGGGCAGTGCATTACAAGCAGTGGCATGAGATTGTTGCTCTCTTTTTATTTTGACACATTGCAGCTATACAGTACTTTAAAGAACCAAACAAGGGATCTGTAGCTGACCAAACAAGTAAATCCAGAAAATAAAAATAAGTCTGCTCAGGCAGACAGCTTCAAACACTTTAATGTTAAATGTAGAAAAAAACACATAAAAACATATAAAAATCAAAAGTAAAACAGGAGAGATGAGCACTTTCACATCACCAAAGGATGCTTCATCAGATCTAATGACTGCAACACAACAGCTCTCTAGTTAATCAACTCAGAATTAGCGACTGAGATCACGTGATCGCAGGTCAGGTTTCAAAGGAACGTTTTCATTTAACCCTTTGCCAGCAGTTGCATGCAGTATGATTTTTATGTTTTTATCTGGTTTTTCAACATTTAACATTAAAGTGTTCGAAGCCGTCTGCTTGAGCAGACTTATTTTTATTTTGACACATTACAACTGTACTTAAAGTGTTACAAGATGATGTAAAAGCATCTGGGAGTGGAGAATGAGTGTCACTGCCATCTATAGGGATCTCACTGGGCTGAAAGAAAAATAAACTCCTCTTCCAGTATAGGTGGCAGAAACTCAGGAGTCTGTAAGTAACCCAAGGACGTGTCAAGCCTTTATCCCAGCTCTAGAGGATGCTAAAAGGAGGAAACTTTGATCCACAGTCAGCTTTGGGATGGTCACATTAGTGAGTTTTATGGAAGCAAATCAATAAAACACAGCTGTCTGTAGTGTGTATACAGCCCTGCAACAGTTTTCTTCTCCTAAAAAACTCTTGTGTGGACAGCCTAAGGATGCTTCATCAGTGAAGACCAAGAAGAGTAGAGAACAAGGAGAGAAAAGCACATGTGAGTGGCAGTAGCCAACCAAAGCAGAAGGAAGCATTTCATATGGGGCTTCAGTAATTAGGATGGAGTTATGGGAGAGAGAGGACACCTGAGGAATGCATTTCAAATGAAATAGCTAAACTGGACAGGGTGCAAATTCTTAAATTTACAGGGTCGGGGCTTGATGGTTTCCTCCATTTAGAAACAGATGACCTGGTTAATTGACAGGTATTAGAAGAGTACAATAGCAAGATTCTGAAGAAATGTAGAGAGGTTGTAGAAAATCCTGAGCTAGTCTCTTATCCAGGCTGTGCTTTGAAACAATTGGGAATTTGGGCTATGCTTCTTAAAGGTCTCCTGGGTTGCATTCCTAGTAACTACGTATGAACCCATGAACATAGTAGCATGCACACTGGTATCCTCAGAAGAGATGCCTAAATAAAGAGGTCTTTGCATTTTGAACAAATGTTTGAATAGAGCTCTGGACATTGCCTTCACTGGGGTCTGTGGATCTGTTTAATGAGGTGGTGAATTATGTTGTTATGTTGGTGTGCATTTAAGTAACATGATAAGCAGGATTCTAGGTGACAGGTTTGGTGGTGATTATTTATACTGTCCAGGGAGGGAGTTATAGTAAATTATCCAAGAAATATTGGCTTCCTGTTAAGAGTCAGCAGACTCAAGTAGTAAGAATAAGGAAAGGGGAAGACATATGGCTACTGCTTATAATCACTGATAATATTCTCTTCTAGTTAACAAATAAAATAAGTCAAGAACAGACACGTCAGTAGAAAAAAATTGAGTATAGTGAACGCAAGGGCCCACAGACTGAGCAGAAATTTACCTGAATTATTGGCATTGGTAGAGGAAATTACCTTAAAAGTATGACAGTAAAAGAAACTTAGTACTCAGAGAATCATGGGAGGAATGTGAATATATGGGGTGCACAGTTTAGAGGAGACATGGAGTGGCTAAAAGAGGAGGAGGAATAGCAGCCCTTAGTTTAAAGGAAGATATCAAAGTAACCAAACCTTCACATAAAAACAGAGATGATGAAGCATTGTGATGTGCTGGAGATTAGATAAGATAAACTACGTAAAAGCTGTACACAGAACTTGTCATGCAGAGGAAAACTAGGCAGACATGACAGTCTCCTTAGAATGGCAGAGAAAGGAAGGTAATACCGCTTAACCTCTTAATGCAAGAAATCTGGATGGAGCCTGAAATAACAGGGGGACAAAGGCGCCAAAATAGGGACAGATTTTAAATATTGCTCTTATAAACTTAGAAAGCTGCTAGCATTTTCAGATGGATATGATGTCTGAAACTCAAATATATGTCATTATTTGGTCATTATTAACTGACTTTAATCCTCCCTGATTTGCCAGAAAACCAAAGATTTTATGAGGAACAGACAAAATATTTGAGGCAAAAATCTGAACATTCTGTGAAAATCTGTATAGTTGAGAGGTATGAAAGGTGGTATTACTGATGTGTGGTTTTAATGTGCCAGATGTAAACTGGAATCCATTTACTGCATCTGCACTCAGAAACAGGGTAATTTTCAGTGTTCTGTGAGGGGCAGATCTGAAACGGCTAGTACCAAGGCCTTCTTGAGAAATAGCATTTTGCACATGATGTTCTGAAATGGGAACAGATGATCTCAGACTTTTAAATGGCAACTGTTTGAGAGGTAATGCTCAGCAAACAGTAGTGTTCATCATCAACTTAAATATATATTCAGACTAATCAAATATGAATGTTCTAGACTTCACTGCAAACCATTCCAAAATGAGGTAGTTCATTAGAACATCTGTAATAGCTGTAAAGGCTCAGTGGATGACCAGTAAACAATACTTCCAACAAGAATGTACCCACACTGCTTCTGAAACTAGTTAGCAAATCCAAAAAAAAAAAGAGAGAAAAAATCACACTGTGGTTCGCAAATGAGATGGCTTCTATAAGAGAGGAAAATCTGTAGCACTTGTAGGATTTATTCAAGTTCATGACCCCAGGTTGGCTTTATTTATAATCAATTATTATGACTAGTTGTAAAAGATAATGCGATAGTGTATACAGCAATGCATGTAATAAGATCTTGCTATTTTAAATGTCCGAACATCCGTTTCTCAAGTAGAACAAGAGTGAGAGTGCAGTGTATTAATGTAGATCGCTAATAACGCAGTGTTGATTTAAGGTACTCTAGGGCACCGATGGTTGTACTACGTGATAGGGATCAACATGTTTCAAAGTTTCATACCCTCTCTGTATGAACGTATCTAGCTTAAATTGTAGTCGCTGTGTGCTGAGGGGTTGTGTAGTATATTTTAATATCTGGAATGAATAACTAGGAATGATGGCATACAGCTGACAGTAAGAATTGATACAGTTATGCAAAAAATCTGGATGATATAAGATTTTTGTTCTTTTCCCATGACAACAGGTAACTGCTTACTTTAATTTTCTCTGCAGCATATGGAGATGCAGCACTGACTACATAGCAAGAACTTTTATGTGAGTAGGTTTGGCATAGTTACATTAAAAGTTTGCATTGCTATTGCTCGAATATGAATTTTACAGTTAAAGGCTGCTTTTTGTTTTATCAGCTCTCTTGTTAGTGGACTGTGTTTTGGCTGATCACAGTGCAAAGTGTAGGGTATTGTGACCATAGTGTTAGTTTATATAAGTAAGAATGTGAGGGGGTGACCCCCCACCCCCGCATGTGAATGTAGTTATTGTAATATAATAGTGTGATGCAGTACATGCTTTTCATGTAGAAATTGTTTTCAGTGTACTGATTTTAAAAGGAATTTTACTAGGGTTTTGCAATTGGTACATGAAATGCATAATATAGTTATTAGTGGTGTTGGCAGATTGCAAGGCAGAGAAATGCCTTTTGCAATTTTGTACTTCATTGAGTTCCTCTTAATTCAGTTTGTGACAGAATGTGTAGCTGCTGAGCTTTTATTAATAGTATGATGATTAACTATATGTATAGTTGACAATGATGACATACGCCTTTGAAAACGTAGGAAAAGAAGTCATCATCTTACTTCTTCCTTCCTTGCTGAATTATCAGTGAAAGTAGCAGAAGATTAGCAACTCCGCTAGTGAAATAAGGTTACAGCATAACTTGCATAGTTTTTCAGCCCCATCACTTCCTGATATCAGAATGTTTTCCATTGCAAAGTTTTCCTTGATAGGGTACATTCGTTTATCTGCCTTAAATGTATGTTGTATGTACAGTGCTTAAGGTATACAGTGTCACAATAAATCAACTTGCCTTTTGCACCACCGTGTGTGGTGTATCCAGGATGGTGCAACACTCCTGTCCATATCTGGTGGATATTTTGAATAAATCCTTTGTAAAATTTAGTTTTGCAGCTGTAAGGTCCCAAAAGTTTAAATTCTACTTAGTTCCTAGCGAGTACATCCATAGTCTTTAATGATGTTTAATTTGTACATTCAGAATGTGGAAATTTTGAGAGGGAGTCTGGGTTGTGTCGCTTACAAGTAATAAAGTTACATACTGCATTAAGCCATAAGAATAATGAAGACATTTCTGGCTGTATAGAGCACTATGTACTATTAATGGCTGAAAAAAAGGGGCTAACTTTTAAGTGACATGGGGTTACAGTGTACCTTAATGTGAACTCCAGGAGTATTCATTAAAACTGTGCCTCTAGTTAAAAAGAGGTGGTTATCTGGCCTGATAATAAGTTTACATTTCATACATATGCAACAGTTATGCTGTTAAATAATCTAGTTCATTGAAGATGGGTTACACTTCATAGAATCTAGTTTCACTGTGGTAACTATACCCATTTATTTTAATTCTTTGGGAAGTAAGCTTGAGCATAGAAGCTAGGTTTCATATTAATTACATAGACAAACATGGCAAGATTTCAACCCCCCCCCAAAAAAATTTGGATTATCATACTGTTAGAGAATACAAACTGTAGGTTCTTATTTTCTTTATTGTAAGCACTTAAAGGTAACCATGACAGCTATTCACAAGTCCTTTCCTTGACATTATGGTGGGCTTTCCACTAAATGTGAAGTAATTTAAGAAAACAGAGTAATTTCCTAGTAAGAACTCTTTGTAAAACTGCATGTAAAAATAATGCTTCACTGATAAGTTTGGAGTCACCTGTCTGACAGAATACATTTGAAACAGTTTAAAATAGCGCTGAATGAGTGCCTGAGCAACAGTAGGTTCATATTATTTGATAAATTATATTGTCAACTTATATAATTGATTCCTATATGTGAATGAATGAAAGAATGTTAATATGACATCACAGACAACTTGCATGGAATTTATTACTGTTTTTTTTTTCAGTGTGTGTGATCTGAGGGCAAAGATGGAAAAACACACTGAAAAAAAAAACAGTAGTAAATTCCACTATCATTCATTTGCATAGAGAATATTTGTTTTTAGTTTGCCTGCAAAAAGAGGAAGCTCTTTAACGAAGAAATATTATGGCTTCCTTTTAAACTTATCAACAGTAACTTTATCCCTCTGTACCACTGGTGCAGCCTATTTCCTATTGATTTCACATATTCAGTTCCCCTGATTATTCTCTGTTCCTGTAAAATAATTTTGACATTGAATCTAAATCATTGTAGACATCAGAATAGAATATATAGAACTATTGACACTGTGGCATCTCAGTGATGCTTTGACAAATCATGTCTGCAGTAACTATATAATGGCTGTTCCATTTAACGTGGTGTTCAGGATGCTTAAATCCATGTTAACAGAATTAAAAATATTTTCTTCTGAAAGATAGCGGGGTCACTGATCCCAGAGCACAGGAATAAGCATTGTTTCTGTAATGTTAATTTACGTCTTTATACACATTTCCTTGTATTCCTGCAGTGTGACTTGTATAACAGGGCATTTTGCTAATTATATAACATAACATATCTTCAGAACGCAGCAGTAGGACATGACATTCTAGGAGATCATGGTATGATAGAAGTTTTGGGAACTGTGCTTATGGTGAGTAGAGAAAAAGAGTGAGAAGTAACTTGGTATACCTGAATGCAGGTCAGCTGCAGAACATCAACATTTGCTTTCAAAGCAGTTTGCCATGTAAGAACTGTTTCTATCCATCTGGTCATGAGGCAGATACATGGAACATTGCTGGTCATGGTCAGTGTGCACTGGTAGATGCATGTGGCATGTTTCTGTAAGGCTTTGAGTTTCATTTTAGTTTGCAATTGGGTACCATGTTGGCTTACTACTATGAAGGTTGCATTTTTGATTATGGCAGTAAAACTGTCATGCTGTGAATTTGAATAAAATGAGTGTGTGGGAGGGTGTTGCTTCTTAAATAACATTCATGATCAATATGAAGAGTTTGTATGTTGAACCTTAATTCTTGTTAAGATGATATGTTGCCTGGTGTTTCAGCTACTTGTGTTGTTTTTTTTAACAACCCACATTGTGCATGTCTTGTCTGCTTTGCACACTGTGTCACCTTTTGCACAGTTGCACTTGAAGACCTATGCTACTTATTTCATTCCTGCTAGCATGTTTTGTACTGAGGTTTTATTTACATTATGCTTTTGTGCTGTCAGAAAAGGTTCATAGACATCATGCTACTAATTAATTAATATGAATTTTAAGAATTTACAAAATAACAAGCAGCTTTCTAGAATTGGATCATAACATTGTAGTGTTCCAGGCACCCAGAAGAGAAGAAGAAAAACACCATCATTTACCAAGTTGATTTACAGTGTGTACCAATTTTCAAAAATCAAAGAGGGTCAAGAAACCAAATGAGTGTGGAGTGAGTTTTTTATAGGCTGAATGTGGTATCCAGTGAAGCAAGTTCTAAATATCAGAGCTTGGAGTGATGGAGAAAATCTGAAAAACACAGGAGAGGAAACTTTGATATAATTTATTTTTCACGTTCGTTGGAGATAGGCATGGTTTCTCCAAGGTCTAATGCTACCAGGCACAATATTCTGACAAGTCCAAATTGTGACACCAGGTAATAGTTTTTAAAAGTGCTGTCTGTGGTGTAATAAATGTTGCCACATAGAGCATCACTTCCCACTGCAGTTATATTTTCATGGTTTTCAGTTTCCAGCCATTGTTTATGTATTATCCCTCCTGTTTATTGTTTACAACTGAAACAGAAGGCAGCTTTCATCAGGTCATTATTGTATGAAGTACCAGCTGGGTGTGGTTAATACAGGGTTTACCCCACCTGCATAGTCTGGTGCTAAGAGCAAAGCCCAACTGAGCGATAAAGCCAGTAGTACATGAACCCTTCAATGCCCATACCCAGTAAGTTCTTACTGTTGTTACACACAAATCAAGAGCATCTAGTTACTTTATTTCTGATATGTTTTTTCTTTCATTTACTTACTTTTCATCTGAAGTTTAGGCATCATAAACAAATTTCCTATCTGTGAATAAATGATCACGTTCTTGCTTGTTTCCCTGTAACCTTTTTCAACATTCGTGGCAGAGGGTTACTTCCATTTGAGAGAAGGTCCTCGCTGGAGTGTTGCATTTGCAACAGACTTTTCAGGCCCTTGTATGTTGAATGTGACACCTGTGACTGATTGCACTACTTTTGTGTTTCAGTATTTGCACTACATGTTGATTCAGAAAAAGAGAACCTACTGGGATAGTTTATTTGATCTATAAAGTCTTGCATAACCATAGACCTTGGAAACTCGGTGCCTTCTGATATGTAGTAATGGACCACTTTGTTCAGAAAAGAACATATTTTTATTAATGTTTAATGCAATACTACTCTCACCGGATTGCTAAGTGTGATTAGACTCTGAATTTGTTCTGCCTCAAAATGGCCTTATAGGGTACCATGCTGGTGTGATCCATTTATTCATCTAAAAGTTGTCTGTCTGTCTGTCATTGCACAGTGTATCCCCACTACGAGATAGCTTTCCTTCTTTTTCCATCAGGTTACTCAATCTGTTCATTTATAGCGACATTCTGAAATGTTATTTTATTTAAGAATTTCTGGAGAAAGTATGTATACGTTTTAATTGGAGTGACTGTTGATTAAGGTATCCTAACAGATTTACACGGCACCTTTTCAGCTTTAGAGAGTAAATGACTGATTTGTTTCCTAAACTGCGTACCCAGCTGTGGCAACAGAGATGGCTTATATTTTCATATTATGTCTGAAACTTTGGAGGCTTGGTAGGTTTATGGTCACCGTATGAGAGCTGCATATACTTTGCTATATAGATTTTTTCTGAGTACCAAAATTCTAAATGTTGTGAATAGCAAGATGTAAGACCTAGGGAGATAAACCCCAGAAGAATTATTGCAAAGCTTCTTGCAAACTTAACACGATTTGTACTGAGGAAGCTGGATAGGATAGAAATGCCACACAAGGTGTAAACAGTTAAGTTATGCTGTACTTGCTTGTACCAGTATAATAGTTATTTTAGGTAGGAAAATGTAGTCTGGGAAATGGAAAAGTTGTATTTAATTACGATTTTCCTTTGACTGTTGTGGACATTAACAATATTTTCAAGTTATTAGAAGTCATGTGATGTTACTGTTCTGCACGTAACCTTAGGAATGTAATATTAGTTTTTATTCCTCTACACATAAGATCAAGAGTGTTAATTTTCCTTTGAATGTTCTGAGCTTAACATTAGGAAAATACACATAAGAAGTTACTACAAGTTCTTAGTAGGCCATATGAAAACATCAGAAATTAAGTTCCTTGCTTGTGTGGCTTCACCCTTTTATAAATGTGTATCACATTTGATAAGAGATTGCTTAAATGTTTTAAGACTGAATTAAAATACACCTTTTTAAATGACTATATTCTGATTTTGTTCAGGTTGGTAGCTTTATTTATTAAATTTCATTGTCTGGTTGCCTGACTTTACTTGCTTGTGTTTTAACTAACTGTGTATGAACTTTGGTATTAAGATTAAAAAAAACACACTAAATAAAAAGGTTGAGATTATAGAAAGACATTCTGGGCCTACTGCCCCTTTGTGCAGTTGTAGTATTTACTTTGATAGTTTTACTTGCATTTATTGTGAGTGTGACAAATGGGCAGGAATTATAACATGCCTTATAAAAAGATATATGTTTCTTCAATAAAATATTTAAAAAATAATATTTCTGTTAATGCTACTGCTTTAAAAGCCTTGCTTGAGACACATCTTAGTAGCTTTGGAGGGGATGTTGTCTTCTGGACAGTAATTCCCAATGTAGGTTGCCAAATTATAGGTTAAGTACTTTGAATTTTTTATGCTCTTGGCGTTTTTCTCACAATGCATGATCGAAAAGCCTGCTTTTGCTGCCTCTGATCCCATAGGAATGTCTCTGTTGGAATTAATTTTTGTTGGGAGTTTAGTATCCATAAAATGTTTTAATAAACTGAGATCAACGTATGATTGCAGTTGAACTAAATTTGTAATCCTTATCCATTTTAGGGATAACATGATATATGTCCAATATTTCTAGGTCTCAATAAGCAAGCTTTCTACATGCAACAGTCCATTATGACTGGCTCCATTTTGTCGTAGGTACAAGCATATTTACTTGACCAGAGAAAGGAGATTGTCATGAAATACTTCAGTATTGCCTCAGACACAAGCAAGTGGTCATCTGAGCAGACCACCTAGCTGGTAACCTGTCCGCCTAGCTGGTTAACAATGAATAATCATGAAATACAGTTTCATGATGTGCAGAAAGGGTCCCTTTTTCAGTCTTCTCCATTGTTAGCTGTGAGAAAAAGAACATATTGCTGGAGTATATGTTTCCCGAGAAGACTATTTTTAAGTCTTGGAAATTGCCATGCTTTTGTGTTTGATTGGGTTCTCCTGTGTGTATTTTGTAACTTTGTTTTTATTTTACTGTTTATTTTGATAATATAGGTGTATGATAAAAGCTTTATAGAAATTCTTTATCTTTACCTTCTTTTCAATTTTTAGTATATTGGCAGCTTGGATGTCCCCAGACCAAACAACAGAGTTGAAATTGTTGCAGCAATGAGGAGAATAAGGGTGAGTCACCTTTTATTTTCTACGAAAGACTGGAATGTAGTGGGACATGCTTGCAGCAAAAGTAAACCTGTAAAAAAGTAATCATCTGAAGCAAGCTTTGTTTTTGCTATGGTATTTAAGCAAGGCAACCAGGCGTGATGCTTTATAACTGTTGCATTGTTAATACTTTATCAGAAGTGCAGATTGCAGCAAATAAGTCGATAAATATTAGTCTATTGCACAGTAAACAAAGATTTATTTTTAATGATTTCATACATTGATATGCAAAAAAGTAAGTTGCCCAAGCATGCACTTGCCCTGTTATGTCCTTTCATAAGATCCAAATACTAATTGTTTCAAGGCACAGACAAATGAGAAGCTTAGAAAGGAATTTCTTCTTCTTTTGTATGAAAGCATCAGATGTTTTAAATCTGTAAGATATTGGACCAAGGTTATTTATAGGTACAAATGAGAATGCGTTTGAGTTTTCTGCATAGCTCACTCAAAATTAGTGATTTTCCTGTTCTAAACAGCATTTTCACTACTTTTTGTCTATGCAGGTTACTTTTTGTCTGTTATGCTAAGTTGCTGTCTAGTGACTTAATCATTTGTAAACTACAGCTGCAATTTAAAATTTTATGATTTGCTTATGCAGGCACAATCATTTTAAGGTAACACTTTCTCAGGCACAAGTTACATTAGTGATAATGGTAGAAGTACTACTTACTGGTTCTTTTTCCTCAACCCAGTTTTAAAAAGGGCAGTGCTCTTTCCATCTGTATAATCATAAATAGAGTTAGCTTGGAGGAGCCTAGTTATTTAAATAGCAAAATGCATAGCAAATGTATGTAAAATTGCAAAATTTTGCAAGGTACTGATCTTGTCAGACAGCTGGCATCACTTAAAGCAGTCATTGTTCACAACTTTCAGGAGAGAATAAAGGATGTGGCAGTTTGCCACAAACAAAGCAAATGTACTGGAGAGCCATTATATCTTCAAGATAAACGCCACAGTAAGTCAAGAAATGTAAAATGTGTAGTTTTTTGTGAAAAAATAGACTATTGAGTTGCTTGCAGTTTGATATATTGCCAGAAAACATTTCATAAGGTTAGCAGGGTCAGCCAGCAGACCAGAAACATGATCAAGGAAAACAACTTCTGCAGCATAGCCCTTGTAGCCAGTAGAATGCTGATTATATTGACATTCCTATCCTGGCTTTACCATCAGATACAGCAAGTTTTAAATATGAACACCGTGTTATGTAATTAGCACCATCTGATTCTGAATTACAGCTTTTGACCAGTTCCTTTATGATTGGTAAAGCAAAGGCACTAGTCTCGTTGCAGTGAAATATGTTGCTGAAATTCAGTGCAAAGTCACACTGATATCCACTAGCCAGAGAGAAATAAAAAGGGATATGTGTATTCATGTTAGATGTGCTTGGAAAAAAAAAGACGGAGTTAAAATAAGCTGTAAATCCTGGACTGATAGCATAAAGTAACTGCAAAGGATTTGTAATCATTTCGTAAGTAACTGATAATGCAGTGGACTGTTACAGTAAATTCTAGGAAAACTTAAAGATGCCTCGGGAGTTTTCTGCACCTTTCTAATCCTCTGAACTTGATAGGAAAAAAAATACAGGCAGCTATGAAGTTGGAATAGGACAATCAACAGTATTGTTTTTCTCACAGTATTAATTCTCACTGAAACAATCTGAAATGTGTTTATCCCCTCTGGGTCGTTTTGTGCATGTGATGTAATACATATCACATTTTGGCTGCTGCATAGTGCCACTGCAATACGTTTTTCCCTTTTGAATGTGGAAGGGATGATGTGAAACTGTTGCTCCATAAGAAGCATGTAAGTGTAACGTATTTGACAAAGCTTCAAGTAAAATAACAAACCAGTAATGACACAGCAAGAGACCCAGAAAACTCATAGGGCAATGCTCCTAGGGTAAGAACTACAAATCTTGTAAATGCAACTGTGGCAGTGCGGTTAAGTAAAGAAAGGCATTGAGTGTAGTGATGTCTGCCATAGTTCATAATACAGTTGAAATGCCCCATAGTGGCAGTTATAACAGTGACATATAGTACTCTAGTTCGTACAGCTACAAAGATGAGAAATCAAGCCTCAGAAGAGACATTCACTAACAGTGCAGTGACAGAAGTAGCCTTTGTCCTTTTAGTGCGGCAGTTGTCATATCCTTTGTTTTGTTGTTGCTGAAGATGTTATTTTAGGTCCTGTTTAACTGTTTGTTTTCCCAAGGGATTTAACATTAGCATGGTGCTGTTACAGAGCACACAAAGCAAAGATTTTAATATTTTATGACTAGCCTTTTTACAAATTTTGGGGAACATTAAAAAGTAGGTTGTATGGAATCTCAGGGCCCTTACTGACATGTGCTGAGTGTTGAATCTAGCCAGTTTGTGACATTGCTTTTCAAACAGAACTTATTGGGTGTGGATGTCCAGAGTGCTGCAACATACTTCTTCAGTTTCTGCCAGCCAAGACTGTTAGTGTTGATGCAACAGTGAGTGTGTTTAGTCTTATGTCTGCTGGGCTTTGCAACATTATTGTAGAAGGACCCCAGTCTCTGTAAGCTCGCAGTGTGTCAGCTGGATGGTAGTGGATTGATAGAGAAGTACTGTAAAAAGAACAGATTAAGGAGTCCTATTTCTGACCTCAGAGCTGACGATTGCCATGTTTTTGTACAGGGGCATTAGCTTCCTTTTGGTTCCAGGCATAATAGTGTTGAGGTTGGTGGAGAAAAAAAGGCCTGCATTAGTATCAGCTCTTCGATACCTAATAATCATTTACCACTTCAACTGTCTTTCGGCTTTTCCCGGTTAGGGGTCGCCACAGCAGAACTCCGGTCCGCTAATGATTGGCAGTAGATTTTTACGTGCTGGCTTGCCGGGCCTAATGCACAACCTTCAACGAAGGAACGCCCATTCACACATGTCAACACACCGAAGACGCTCTAACTGAGAATCGAAGTGCAACGTCTAACTGTGAGGCGACAATGCTACCGCAGCACCACCACCACAGTATCCAATCATTTACCACTTCAACAAATGTGGATAATTCAGCATTTAAGAAGACGTATCGGTCTACAAGAGTCATGCCCCAAATCTGTGCTGTTTGTTTTTGTTTAAAACTAATTTGTTGGAAGGTTGGCATAATGGTTAAGGTCAAGGCAAACAGAACACAGCTCTGGATAAAGTGCCCCTGATAAGCAAAATAACAAATCCAATGAAAAAACTCCAGAGGCACACCACAACAAATGGAGCCGACTTGATGAAAACCTTTTTATTCACACAAAGAGCACAGAACAATGGCCAGTAAGTGCTTTCACATTTCTCTGAACTCTTCTTCAGACTTAAAAAGTACTCCTTCTATAGTACATCAATATAAAGGCAGGTTTAACCAGCTTGCACCAATCAAAATCATCCCATTACATTATTAATTAGTGCAGTAATCAAAAATCAGTGAAATCATCTCTGCCTAGTAATGCTTAGATTACTGAAGAATGTAGTGTGTCATCACATAACAATGCATATAGAAAGCATATGCAAATGTGTACATGCAATACAAATATATATATATATATATATATATATATATATATATATATATATATATATATAGATAGATATACACACACACACACACATACATATACTAACTAATAAAATGTGCATAGAAAATATATATAACAAGATACAACCATTGACATATAAAATATGGGCATTCATATAAATGTCCTACATCTAAAAACATGTTTATTCTAACCATTTAACATTCATAATGTCAGTAAAATTTAATTACCATAAAAATCTACTGTTCCATATAAAAACTACTATTCCATAAAAACATCATACTCGTGTATATATAAAAACATGTATTCATACTTGTGTGCCAAGGTGTTTGTGTAGGGTATCACTATCCTATTGATATTGCCAGTACCTCTGGTTCCATTAGTCTCTATTCCTCTTAATGTATGGTTTACCTGTGGTGTCCCTTCTGGTCACAATCTCATCATGAATATCATCAGTTTCATAGGTATGCTGCCCTCTCTCCTTAAATTCATTCTCTAAACTGTCTAACCTGAGCTGAAACACAGAATCTTCACTGGTGAGCCTGGAGGCCCTTAGGGCCTGACCTTTAACTATATTCCGATAGATGTGTGAAGGGTGCATGCTTGTGCGATGTAATAATGCATTCTTCCTACAAGTCTTCCTAAACATCTTTGTCTTTATCCCTTCATCTTGTTTACATACTAACACATCTAGAAATTCTCTCTCTTTACTGGACCAATTCCCTGTAAAAGAGAGAAAAGTGGCAGTGCCATTTATATACTCTATGAAACTTTTTAAACTATCCTCATCACCCCTCCAAACCAAAAAAACATCATCTACAAAGTGTTTGTAGTATTTGATCTGAGTTGTGTACTGTGTATTCTGCATCACATAGGTATCCTCCCAATATGCCATTACCAAATTGACATAAGAATTGGTGCACGGAGTCCCCATCGCTACACCTTTCAATTGTAAAAAATAGTTGTCATCATATATAAAGACATTGTTTTTAAATATAACATCCATGAGCATTGCACATCTAATGATCAAATCTCTTGGCATACTTTTCTCTATCAGGAACAACCTCATATATTCAACACCTGTTTCATTTGGTATACTAGTAAACAATGAGGTGACATCTAAAATATCTAACAAATCTGAGGATATATCTCCTCCTGTTGTCACATACTTTGTCAGAGTTTCCAAGAAATGCTGAGTATCTCTAATCACTGTTGTTGTCGTATCGACTACCTGTCTTAATTGCTTCTCAACATAAATGGATACAGACTCTGTTAGCCATCCTTTACTTGAGACAATGGGTCTCACAGCAGGATTTAGTAAGCATTTGTGTACCTTAGGTAGTCCCCTTATAACTGGAATCACAGGTTTCTCGATCAAAAAATACTTGCAGCTCAAAATCTATAACATTACGTATAAACATATATAATTTGCTATGTACATCTTTTATAATCATGTCTAACTGCACAGCATTCAAATTCTGATAGGTCCCTTGCTCTCCCAATAGATCACTCAGTTTACTTGCATAAACATTTCTATCTATAAGAATAATAGCTCCGCCTTTATAGGCGGGTCTAATAACAATTCCTTCATTGTCTTGAAGAGTCTTGAGTGCTTCTCTGTCCCTGACATTCAAATTGTAAAAAACATCTTTCCTATCAGCTCTACCTCTCTCCAGTTAAGTTCAGTAAGTCCCTGTCACAAGCTTTCTCAAAAACCTCTAACAAGGAATGTAACTGGTGTATAAAAGTGGATGGTTTTCTAAAACATGTAGTTACATTACTCACATTATCACCATATAACATGTTTAAGCTGACTTTCCTTGTGAATAATTTAATGTCCAACATTAATTCAGTACAATCAATGCTCTTGGCTGGGATAAACAAAAGTCCTTTATCTAAAAGTTCCCTTTCTGTTTCATTTAGAACATAACTGGAAAGATTAATCGCCAAGTCCGACTCACCGGTCACAAAATCTTTATCTGGAACTCCAGCCTGTCTTCCGACGACTTGCATTTCCTCATCCTCGATTGAGGGCTCCATGCTTGATTCTGAAATGCTCGGAAGGGCAACTGAAAAGGACAAAACGGAGTCGTAACATCTGACATTGTCGCCATCTCCTGTATTGGTTTCTCCTTTCTGTGAACATTCTGGACAATGGAAATGTGTCTATTTTCACCTCGAGAGCCTTTTCCTGTACATTCTGTAGACCCAAAAGCACGTCCGTTTACATCAATGCTCTCCTCTCTCTCACTGACGTTGGGTGAATCAGCTGACGTAGTGGGTGGTGAGGTCGCTGCTCGTGATTGGTTGATGTTTGTGGGTTGGCCGGAATCTCTGCCTCTCATTGGTTCCCATGGCCACGAGAAGACATTCCCCTTTTGAAAGTCCAAAAAGTTTCTCTCGAGTTTCTTCTTTTTCGCCTGCATTAATTTGTTTTCAAGTAGTGCTAAGTGTGTACTTATTTCTAACGAAAAATCATTCATTTCGATCACTGAGAGGGCAGTCGCTAGTTCTTGCTGTGTCCTAGTTGCTTCATCCATAATCCCTCTCTCAATGTCCATATACTGCTCAATGAGGAACTGCGTATAACCACAGCTTGTTTCAATATTTAGTTGTTGCCATTTAATTAGCAACTCTGGATATGTGTTGCCGAAAGTTGGCATCTTTAAAATTTGCAGACCTCTAGGTACTACCTTAAAGCAGAGGCAAGCCTCCATGTGCTTCCTCTGCCATTGTGTATGTTTAAGCTTATCCAAAGTGTTTTCCAGCTTCCTGGTAAGTTGTATCACATTTATGTTGTGCACAGTGTTATTACCTTGATCAGCTTTAGCCGTTAATTCAGTCCTGGTCAATTTCAGTAATGGACTAGTCTCTGCTTTCAAAAGTCTTAAAAAAGACACATCCTCTTTCTTTTATGAGTTTTCTCCCAAAGTGGAGTTCAATAGTTTAAACCCTGTGGAAATGGTCTCTACTTTCATGTTCCTTAGCTGAAATCCAATACACAAACAGTCAAGGCAAACAGAACACAGCTCTGGATGAAGTGCCTCTGATAAGCAAAAAACAAATCTAGTGCAAAAAAACTCCAGAGGCACACCACGACAAATGGAGCCGTCCTGAGGAAAACCTTTTTATTCACACAAAGAGCACAGAACAATGGCCAGTAAGTGCTTTCAGAGTTCTGTGAAAGCTTCTTCAGACTTAAAAAGTACTCCTTCTATAGTACATCAATATAAAGGCAGGTTTAACCAGCTTGCACCAATCAAAATCATCCCATTACATCGTTAATTAGTGCAGTAATCAAAAATCAATGAAATCATCTCTGCCTAGTAATGCTTACAATATTGAAAAATGCAGTGTGTCGTGGTGTGCCTCTGGAGTTTTTTTCATTGGATAATGGTTAAGGTGTTTACCTTCCAAACGCAAGGTGCAGGATTTGCTTCTCACAGAATGTAATTGGCTAGGCTTAAAATAGCCTACAGTGGCAATTAGCCGGGTCTATATTATAAAACCGAAAACTTTAAATTCCAAATACATCTACATCGACACATAAAGGTCAATGTACAAAAACAAAAAAAATACGTAATCAGCGAAAATGAAAATGCTGAATGTATTTGCTTGGCAGCGCAATCGTTGGGATGAGGAAATGTATCCTTTTCCCCACTGTAGTGTGGTCTTGAAATTGGTATATTTAAGTAGGGGGTGTGTGGGGGGGTGCAGGGTGTGTAAATCTAATTTTATTTAGTTAGTTTGAGTGTACCTGCATGGCGCTGTTGGGTGACGAAATACGTTCAGTGTTTTCCTTTTCGCCGATTACGTATTTCGCTGTTTTTGTGCATCACCTTTATGTGTCAGTGTAGATGTATTCTGTATTTAGAGTTTCGGGTTTATAATATAGACCCCAGTTAGCCTAGTACTAATCTATGAATGAACCTATAAGTATAAGTAAGAAGTAATACATTGTTTGGGGGTTGGGAGTTGGCATAATGGTTAAAGTGCTCACCTTATAAAGGTACAGGGTTTGATTCTTACCTTTGATTTAGGAAGTTTGGCTAGGCTTAAAATGGCCCATAAGAGCAGATAGCCTAGTACTACCCTATGAACCTGTGAATACTTCAGTTCCACTGGAACTGAGTACAAGGACAGACTACTAGTTCTGCAATGTTCTGATGTCTTTTTAGAGGCTGAACAAGATGGTCTGGAGACCTTGGATAAATAGAAAAGCACAGTTATAAGCATGTGGGATGAGCTTGTTTCTGTTTAGTTATTTTTTATCTTACATCTTTGTAAACAAATTGTGCCAGGTTCCTAAATAGTTGCAATTTTATATTTGAAGAGTCCCAATACTTTCAAAATGGCCAAAGCAGAGTTCTGAAATGAGACAGCACTAGAAATAATATAGTTAATGCAGTCCATTTATGGCAGTATACTTTGAAGGAAAGTGGATGTTTAGGAAAATATACAGATCCGTGCTGTTTGTCTTTGTTTAAAATTAATTTTAAAGCCTTAAGAACACTGCAAAGGAAAGCTGCAGTGTGATTTTGTACAGCTTTACACATTTTATAAATTTTACACACTACACAAGTTTACTGGAAACCATTATTGCTGGCTTTGTGTAGTGTTTGCATTTTTTTCTGAAAAAATATTTATTTTTTTTAAATTCCTGCCCTCCCCTTTCTATACCCTAAGTGAGCTTTTTTGAGGCACTTTCAAGAAATGACGCTTTGGGTAGAAGGTACACTTCAAGTTATGCTACCCAGATCCGTGTCTTGCCAGGCCATCTGCATTTGCACTACTGGCTCCAGTCTGGTGGTGGATTGTTATGTTATAGGACTGTAATCACAGACTTTAACTGAAAAGCTTACCATTTTGCCATGTGACTCTCTGTAACCACTTTATGGGGTTTTGATCAGTAAATAATTTGATTTTTGTTTAGCATATAGGTAAGGCTGAAGCTATAATGGACTCCACTCCTGTGCCATCCATACGAGTCCTCTAAACATACTCCTGAAATGAAGGATATAGTCAACAACAGAATCATTTTTTAAATGAAATTCTCCCTGTCTATCAACACAAATTAAATCTGGGGTTCCTCCCAACCTGTGGCCTTAAAGTAGCTCAGTTGCCAAAAATAAAAATTGTGACTTCAAGGGACACCTTTTCGTATGCAAAGAGGAGATGGGTCATGTACTTATTCCAATCAAGTTTTTAAAATGGTTTGTGAATGCTTTCAGCATGTTCTTAAGGGTATAGTTAAATCTCTTATCCAACCATTTGTTTGTGGATTCTTTTTTAACTGCTTTACCTCATAACATTTTCTCAAACAGAACAGCATGTCTGATGAGAAATTAGCATTTCTTCCTCAGTAATTCCTGGGGGAAACCTACCATTCTGAAATTTTTAACAGTTCATTTGTTATCATTTTTGCCTCATTAGAGGACATCACCACCAACTTATGGTACGTAGTAGTATCGCCTGCCACTAAAAGATATAACTCTTAACCTGTGATGTTTTGGGTAGGAAGAGGCCTCACAATATCCAAGGCTACCCTCTGATTTTTTTTTTCCTTGACAGGCAGAAACACCAAAGCAAAGCTGTTTTAGCTTTGCCTTATGTGCATCTTACAGTGCTCTGTCACATCTTGTTTTTCAGTATCTGGCCAATGTAAATTTTGTATAAGCTTCTTTTTTCCATTTCAGGCCTGAATGACCACAAAAGGAAACATCATGGCCAGAAATGCCCATTTGTTCATAGGTTGGTACTAGGCTATCGGCCCTAGGGCCTATACAAGCCTAGCCATAACAATTCTCTGGCTATTTCTTCCCACACTATTTACTTCCCTGGACCCCTGTCTAGCAGAGTGGCTGACATGATCCCCGGGGTGAATTTCCTTTCTCCCATCCAGTCGTCAAGGTTCCTTTTGAAGAGGGCCAAGGAGATGCTCTGCTTGACATGTAAGGGCAGTCTATTCCAGAGTCTGGGGAGTCTCTGAGTCAGGAACCTATCCCTCCAGCATGTTTTGTTATTGTGATGACAAGGTTTAGATCCCTGGAGCGTGTGGCTCTGAGGGATTGGCCCTTGTTGGCCCTTTTCACATCTATCTGCTACACTTCTTCCTCTATCCCCCTTAAGATGTCAAATGTTGTCATTGAGGGTCTGAATCCTCTTTGGGAAACTCTGTCAAGTACTGTAGGAGCTGTGCCCATCCCGTGCTCCTTTTCTGTGATCTTCTTCACCTCTTCTACAAAATTAAGTCTAGTATCACTTGACAACTGTGGTTCACATTTAGGCTTGCTACTACCACTTACCTTTTTCCTGAAGTATCCCCTACCAAAGAAAGTCCAGTTCCTTTATGCAGCTATGGCTTGTTTTTCAGGCTTATTGCTACTATCCTTTTCTTTCCTAAAAGTATCCACATCACCAGTCTGGGATAGTGGTGTTAGCACTGGTTGAGACTCTTCCCTGATGTCTTTTCAATGCACTTTCCTTCATGTCTGGCTGTGTTTGCAATGCCATTCACACAAGGCAGTGAATTATAAAAATGGTTTTCTGTTAAAATATCTGCAGGGATATCATAAAACACTATCCCTTTTGTTTTTTCTGCCCCACGTCCCAGTCCAAGTGAATTCTGACCAAAATAACTTAAAAAGTTAACACAGGCAGAACCCAACATCTTATTTACTGCTTAACTGAGGGGGTTGAAAATGTCAGTTATTTCCTCTTATCTTTGTGATGCTGATTGCAAATACATTTACATGTCGTAATAAAATTATCAAATTCATGCCCATCTTTATACTGAAGAAACTGTTTATTGCTGGCCTTGACATCTAGGACTGAGTTTTGCCCTTGCTGCTCACATGTATTTGCTGAAAAGTGAGCAGTTCTTTTTTCCACTGTTGCATCTTCTCTCCCTCCTGTGCCTTATCATGATAATTCCTTTCCTTCACTGTAGCTTTATGCTCTCATTTTGTTCTGCTACTTTGATCTCCAGACATTTCATCCCTCACTTCAGTTTGTGAACATTTTTAGATAATTTGGGGATACACTGAGTTTTTTTTTTTTTTTTGCATGCTCTGCACGTAACATCTGCTATCAGGCTGTCTTTAGGTTCACTGTCTTTAGGTTCAGTCAACTGGAATTTCTCCTACATCCATGGCAGCTATTGTCTCATCCTCGATCATACTGACGTGTGGGATTTCCTTCAATTTTCATTTCTTTCATGTCGGCCATGACAGTGTGATCTGAATATATTTCAGACCCTTCAGACCGTCAGCAAAGTAGGCCATTTTTATGTTGTTTTTTTCTTCTGCTCTTCTGTTCCAAAAGTTCTCTGACCAAGAGCCCCACTATACTTCTTTAAGAAGAGCTGGGCAGGCCATTATGTATTTGGATTTCCAGGTCTGTTCCTTCTCTTAAAAATGATCTTCAGCCTTATCTCCTTAGCAGGCTGCTGCTTGAGGTTCAGGATACTGAACCCACCCTCATTGTGTCCCGTTTTGCTTCTGCCTTCAATTATCATAGACGAACTGTGGAATACATTGCTATTTGTCAAAGAATACATCCCCAGATGGCTCAGCCTTCCAGAATGAGAGTAGTTTAGTGAGGTAGAAAAGGAAGTCTCTCCCTTTTGGTTCCAGAGAGCTAAATTTGGATGAGTAAGATCTGTTGTGCTGATCTCTTAGTCTCCCCAATATTTGTATCATAGTGTATAGATATCTCATTGGGTAATTCTTCGGAGGATTAATTATTTAGAGAGGTGTTCAGTTTAATGAGAGAGCATTTTAAGTGGGGCTGAAGTAAGGTATTAGACTCCTGCAAGACATGTCCAAGCTTTTTGGGGATTGAAGAACCCAAGACAGTGGCTGTATTGCCTATGTGTCAGACCTTTGTATATACTTTTGAAATGGTATCTCTAGAACTACATTCTCAGTACTCAGCCCTTAAAGCCTGATTGATTTTGCAAGGTGCAAGTTACCTGTAACAGTATGGTGGATGCTGTAGTAGATTCCATGGAAGTGACTAGAAGATCTAAATTGGCTCCATAGCACTAGAGAGGTTTGACAAAAAGTATATACTGCTCTGACCTTCCCTTTAGGACTATAAATTATCAGATTTGCATAATTAGATGTCAAGGGGATACACTTAAGCAAATAGCAGAAGATCTGTAGTGAGTCTGTTTTGAATGGATTTCCAGACTAATTCAGACAGCCTTCAGAGTAGGTAAATATGCATAAAATGTGGATATCATGCCCCAGATGTCTGCAGTCAGACATAGGCAACAGGCTGTGCAGTACCCAGACATGCCTACAGTTTTGTCCAGGCAGTGTTTTACTTGTACTGACATCTGTTTGGAAAATCATCCCAATATAATTAATAGTCGTATAGAACTGTAAGAGTATGTCTTGCTCGTGACAAGTTAAAATCTAGACTTTGATGTTAAATGATTATAGACTAATTCCAGCACTGTGCTGAGTGATATACTTGTCTGTGTAGCACATCTGTCATTGCACTTCTAACTTTCTTCTCTCTTTTGGGTTTATTGTTATTCAGATTATGTATTGAGTATATGTTTATTATTATTCAGGTTGTGTAGTGAGTATATGTTTATTATTTCTTCATAGTTTTCGCTTGTATTCTATGTTTATTTTTATCTGCTGCAGTATTTTTATCATGAAGGTGTTTGTTTTTTATTCTGCAAATATAATCTTTGTCTCGACAAGAAGTGTTTGTCGTGCTTTGATGCTGATGTACACATTCTTGCAAAGTAGTTTTATCTTTTTGCAATTCATACTTTTTACAGGACATGCATTCCAAATTGGGTAGCTGTCACCACAGTTTCTGCACATTGACACTTTATTTCCTTTTTATTCTGCTAATCAGTAAAGTCTGTTAGGTATTTCTGCATATCTACCTGTTGTCTTTTACACCGTTGCTTCTCTTAACACTATTACACCTGTTAACACTTTTGTATTTTCTTCTAAAGTTGTAAAGATCTCTATTGAAGTAAGTTTTTTAATATAATATATGTGTCATTCAGCAGCTTTCATTTTTCTTCACTGTGTTATAGTTCTAGATAGTGTTTTGAGTTATGTATTGCTGTGTACGTGTACTCAGTTTATGGGAATGTTCGGCATGTGTCATATACGGCATATGTAATATACCTTGTCAACAGCTTTGGGAAGAAAATGAGCTTCCATTTTTTTTTTCACTGTGGTGAAAAAAAATGATGTGAAGTAGATATCAAACTGGTCTACTATGGTATTTCAAAGGACTGAGTGGACAAATTGTTGAAACTAATATGGTTGACAGTTCAGTCCGTCAACAAAAAACACAAACCCAACCAACGTGCGCAAACAACAGAAACGATGCTTTTGCAGAGGTGCAAGCCCTCTAGGGGACTGCGCCCCCTGTTAATTATATATACCAACTCCGAGAATGCACTACAATGGGAAAAAGGGCAAATTTCCCGATCCCTGCTGTACCGCAATTTCCATATAGTCTCGAGCACATGGGTTTCAACAAGCTGTCCATTTGATTCTTTTAAGTCGACCCCTACTGTGGGCCCAGGCAATGAAAATGAAATCAAAAGGCTGAATACTTAATGTTTGAATTGATATGGACGTCTGATTTTTAGGGAACTTGTCAGTGGTAATCACTGTAGTAGCTTTATTGGAACAAACGTTTTAGCCTTGAAAGTAAAGAAATGATATCACATCCAGACAAAGTATGTTTTCTGAGGAAATGTTTTATTAATTATTCATTTCACAGTCATTGCAGGTTTTCATAACTTAACAGATATTTCCTCTCAGGGTTACTTTAAACTAATTTAAGAAGCAGTCTGACTGGTTCTCTTTTCTAGTATCCTGTTTTAGCTAAATGTTTCATTGAGGCAGTGAAATTAATACAATGTGCTGGATAGTTACCTAAGCATTTTATTGTGGCACTACCACACTTAGAATGCTGTGGATATTTTTCTTAAGAGTGACATGTCATATCTCACCATGGCTAGACGGTCTTAAGAGTAAGTGTATGGCTGATCAGTTTAAAGGCGTAGTTTTCTGTGGATACAGCCATCCTTAGCCATGAGGATGACTGCACTGAAGTGGAATATATTAGTAGGGCTTAAGATCTCTTGGGGGGGATGCAGTTTGGGGTAATACTCTTTTAGTGACAGAAGATTAGATGTAGTCAAATACAATTTTTCTGAAGGAACTTACCACAGCCCTACAAAGACCAGGATTAGAATAGTTGTGAAGGTTACAATACCTATGACAGAGGATACTCTGGTCTTTGCATGTGTAGCATTCTACAAGTCGGGGGGGGGGGTGTCTTTTAGGTTCCTTTTTATTTCAGCTGAAATTTTTAAATCAATTCTAAAGTGAACGATTAGCATAAGTAAGGCTTATAAATAGCACTTTGAAAAATGAAAGTCAGAAAAAAAATTGTGCAGTGTTATTCTCCAGAAATAGCTTTTCTCTTGCATGTATGTATTTCTTGTGCTCTTTTTGGTTGAAAAATTAATTTGTTCGTTTTTTATGCATTTGTTTTATATATAAGTGCATAGGTTCATTCATATCTGCCCCCCCCCAGGCATTTATAAGCCTAGCCTAGTTTTTTTTGCTTTTCGCCCCCTTTAGTTTGGAGAAACTATGCCTCTCCCATCATTTGTCTTGAACAAGGCCAGCCAGCCAGCGCTCCTCCTCACATTCACATGATTTTGTTGTTCAGCAAGTATAGGGAGTCTGGTGATGATCCCTCCCTCCAGCACGCATATTAATAAACGTCAAGCAAGGTTTAAGTCCTCCCACTTGGTTCCTGAGGGATCTAGATTTTTGAGGTGAAGCATGTTCATCAAATCTGGGTTTGACATGGCCTAGACCCTTATCTGTGATATTGTCTGGAAGGAGTTTATCTGTGTCAGATTTTGCAAACATCTTGTCACTTTGTCCCCTGCACCATTTTGAAACTGTGTTTGCTTGTGCGAACAGAAAAGTAGATGGGTGGCCCTGTGGGGGACCAGGACTGGGACCTGGAGGACACTTGTGGGACAGGGCTTGACACAGACATGGCGACCTCTTGGGTTCTGCAGTTTGCAAGCCATCTTTTTGCAACTCATCTTGTGATGTGATACTTGTGAGTTTACATTTTGATTGATGAGTTTTGAGTAGTAAGGGGTATGTGGTTGTGTGGTACAGCCAGGTCAGTAGGCTGGCTGTAGCCTGGTGCCCTCCTCCTCATCAATGGCCTTGGTGACTGTCAAAAAAAAAGTCACCAAAAAAAAAAAGCATGATCTGCCTTTGAAAAAGCCAAACTGTGTTGGATCCCATCTCTTCCCTATTATGTCTTTGTTATAGAGTTCCCATGATCTCTCATGGCTTGGCAGATCAGGCTTGTCTTGCGCTGATTGGGACGGTAATTTCCAGGGTCGGTGGAGGCACCGCCTTGTGAAGTGGTGGGACAGTTGTTTGCGCCGCGCTGCACTGATTTGATCCTGATCCTGAGCTAAGATTAAACAGCTGTCCTAACTGCGCGTTTTATTACATTCCTGAGTTCGGGGTGGAGCACACAGCCAGGGACACCATCCATGGTGTTTTGTGTTTTTGGAGAGGAGAGAGCAGTTCTCACCTAGTAGAGAGAGAGGGGGGGGCTACAACCTCTATATAGATATCACTCACTGGGGAGGGGGGGGGTTTGCACTGAACCCGTCAGCATGTTGGCAATGTCTGTCTAGGGTTCAATTTTTTTTCACATCATTTGAACTATATGAGCATATCGGGGAGTTTCCTCCAGTTTTCTAAACATATAAAAGAAGGCCTTATGATTGTCTTTTGAGTCCCCTGATCCATGTGTGGTAGAAGGCATTTGTGGTGATTCAGCAGAAGGTGAGATTCAGCACGCTTTAATGTTTACCGCTAAGGGCCGCACGGTAGGAGGCGGAAGGGAAGTGAAGTCTTTAGGAAGTCGGAAGTCACTGTTTTTTGTTTTTTTTATTTCAGTTTGGGGACGGATCCAGTGAGATTAGTTTATGATCTGATTGATCCAGTGAGGGACCAGTGAGGGGTATGTTCATTGTGATCCCATGTGATCCATGATCGTGATGATGGGAATCAAGTATGTTTTCTTGTGGATGGTGGGATGTTTTGTTCCATGGCATTGATGTTAGTGACTCCCATGAACCTTTTTTGGGCTAGAGTGTTTGGGAGTAGTAGTCCCAGCAGTTTATATATTAGTTGAGTGAAGTCAATATGATATGATGATGTTTGGAGACATTTATCCCCCTCCAGTGTTTTTTGGAAAGCTATGTGAGGTTCCTGAGTTTGAGAGGTGGCCTGTAAACATGCTACAAATTGCAGAGCAGTCTAACCTTGAGGTGGGTGTCCTGATGAATAATGGACACCCCCCCCTTTCTTGGTGTTGTCCAGACTTGGGGCCGGGCAGCATGAGATATGAGGTAAAACCTGATAGTGCTGGGGTGCTCTCAGGAGCCTTGAACCAGGTTTTGTCCAGTCATCCCAGGCAGACAGACATGAATGACACCAGGACACACCAGAGTTTAAAAATATTTAAAGCTGATCATTTAAAGCTTGTATTGAGGCATCATGGTGAAGAAGGTAGACTACACTAGTACATCAGTCATACCTGCCTGGGCTACTACTCAGAGAGAGCCTCAAATGTCTTCTCTCATGTAGTCAAAGGAGTACATCTCAAGGTCGCTTACACCAGCCGTGACAATGACTGAGGCCCAAGGCCTTGTGACCTTCCCCTCTCTCCAACTCAATCTAGGACTCCAGTGTGTGTCTGAGTGGAGTATCACCAATGACGAGTGTGTCTGGCATTGTGTTTGGCTTTAAGGGCTGTGACTGTTTGGCACACTGACTGTGTGGTCTATGTGTTGCATGTGTGTCGATCAGCCTCCTCCAGTGTGTTGTTGTGTGTTATATATGATTTTTGAAGTTGTGATACTATGTGAGACTGGGTATGTGGTGTGTGTGGTTACCTTCTCCTCTGCTATATGAAGGTGACTGTAGGAGCAAAGACTAGTTCCTAGATAGAGAATGAGAATAGTCTGGGAATCAAGTGGAGATTAATTTAGTTTTAGGATATACGCTGGTTAGATCAGTAGTGCAGTTCAAGGAAGGCTGTTTTAAGGGAAAATTTGAAGAGTGGACTTTAGGTAGCCCGAATAGTTTAACCTTGACACATCACTGTTGCTTACCTTAATTCTTTTTTTTTCTGTGACTAGCAATTCATTTTATATCAGTGCAGCTTTTTTATAGTAGTTTTGCATTTTTTGGAAATAATCTACAGGATATGAATTTAATAATAAGTATCAGCAGTAGCACCTATTGCAGTTCTTATATCATCTCTGTTTTGTAGTAAAAGCAAAATGCCAGCTATACTTTAAATTCCTGTAGCATAAGAGACTGAAAAGAGTCCAGCAATGCATGCCAGTGATATTTAGTTAAGAGTTCCATTAGCAAAGTACATTTACATTCAAGGGGACTGACAGATAAACTGGGAAGAACAGATTCTGGAGCTCAGCTTTCACAATGGATTTAAAACAGGCTAGAAACAGTATGTGGCTAGAGAGTGGAAGAGAGAGACCATCATGGATACTTCATCAGAGGGAAGGATTATTAAGAATGGGATACTGTAGAGATGATGCTAGGGTCTGTACTTATTGTTATTAACATTTTTTTGTTTTTCATACCTCTGACAATAAAAGAGAAACTACATTTTTAATATAGTATGTGCACATATGTTGTGTTATATGCCGCGGTGGTAGCATTGTTACCTCACAGCAAGAGGTTCTCCCGTTCGATTCTCGGCTGGGCTTGGGAGTGCCTTCTGTGTGGAGTCTGTATGTCCTCCCCGCGGTTGGGTAGCATTTGAAAGACATGCGTGCGTAAATGGGCGTGCCTTCATTGAAGGTTGGGTGTCGAGCTGGCACCTCGGCGTTTCGTAAAAATCTACTGCCAATCATTAGCGGACCGGAGTTCCGCTGTGGCGACCCCTTACTGGGAAAAGCCGAAAGACAAACAACAACAACAACATGTGCACATATGTTGTGTTGACAAATGCTAGAGTTTAAGATGAGTTCTTGTACTTGAGAGTATACAGTCTCTGAGTACAGTACAACCTAAGAGCAAAGAATAATTAGGGCCTTCTGTAATTCCAGTGTTTTGCACGACTACAGTAGCACAATAGTCTTTGACAGAAAGATTGTGAATGTGCTTAAAATAGTCACCAGTGAGACAGAAGAGCTGATATCCCTGCTGCATGAATCAAGTTAATGGTAAGTCTGAAGTGTGCACCTCACCTTCTATCTTAATTATTTTAGAAGCAAAGAAAGACAGTAGGCTGTTGAATGGTGTAATCTTTGCTCATTAAATGATTTGTAGAAAAAGGGAATTTGATGATTAGTCTACCGTGCTTGCCTTTTTTCCATCTGTTATATGAATTACAGATTTTAGCTAAAAACAGAGGAGCTTCCCACTCCCCACTGTAATACTATTGCTTCATGTATTCTTGAAACCACTCACTATTGGTGTGTCTGTCTATCTTATCTAATTACGCAGAGGAGAATTCTGGCTACATATTATAATTTCAATAAAAAGGTTCAATCCCATCCAATAAATTTATCAGATCATGCACCAATAAAACTAATATAGACATGCAAGGTAGAGAAGTAAAAAAATCAGATGTTGATGCTTTTCTGCGTATCAGTCTCAGTCAAAAAGAGACCAATTTATGAAACTGATAGTGGGAATAGTTTGGGAGTTATTGGGGAAAACGGACATCCCTTCAGTAGGGATAATTAATGAGTGGAATGAAATGAAAATAGAATTTAAATACATGAAAGAAAGAAAGAGATATGGGAAAGGAATAACAGGAATTACATTGGGGGTGACAAATTTTAAGGTATTACAGGAAATTGGAATCTCATATAACTAAAAGAGGAGTAACAATGGAGAAAATAAGAGTATTTGGATAACTTGTATTTGTTTAGAAAGGTTGCTATTTATCTTAGAGAACAAAAACTTAGCAGAATGGATTAGAAAATGAAAATAAAAAAGATTGTAATGAATATAATGGAGAACATAAAAAAAATAAAAGTCTAGGTAAGTTATCTGAATTTTGGCAAGAAGAGTCAGAGTTGAATGTCTCAGAAAAGCAGGAGAAAGGCTATAATAAGCACAGGAACAATTCTGAAGTAAGTAGACACTGAAACTATTTACGTAATGTCAATGAATATGCAGAGCCTGCGATAGGTGGTCCACCAAGTATGGGATTTAATCAGAAAGAGTTCATTGATGGAATTAGTATTGAAATTAGATATGCATGTCATGGTAGGAGAATAAAATTGGTAAAAACGTAAACATATTATGATTTGTTTAGGTTGTAATAGCATTTTAAGGGGAGAAGTGTTGTGGAAGCAGAAGGTTGTAAGTAAGGTTAAAGCATTACAGTTGAGGATAACAGTGTCAATAATGCTACTCTTAGGACTGATTGTTAATTCAGGATAGCATTAGTTTTAATGCTGGTAATAGAAATATATGTCATTATAGTGCTGTACTATTTTAAATAAAATAGGTGAAAAGTAAGATTGTAGTATGGATTTGATTGCTGATGTAGAAATAGCAATGTGGTTTTGGAGAAAGTATTCATATCCCACCTATTCATTTTATATGCTGTATAATGCCACCACTTTTATGAAACTTCAGCATTTACTTGGGTGGGAAAAGAGCAGCTCCAGGAGAGAGGTACAGTCATGCTAATTTTGCACTGCACTGCAGTGTGGGAAGTATATCAGATCCCTTTATAATATGAACAAACCTCACGTATATTGCAGCATGAATTAGAACTTAATGCACAGACCTTGCCGGCATCTGAACACCTTCAAATCAATTTGACCAGCAGGGTGTTTTCATGCCAGCAACATGATAATACGCCATTGTCTTGAAAATAAGTGCGATTGTTTTCTTTTTCAGCTTTTTAGATTTTTAATTTTGATTGCAATCATGATGAATAGCAGCGTAATTACTGGTGCTAGGACTGAGTCAGCAGGCAACCCTTTTCACTCCCCAAACTAACCATTTTTTAAGTTAAGAAGCTTAGTAAAGCATGAGAATGTAAGAATCCCTGTCAACAATATTATGTATTCCATGCCACAATCCTCTTTCATTTCCATTCTTTTTTGTAGAAGAGCAAGACATTTGCAGTTTAATCGCATAGTTCATTTTAAAATGAAAAACCTTTTGTTGAGGTGAAATCTAATGTTTGTGCATAACACCTGCAACACCAGTATCCTGTGGCATTTACAGCCATATGAGGATATCTGTTTATGTTTTTCTCTGAATGGTCTAAGGATCATAGTATTATGGTTTGGGAATACACTGTCAATATTTATAGTGCAAGCAAACTGAAATTTGAGATACTTGGATTTGGACCATGTAATGCAAGATGTTATCAGATTAACTTTGCAATTTTTGTAAACATTGCTTTATTTACGTATTAATTCTGATTTTGTCTGTACTCTTGCCCAGTCATCATCATCCTCCTCGGTTATCCATTTCCACAAGTCTTTCATCAGGTCTGACTTTTTTGTATTAAGTTAGGATGGGATGCAAAATATAAAGTGTTTACTTTTACACTTGCAGTAGTGTAGTTAACATTCACACCACCATAAATAAAGGCTTGCAACAATATTGTAACCACATGTGAAAATAGCACCCCTTAGGATGTTTGTGAAGTAAGTATAGTGACACTGTCCAAGAGGAACACCTTGGTGAGTAAAGTACAACTGCACAAGTCATGACATGGTAGTTGGATAACAGCCATAGTGACAACTAGGCAGGGCTAGAGAAATATGACTTTATAAGAAATGATCTCTATGTGACCCATTTAGTCGGCTACATTGTAGAATCTAAGTCTCAGTTGTTGTTTTCCCTTCCCATTCTTTTTCCCACTTTGCCTAGGTTTCCGTGAATCCTTCAGTGAATTTGTATGCCACCAGCCTTTCTCCTACAGTGTATTAATTACCGTTGCCTTTCATTAAGTCATATGGGAGCCCTTAAATTGTTTCTTTTTACAAAGACGGTTTTGATGAAATGATTAATAAGAGTAAAACTGAAAGCCTGTGGAGTTTTGCTGTCTGATATATACATACACACACATATAGACACATACACAGGCACACACACACACACACACACACACACACACACACACACACACACACACACACACACACACATATATATCTATGGGAATTTTACACTTTTTGAGGAGGTCTTCTACTGGCAGCTCAAACAACTATGATTTCTTTCTTCTTGAAGAAAAGTTGTCATCTTGGTCCTTCTGAAGCCCCAGAACCCTCAGCTAGTTTTAGTCATACTGGCCTGTATCACTCCTCACTGTATAAAGTACACCACTGTGGCTTGCGCATTACCTGTAATAGTGGAGAGGCTGGCTGACCCAGATTGTTGTTGTGAGGTAAAGTAATAAGGTAGGGAGTCAGTAGAGAAGAGAGTGGGTGAAGGGGACATAATGGTCAAATGAGCATTGGAGACACACAAGTATCCAACACATGTTTAAACGCCATAACATATTTTGCAGTAAAGCAAAAAAATGACCAACTGTCTTTATAAACTTGTACTTTGATGGCTGTACACAAATTAAGTTGGCAGCCATTTCCTGCATTTATCCATCTGTAAAAGAATGGTTTGCATTTGTAAAATGAACTGGATGCTGGTTTAGTCCTGCTATCCTCTCTGTTCTCTGTCCCCTGTCCTTGGACAGCTGGACATTGAAGTAGAATGAATGTGTCTGTATTTACTAGCATCCTCATCCTCAACTTATGCACTGCTGTCAGAAGGTGTCCCCTGAGAGGAGCCATCGGTTGCACAAATCTAGGCTTCATATACAAACTCACATCACTTAGTATGTGCAAGTATAAATACAGGTTGCATATTGTGTTCTGTTCTTCATTAGAAGGTCCTGTTAGATATACATAAATATGCAGCAGTTTGTAAATTCAAGGACAGTAGTACAGATTTGCATAGGAGCAATAAAGTTTATGATACACAGGGCTTAAATTAGGCAGTACCGACCTCTCCTTATTTGTCTGTTGTGAGAATAGTATAATCATTGACTTGGGGTCTTAATTTTTGTGATGTATTGCTCAATTTGGTATAAGAGTTTTCACTTTTTATTATATTGTTGAAATCAAACACTATGCAATGTAACATGGGAATAAAACCTACAGCCAAAGGAGATAATTCAATGTAACATGGGAATAAAACCTACAGCCAAAGGAGGTAATTCAATGTAACATGGGAATAAAACCTAGAGCCAAAGGAGGTAATTCAATGTAACATGGGAATAGAACCTACAGCCAAAGGAGGTAATTCACTCACAGCTGAGAGCTCACTGCCTTATATGGCTGAGGCATGTGGACACCCTTTTTCCTAAAGCAAAACTATGTTTAATGTACACATTTTCGTATGTACATGTCAAACATTTTCACAGCACAATCTTGACATTTGAGGGATGTTTAACAAATGTTTTGGAAAATAATAGAGTGAAAACAAATGGTCTGCACTGAATTTCTGTAAAATATCAAAATGCAAGACAACAGTAAAATAAGTATACAAATACAAGTCAGTATAATAAAGCAGACCAGTTCAAACAGTTATTTTAATAGAAGTAAAAGGGACTAAACTGGACAAATGCTAAGAAAGGCCACTTTCACCTAGTGAGTTTTACAGAGTTAACAAAAAGATAACGAAAGTAAGAAAAAAGTTTGGTGTGTGTGTGTGTGTGTGTGTGTGTGTGTGTGTGTGTGTGTGTGTGTGTGTGTGTGTGTATATATGTGTGTGTGTGTGTGTGTGTGTGTGTGTGTGTGTGTGTGTGTGTGTGTGTGTGTATAAAATTAAATACACTGGTGACAAACTGCAGGTGTGCAGTGACATAACAATAGTTAAGAATTTTTTATTTCTAAGGATATCAGGCATACCATGTTTCATATCTAGCCCTAGTAATTAAAATGTGCTAGGTAGAATGTACTTGTGTGCTTTGTTCTCTGCTATCTTGAAAAAAAGGGCCTTCTTGTATCTTTTCGTGTTTCTCTTATTACTGGAACTCTGTCCATCAACAGCAGTAATACAGGCAAGTTCAGAATGCACAAGGCATGCACAATTGTAGGCAGTTACTAAGGTATGCATGTCCAGGTTTTAAAAAATCTGCTACAGTATTAAGAGGCATCTTTGTAGTGAATGTTAAACAAGTAACAGCCTGGAAAAAACCCTAAAATTAAACTGAATCTGTTTCGTGTCATAAGAAGATCGATAGCAGCAGCCTGCTAGAAGCAAATGTGAGTTAACGTTTCATCAGAAATTCATGTGCTTTCATGCTTGGCATTTGCAGTCTCTAGACACTGGGCCAAGCTATTGCATTTCTCCTGACACTAGTGCTACTGTGTAATGGAGAGACAAGGACACACACACACACACACACATATATATGCGTGTATGTGTATATATATATATATATATATATATATATATATATGTGTGTGTGTGTGTGTGTGTGTGTATATATATATATATATATATATATATATATATATATGTATGTGTGTGTGTGTGTGTGTGTGTGTGTGTACGTATATATTTATTTTTGTGGACTAGCAATAATTTTTGTCAGTGCTTATCCATGGTTATTTTCTCTCAGTGCTGACTTCATTAAGAGGATTCTTTAAGTGGTTGACAGTAACAGTTATTCTTCATGATATTCTGCACATCATCTATTTATGCTGGCAGACTGTTGCTAAAGCTTTTCTTATATTTTGGACAGATGGACTCTGAACTCACCTGGTAATGTGTGATAACCTTAAAAAATGTTATCCTTATTAAGTAGCTGTTTGTTATGTCATTTGGTATTACAGGATAGAAGCACTTATGTTTCATTACATTTTGTGAAGTTAGTGAGTCTGTCAGAGATGAGAGACATTTTTCACACATCTGGGACACATTTTCCGCAGAGCCATAACATGTAGGAATGTATACAAAATAATATAATTAAGTCAGAGCTGATGGTATTAAAGACCCATGTTGTTTCTTGCTTTTACATAACATTAAATATTTCAAACTTGGTTAAAATTGTTATTAAATTTGACAAACTCAAATAAGTTCCTTAATCAAGAATATTTATTGCAGTCTGTACTGCTGACGACCATCTTATGCACGTGGATTAAGATGGCCAAAGTTGGCACAGACTACAATGAAATAGAAATTAACTGCATCCCTCCAGGGAGTGGCTTTTTATTTGTTTGTTTATTCATTCATTATTTCCTTATTTCTTTCTTTCTGCATATATTTATTTTATTCATTCATTCTTTTTTTCTTTTTGTGTTTATTGCCTAAAACATCTCTTCTTGTTCTGCCAGTCTGTCAGTTTGCCAATCTGTATAGGTCCATGGGTAGTTACTAGACATGTGGTCCAGGAGACCTTTTAAGAGCCTAGTTCAATGAATTCCTTGTTGCAGTGCAACACTGTTGAGTGCCTCAAAGTCACACAGTAGCAAATGGAGTGAGAGAATCAAATTCTGAACTAGAGCAAGCAGCTCATTAATAGCTCATAGGCTTAGTCCTCTGCAGTAACTGCATGTATCTTTAATACACTAAGCTAGCCTTGCATCATTAAGAAAGTAGCATTTTAAGGATTCCCACAGTACAATTTAAATATGTTTAGTCATTGGGTTCTAATATACAGTGGATATAAAAAGTGTATGCACCCCTGTTAAAATGCCAGTTTTTTTGTGTTATAAAAAATGAGACCACAATAAATCATTTCAAAACTTTTCCCACCTTTAATGCGACCTATAATGTGTACAATTCAATTGAAAAACAAGCAAATATGCTGGGACAAAATATATAAAAAATAAAAAAGCGTACAGTAAGCTGGTTGCATAAGTGTGCACACCCTTAAACTAATACTTTGTTGAAGCACCTTTTGCTTTAATTACAGCATTCCTTGAGTAAAGAGAACACTAGAAACTGTGAGTGTTCATAATGTTGAAAGTAATGTATCTTAAATTGTTTAGCAGTATATTAAACCTTTCTCAGCCAAGACCCAAACAGTAGGCGTAAAACAAAAATGCAAAAAAAAAGTGTTATCTGTCATTACAGTGCTGATAAAAGAAATTAAATTAAGCATACAGAAAATATGTGTATGAAAATATCCTACATCTTGTCATGTGCTCATTTTAAGCAGTTACCAGGGTAGGTTTGCATGAACAATGTGCATTTGTGTGAAGTTAAGTTGGAGTAGTTTACTGTGGTTATAAGGTCTGCATTGTCAAAGTATATTTTAATGAAGAGTATAAACATTAGTTGATTATATTGACAGCAGGTAGAATGGTCTTTTATGGTAGAAATCTCCCAAAATGGGTGATTTTGTTATTATTGGTTAGTAAATTTTATTTCTCTTCTTGCTGGAAAAAAATGTTGAAGAATGCACTTTTAAAATGTACTCGAACAAATGTTGCATTTTAAACTGTAAGTATAACTTAAAACAAATTCATAGGTAAGTATAAATTATAGAGTATCAAGAAGATGAAGCCAGAAGAATGCATGCATTTATGAATGCCCTAAAAACATGTATGGGGTCATGGGTTGACTACTACCTGTGGCCAAGGTACACTTAATCCACCACTGTTGTCTAGTATTCATTTTTAAATGCATGTATGCACAGTAAATGAGGTTAGGCCCAGCTGTTTTGAGCAAAATGATGTAGTACCAAGTCATTCATTTTCTGCTTTTCATTTCATCAAACTGTCCAGTGAACATGCTGAGTTTTTAAATAAAATATTACATGTTTACTTGCATGAAGCTTCTTTTGGCAGTATAAGTTACAAGCAAATTATTTGATTCAAGACTTCTTCACATACTGTGATGTTTATGCCATTGTATTGGTGTAGCTTGTCAGACAAGTAAGCCAGTGAATGAGGCAGAGGGATACAACCCCTCTGCAGTATGCTAAATGTATTTATGGAACTCCGTCATGAAGTCTCTGGGTGGCCTGAAGAGAAAAATCTGGTGATGTGACTGCATCTTTATGATCTGATATTGAGGTACAGTGTAAGGGAGAGTTAAACTGGCACGACTGTTATTAAACCCAAGAAAAGGATTGTCATTATGATGTTCGTGTTACCCTGCTGCAGTCATCACACTTGGGTTATCCTGTCATCAGGCGGTCCCGCAGTCGGCCAGAATTCCAAAGTCTTGGTCCGGCGTCGGTTGCTGTCACTTCTTCCCTGACGTCAGTGTGCCAGGGGTATATATATTGCATCCGACTCCATTTTCTTCAGTCTTTCTTGCCGCGCGGTGCCTGAAGCAGAAGCAGTTCGCAACTGCTGGTCGGCCGACTCCTGAGATTTTCGAAGTCGAATTTCAGATCCAAAGTCTTCAATAAAGCTAAGTACCCCGTTGGGGAAACTTTTCTTGCCTCAGACCGATGTCAGAAAAAGTTAACAATTGTATTTCTTGTGGGAAGCAAATACCTCATAAGGATTTTCATTCTTACTGCATACCTTGCCTAGGCCCAGACCACAACGTCACTGGTTGTCGTTTTTGTGCTAGGTTTAATAAGCGTACTATAAAAAGACGCTTTGATTTTGCACGACACTACTTCGGTAGAAAATTTAACTACACTATGCCGTCGGAGCAACCGACTACTGGCGTGCACAAAAAAACGCAAGGATAAGGACAGGCAGCCTAGACCCAAGCCAGACTCTGAGGCCTCAGCTGGTCCGGTCTCCGGTTCACCTGAGGCTCCGACGCAGCCCCTGACTACCGCTGATCTGGAACCAGAGACCGCTTCGGAACTTTTGGTGGAAAGTACTAGGCCGACGCAGCTATTTTGTTTAGCCCCTTCTGACGACACTACTGGAAAAGATGTCGGTGCTGCAGAAACACCTTTGGTTTCTGAAGGCGTCTTCAGACCGACGACGCTCACCATTAAAACATATCCTAGGACTAAGACTCCTATTAAACCTAAAAAGACTGCACTTCTGTCTGCAGTTCAAGGCCCCATGCCTAAGAAACAGATGCTCAAAATGGCTGAGGATTTTATCTCTTTAATCAGGGGTTCCCAACCCCCACCCGACAAAAGGCCTAGACAAGAGGAAGAATATGCCTCCTCTGAGCAAGTGTCTATTTCCTCAGGCTCCTCTGAGGACCAAGATTACTCCTTCTCCCCTTATGAAGATTCTGATGCTGAGGATTCTATTCCTTCAGCTTCTCCTCCTGAAGACTACTCCTTTGGGGAAACTTTACACACTATGAGGGAACATTTTCACTGGGAAGGTCAGGACTACTCTGACACAAAGAAAAGGCTCAGAGAGTTTCTTTTACTCCCCCAGCACAGACCACTTGCCATCCCCCCAGTTTTAGACGTTGTGGATGATGTTTACTTAGAATCCAGTTTGAACCCAGATTCTCTGCCTCCTGCTCCGGCCAAACCTAACAGATACTATAGAGTGCCTGATTCCCACAAATTTCTTTATAAAAGCCCTGTTGCTGATCCAGAGACTATCTCCCAGGGTCCCAAAAGGGGCTAAGGCTTCTATGGCAAAAAATCCTGTACCCTCTGAAAAGGACTCCAGAGCACTAGACAGGTGGGGGAAAAAGGTTTACACCTCAGCCACTCTAGCTATGAGGGCACTAAATTGCCAATTCCACATGCTAAAATATCAGCAATTTCTAATGTCTCAGTTAAAACAAAAAATGAGCACACTCCCTCAACAGTCTGAATTGAAAGAAATGCAGGCTCTGTTGCATGCAACTGAACAGGTGGGCAAACATACTTTACAATGTGTGTTTGATTCTTTGGAGGCTTCCTGCAGAGCAGCTGTCACTGGGTCTGTTATACGTAGGCATGCTTAGTTAAAGGAACAAACTCTGCCTGATCATGTTAAAGCAAAGCTTCTAGATGCTCCCTTACAGCAGGATGTTCTTTTTGGAGTTAAAGCAGAAGAAGTCTTAAAGAAAATGGAGGATAAGGCAAAATCTATGCAGACAGTCAAAGATTTCCTACAGGTACAGCCCCCTCGCTTCAGCAGAAATTGGCCAACAAAAAATTGGTCCTTTCCAGCTACTGACAGACCACAGAGGGGTAAATACAGACGTCCAAGAGGCAGAGGACAACCACAAGCCCAGTACAAACCTCGCCAATGGGGCACTGCAACACAGAAGGGAGGAGAAGACAGGTCCCAAACTACCAAAAGGCAAACTCAATGACTTGCACCTCATCTGGCAAAGCAACACTCTCTTGGCAACCCCCTTGGGAGGAAAACTCGCACTTTTTTCAGACAACTGGCACATTGTCACAAAGGACAAATGGGTCCTAGACATAATTTCACGAGGATACAGATTCCATTTTCACACCTTGCCAATGAAAAGAAGAATACCAAACCTGCCACAAAATCAATGGGCAGAGGCACAAAAACAAATTACAGCTCTCATGGACATGAGAGCCATTCAGCTGGTACCTACTCGAGAGCAAGGCCAAGGATTTTACTCAAGACTCTTTCTAGTTCCCAGAAAGGACAATGCCTGGAGACTAATTCTGGACCTTTCAATTCTAAACACCTTCATACAAGTACCCAAATTCAAGATGCTAACACTACAGCAGCTTCTTCCCATGTTGGGCAAGAAAGCATGGCTAGTAACATTGGACCTCAAGGAGGCATACCTGCATGTCCCTATCAGACAAAGTTGCAGAAGATACCTCTGTTTCATTGCAGGTTCAACCCATTACCAATTCTCTGCACTGCCCTTTGGCTTATCTACTGTGCTTAGGGTCTTCACAAAATGCCTGGCACCAATAATTGCATACTGCAGACAAAGAGGAATTCAAATATATCCATACCTGGACGACTGCCTCATCCAAGCAGAAAGCAAGGACATCCTCTTACAACATCTGGCTTTTGTAAAACATCTTCTAAGTTGCCTGGGGTACACAGTAAACGAAAAGAAATGAAAACTAGTACCCTCACAAAATATGACATTCCTGGGTGCCAGCTTGAATACAATGGCCCAGAAGGCTTATCTGATGCCAGACAAACAACTACAACTGACTCAATGTTTCAAAACAATGGCAACAAAGACCCAACTACCTGCAAGAAAAATTCTGCAGGCCTTGGGCTTCATGGCATCTTGCATACTACTAATACCATTTGCAAAGCTGCATATGAGGAAATTACAGTGGTACCTAAAAAGCATATGGTCTCAACACAGCCACAGCTTGGACACAATGATATCTCTCATTCCCTGCCTACAACAGGAGTTTCTATGGTGGTCACAGGCATGTCACCTCAACAAGGGTCAGCCTTTCACCTTGCCCCCAGCCAGGCAAACTATGACAACAGATGCATCGGATTACACCGGGGGGCACACATGGCAGGACAGTGCGTTCAAGGCGTATGGACTGCAGATCAAAGGAATCTGCACATCAATCAAAAAGAGATGCTAGCTGTACAGAATGCTCTGACAGCCTTCAAGAATCTATTACATCCAGGACAACTTACAATAAGGACGGACAACACCACAGTAATGTGGTACATGAACAAACAGGGGGTTACACACTCCTACCCTCTATGCAGGCAAGCAATGACCTTATGGAACACAGCTCTGGCTTACCAAATTTAGTTACAAGCTTAATTCCTGCCAGGAAAAAAGAACACATTGGCAGACGACCTCAGCAGAAACATCATGGATCCCCACGAGTGGAAAGTGGATCCACAAGTATTTGCAATGATAACTCAAAAATGGGACCTTCCAGACATAGACCTGTTTGCCAGTCCTCAAAACTATCAACTAACAAAATGTTGTACAAAGACAGTTCACCGTCAAGTTTGGAAAGTGGACGCACTCTCATTCAATTGGAAAAACCTGACAGTATATGCCTTCCCTCCATTGCCTCTCCTCACAAAGGTGCTTCTGAAAGTCAGAAAGGAGAGACCACGACTGATACTCATAGCCCCAGACTTGCCACGCCAGCACTGGTACCCACTATTGAGGAATATGGCCCAGGGCCCACCTTGGATTTTACCACAAATTGCCCATTTGCTCACACAGCAAAACAATCAGATTCTTCACAGCCAGCTCAAAACCTTAAATCTGGCTGCATGGCAAATCACCTAAGCATCCAGCCAGCTCCTCTTTCCCGAGCAGTTATGGATGTTATTCTGGAAGCTAGGAGGCCCAGCACCAGGAAGGCCTATTCGGACAAATGGAAAAGGTTTTGTGCCTGGAACCAAGCTAAAGGCCAAAACACTCTTCAGCCTCACATGCCTCAGATTCTACAGTATTTAACTGAGATGTTACACAAAGGACTTTCTTTTTCTTCCATAAAAATCCATGCATCAGCTATTTCAGCCCACTACAATACCGATCCACCCTTATTTTCACATCCACTTTTAAGGCAGTTCCTCAGAGGGGCAAAAAACATTAGGCCCCCCAGGAGAGCACCTACACCAACATGGGACCTCAATTTTGTTCTGGAAAAACTTACGCTACCTCCCTTTGAACCAGCTTTCTCTGCAGATCTACAGTTCCTATCATGGAAGACTGCCCTGTTGCTAGCAATAACTTCAGCTAGAAGAGTCTCAGAACTGCAGGCACTAATGGCAGTGGAACCTTTCCTCATTTTCCATCAAGACAGAGTTTCTCTACGAACTAATCCTTCCTTCATGCCTAAGGTGGTTTCCAGTGTGGCTTTAAATCAAACCATCCACTTACCCACCTTCTTCCCAAATCCACAGAACAAAGGAGAAAGACTCCTACATTCCTTGGACATTCACAGGCAACTTCTTTACTACTTGGATAGAACTAAGGTTTTCAGAAAATCTGACCAGTTCTTTGTATCCTATGCTACAGCTTCACAAGGGAAGGCTGTATCAAAACAAACCATTTCCAAATGGATAGGACATTGCATTTGTTTTTGCTATACCCATCATGGAAAACCAGTTCCTGCTACCATTAGGCCCCACTCCACCAGGGCAACAGCTACATCTACAGCCTTCCACAGGGGGGTTCCAACCAAGGAGATTTTGGAAGCTGCAACTTGGAGTTCAGTACACACCTTTACCAAACACTATCACTTACCACTCTACTCTAAGACTAGGGCTGGCTTCGCCACTGCAGTTCTGCAGGGCCTTCTAGCCTCCTCTAACCCTCTATAACTCCTCCACCCATCCTTAGCTTTGGGATTCTACCCAAGTGTGATGACTGCAGCAGGGTAACACGATGAACATAGTACAGTTTTGTACCTACCATAAATGTAGATGTTCGAGTGTACACCCTGCTGCAGTCCAGGTTACCCTCCCTCCATCCCCTCTGATCTAACTGGCTACATCTCTACAATACCTTCCTGATGTATTTGCTTATAGCTGGAGGAATTTTGTGTTTGTGCAAATATTACTTAATTTGGTACTAATTACTGACCACATTTTTGGGGGTACCTGACATCTGGGGCAAGAAAAACTGAAGAAAATGGCGTTGGATGCAATGTATATACCCCTGGCGCACTGACGTCAGGGAAGAAGCGACAGCAACTGATGCTGGACCAAGACTTTGGAATTCTGGCCGACTGCGGGACCGCCTGACGACAGGATAACCCAAGTGTGATGACTGCAGCAGGGTGTACACTTGAACATCTACATTTATGGTAGGTACAAAACTGTACTTTCTTTGTAACCAAGTGTGTACTGCATTATAACACAATGTTACAAGGTGTTGGTATCAAAAAATAACTCCAACATTTCAGACTTGTAAGATGTTAGAGAAACGATCAGTTCAAATTCACAGGTAAGTACTAGGCTAGCTGCCCTTGTGGGCCATTTTAGCCTATCTAGCTTCCCTTGGTGAGAATCAAGGGCTTTAAATGTTATGATGCTTTACCCTTATGACTAGTAAATGAGTTTACAGGTATACTAATTGCCTACTGTGAACAAACAATAGAATTCTGTACTCACTAGTTAGTCCATCTCCCTGCAGTGCCACATAGAATCATAGGACACAGTAATAATTATAGTCTGTAAACCTAAAACGTCCAGTGGAAGAGGTATACAAACCATAACAGGAAAAAAAAACACTTGTCAAGCCAATCCTCAGAGAAGGCATAGTGTACTTGGAGACAAGGGACAGAAATAACAAATATTTACTAGTGCTTTGTGTACTCTGATTTACTTATTTATATATTGTTAACTAGGCTAAGCTGACTGGGCCTAAAATCTGCCCCTTTTCAGCAGTAACCAGGGAGAAAACCATACTCAAATAATAAGAAAAAAAGAATTGTAACATAGGGAATACAGTAGATTGACTGAAAAATACTTGAAATGGTAGTGTGTTCTACTAAGTAATGAAATGTTGGATAAAACTGAACAATAACAGAGAAAGCAATATCATAAAATCGAGCAAAATAATTTCTAGTTGGAATAGGAAGACAAAAGCAATACTGTGTAGAATACTTACAATAAATCTGAACAGTCAGCTGGTATGTTAGAGCAAAATCTGATTTGTGTTTACATATTTTCATTTGATATAGCCTATAAACCAGTATTTTTTATGAACAAGTATTTCTTGATCAATTTCTCTTGTCTGTTGCTATGCAGCAGTGATGTCAGCATTTTAGTTGCCTCAGCAGGTAAAGCATATCATACCAAAATGTACTGCCACAGCTGAAGTCTGGTGTAATTGTGATGAGCATGTGCACAGAAAGTTTGTATGTAGAAAATAAAATAAATTTATACAAACCGCTATTCCTTTCATACTTCAGACTGCACAGCTGAGCCACATCAGAAAGTTAATGATCATCTCTGGAGAACAAAAAAATGGTTTTGTGCGCAGCAGATTATGTGCTGTGTTTGTGTTTGCCACATATATCAGACCACAACTAAATGACATTAAAACAAGTGAGCACTTAGTAAGAAAAACTGACTGCACAAATTGTATACCACACCCATTAATGAAGTTAAAGTGCTGGGACAAACAATAGCACAACTATAATACATTGACTCACTGAACCTCCCACTTGGATGAAGAGTATGACTGTTTGTCTCGGTGCTTATGCATGCTTGAACACCCTGCAGGGCTGACTTTAGCAATGAAGTTCAAAGAATAATGGACATTTTCTGAAATCTGTTACTGTTCTGGTAGTGATCATTATGGGATATATATATATATATATATATATATATATATATATATATATATATACTTACCCTTATGTTTCAGGTGTTAGTTGCAAGATGGATGAGTGACTGTTAATATAATGTTATGAACATGCATAAACCATGCCTGCATGCAATACACAGGTCCTAGTTCTCCTTCAAATTAACATTTACCCGCCACATCTCTTTCCAGGTCCCTTCAATCCACCTTGCATCTGATTCCATACAACTGTCCTTAATTTGTTATGCTACCCCATCTCACTTCTCTTCACAGTTTCTTCCTCCCTTATGTTTCTTTACATAGCTCACTTCCACAGATCACCATTTGACCTTTCAATGTCTTCTCCACTTTTCCCATATCCTTTAATTTATCAATAACCACATTTTAACATCATCATATTTCAGTCATTCTCTGTCCTTAAAATGATAAAAATTGCCTTTGCTCCAGAAGTTGTTCATTTAGTTTTGTTTGCAGGAATGTCCATTTTCAGCTGAGGTACAGAAAAAAGCACAAAGAAATAGTGCAATACATCAAAATTTAAAATATGTACAAAAATACTGAAATTCATTAAAACTAAATAAACAGAAGTATTACCCAAATATTTATCAGACATCAACAGGACGTACTGGAGAGGTAGATTGATCTCTCAGAGGTTGCCTCACCTTTGGAACAGGCTTCCAAATTACATTAAACAGAGCCCCACATTGACCCTATTTAAGCACAATTTGGACGATTGGATAGGTAATCAGAAATTCTCTGCTGGGGGGAGTGGAGCCTGAATGGCTAACTGAAGGCAGCACTTTTTGGAGTTCCATAAACTAGTATTAAAATCAGGAAATTATATTATTTTTTTCTAACAAAAGTACTACAAGTAATTAGTTAATAGTCTAAAGTAACTAATTACAGGTTTTGGTGGATTTTTACAAGAAATTTCCTGTCAAGTTATTCAAGAGTCTATATACAGTAATTGGAGAGATGAGTAACCTGAAGAATTCTCATTCTGATATGACACTAAAAAAGGAACTACAACTGGTGACTACTATATTACAAGAATTATCAATGAAAATGGATGACTTCAAGGTTAATCTACAGAATCTAAAGGAGAACACAGAAACAAACAGAGGTCTTCAAAGAAATACTTCAGCAACATCAGTCAAAGATAACCATTGAAGCTTCTTTGTCAGACATTGATGGAGGGCTTAGAGAAGAGGCAAGACAAGCAGAGTTTCTCCTGAAGCAAAATACCTGGCTCTCCAATAAGGCAGATGACCTAGAAAATAGGGAAAGAAGGTCAAACATCAGGATTTTCAGTTTACCTGAGAAAACAGAAGGAGGGGAAATTATTTCTTTCTTAAATTCATGGATTCCAGAGATTCTAGATCTTAAAGAAGGCTTTTCATTTGGTATAGAAAGGGCACATCGTGCTTTGGGAAATACAACTTCAGCATCAACCTCATCATCATCTTCTGTGTCACCAAGGTCAGTTATAATAATTTTTTTATATTTCATGGACAAAGAACTGGTGTTAAAAACAGCATGGAGGAAAAGGCCTATTAAATACAATCAGACTCTAATAAGATTTGATAATGATTACTCCACTAAAGTGCTGGAACAGAGAAAAAAGGTATGGCCACTAATAAAAACTCAAAAACAGAACAATATTAAAGCTCAATTAGCCTTCCCTGCAAAAATAAAAATACTCCACCTAAGTGAGATGAGAACCTTCAACACTCTGGAAGAAGCTCTACAATTCATCAAAAACAATAGCATCATAACTACCTCAGAAGATATGGAATGAGCATCCCCATCCTTGAAGAGAACCACTGATAAAAATGGCTGGACTGATGTTAAAAAGGAGAAGCAGAAAACTGAATCTAAAGTACCAACATCTGTGACATCTCTCAAAGTATCAACTGCAACCTAACTATTAAAAACTTTTTAAATGGATTCAATATGTCACAAAACTCTAATCTCATACGTACATATATATACCACATATATACAGGAAAAGGTATGTTTCCTATAACTCTTCACACATGATTTACTAAATTAGTTGTAAATTATTTCTTGCTATCATTTCCTTTCCTTGTGTCTTTTTTTATGTTTTCTTCTTTTTTTCTGTCTCTATCCTTCTACTAAATATATGTTAAAAAGTATTTATTTGATATAGTTACTTATACAGACTGGTAATATCAAGGTTAAAATATCCTGTTCTATAACCCTGTAGTTTTCAGGTTTATTGGTTTCATGCCTATTTATTTAGTTAATTATTTTTTTATTATTAAACTGCTTATTGATATTTCCTGTTAGTTGAACTTGAACCCTAGTCGTTAGATGCGATAGCACTTTGAATGTAATAGATCTGTATAGTGGCATTCCATTGGTTTTCAGGCTGTATTACTGAAGTGCCCCTGGTAACTATGAATGGTTTCCATTTTCAAGTTAAGGAACATAACTGAGGATTGACAGTTAAAATTAAAGTAACGTATGTTGAGTTTGTTCATAGCTGACGTTATTGAAGTTGTTTGGAACGGGACTCGTTTTGAATTCCAGTCATATCACGATGAAGATTTGCTTACAATCTAGTCCTGGAGTTTATCTTGCTTACCGTCAGGTAATTGCAGAGAAAATATGTTGTTATGGCTGATCAGCATTGGTTGTTTCACGCTGTTGTTTTGTTTTAGCATGTGTGCGTATGAAACATCTAACATTTTTAAATCTGCTAGATTATTACCATTGCATGTGCTAAAGTGCTAAACCGGTAAGAAGGTAACATACTTTGAGGGGGCATAGTATAAAATCTATTGAGTTTGTAAGGTTGAGTGTCCTTCCTTCAGATGATGCATCAGAGTGATGTCTGGGAGCGACAATCTTGCGAGCTACAAACATGCACTGATTGCATATAATCCTGTATTCACTCAGCATATAAACACCAGCCTTCTCTTCCCAGGCATTAACGACAACTATTACTTACCACAAGACCTGTTGTTTGTGAAGTTAACTACGAGGTCAAATCACTTAATCCTCACCTTTCTATTTTAACCTTTGTCTCACTGCCCACTATTCACTACATAGATTATGCATTCTGCAATCATTTTGCACTCAGATGCTGTTTCGTAAAAAGCTTAAGCCCTATATGTACTTCTAAAGAGCAATGTTGTGAACACTGATATCTAAATTCTGGCGAACAACATATTTATCACTACCAAATCACTGACTGAGAACTATTGCATCCCACATTTTTATGTTACCTAAAATCTTGTCAGGTAATTGTGTGCTCCTGCTGCAAGGGTTGTGTGTCGTGTTACAATTAACGGACAAAACTGACACTAAAAACGAAACTCAGGTTTCTCAAAAAACAACATTTCTTAGGCTAATGATCAAAATAGCAGGATGCTTATTTTCCTCCGAGGAAGACAGATAACAGTTGAGTGGTGTTTTGGGCAGGGCTTGTTACTGCATTTGATATCTTTACTTTCAGGATTCATTTGTAAAGTTGTTCGTAGCCGAGATGGCAAGTAATGTTATCTTCCTAGCAATGCTTTCTTGTACCTTCCAAATGATAGCACTTTGTGTTGCTCACAATGTCATAACGTATTTTTAAATCCACTAATGCTGGGTTGTGGGCACAGCTTTTGTAGAACTTATATGCAGAAACATTGGGCTGGAACCGAAGAGTCCCGCTGTACGAACTGCATAGTGCTGTGTGTGGACAGAAATTATACTAAGAACAGGGTAAAAAGTGGAATATTCATAATATAAGCTGATCCTAACATGCTACAGCCATGGGTAGTGAGATCCTTGCAAAAGATGAGAAACAGAAGGAAAGGGTGAGGGGGAAAAACTTTATAATGGGCCATTTTCTCAGAGTAAAGTGTTTGAGCCGGAATTATGAGCTTGTGAATTTTTAAATGAAGATTTCAAAGACTGCAGGTCACACAAGCTAGGTAATCAGTTTTTAGCTCTCTCTGTAACTGTTGAGTATGTTTAATGCTTCCATAGCAATGAGTAGGAAAGGAATTCATTGGCTGTTGGTTTACTTGTAGTCTATAGAAGCAAAAACACATTTTACTTATGGAAACAAATTAGAAACCCTCTATTTAGTTATATCCCTTATATGAGAACATAAAGCTAAAACAGTTTGATGTTTGAAGCATATTTTAACCAAATATAACATTAAAGTAAACTAAGCACCTAGAATGCTATAAGCATCTGATAGTCATATATACTGAACTGCTATGCTTTACACCACTTTGTTAATATAACTACATACACTTCCTGTGAAAGCCTTTCTATAACATAACTATACATACCTGCTAAAGCACAATAAGTTTATTGGTTATATTTATGTTATAATTTTACAGTCTATTTTAGCTTTGATGAACAGTATTTGAAAGTGTATGCTTGTCTGTCACAGGAAGTGATAATCTTCAAAAATATATGTTATGTGTTGCAAGCCTCTGTGATTAAGGCTTTAAATTGCTTGTGTGTTTCAAGCAAGTGAATATTATATCAAATATGGAAAGATATGTTGATACAAATAAGTTGAATACATTTAATAATCAGTATAAATCAACTGCATATGTTTTTTATTTATAGATGGTAATGATATAGTAGTTAATTCATATAAAATAATACATTCTACAACCAAATGTTTTAAAATCAAAATAATAGTAGTTTTAATAGACTTCTTTAGCATTTAAATGTGTATATGGAGCTCAAGTGAATGGGAAAAGGAAGTTAAGAGTGTTAGTTTATCAGATGTACCTATCTGTTGGACTACGAATGTATTTCATTCCATGGTGGGTAGGGATTAATGATCAAACTACTTTAATTTTAGTATTTATTTTAGTTTTTAGGATGTTAATTCGTTACCAAGCTTGACTTATACTTGTTGAGAACTTTAGTGATAACATGCTTCACTGAGATAGATAATTGTGTAAAAATTAGTAATATTTTAATATTAGAGGAGGGGATGACTCCAGTTAAATTTAATGGCACTTAAACGCTTCTTCAAAATAATCTGATATGGATTTTTCTTTATTATCTTTAAACATTAATGGTCTAAATAGTCCAAATAAAATATCTAACTTATTAAGATATCTAAAGTTAAATAGAACTCAATTTTTTTACAGGAAACTCACTTCAAAAGCAATGATAATTTCATATTTAACCCAAGTGATTATATGACCTTAGCATGCTCCAAATTTAAAACGAAGAAGAGGGGAGTAATAATTTTATGGAGAAAGAATTCCTTAAACCCTGAAATAATACACAAATATGTAGACAATGATGGTCTTATAGCTATAGTCATCCTGAAGTTTAATAATAGGTTGTGGACACTAGTAAGATTATACTGGTTTCCTGGTATTGGAATGGGAACAGTTAAAAAACATCTGAATCACATTACAAATATATCCAAAGGTAATTTAATAATAGGGGGGATTTTAATTGTATTACTGATACTTCTGAAACCACTAATACATAAGCTGCATGTTTAACAGCTACTGCGAAACTATTAAAAAGATGGATCGAATCTTTAAAATTGAAAGATTCCTGTAATGCTTTAGATAACAATTCATTGTTGTTCTCTCACCAAGATTGTAGATTTGGTACTCAAACCAGAACTGATAAACTATATGGAGAGGTTAAAAATAAATTCTTATGCCACTTCTCCAAAACACTTACATAATTTATCTGTTAAAGTTAAAATACAATCTAAAGCTAATTCTATTGTTAATATCGTACATGAAGAAAAAGGTAAGAAAGTTTCGGAAATAGGAGATACTAGATGCTTTCAGGTGTCATTACAGAAATCATTATAAAAGTAAAAATATTATAACAGAACATTCCATTTTAGAAAATATGATCTCGAATATTAAATCAATCCCTGAAAGCTTACAAAGGGAATTACAAAAACCCATTACACATAAAGAAATTATTGAGACAATCAAAGAAAGTAAAACTGGTAAATCTTTAATCACAGAAATTTACAATTGATTTCCCAAAAATATAACCTCATTGTTACATGAAACACTTATTGAAATTCAGACTCATTGAATAATCCCCCCCTTCATGGAGATACTCTTTAATCATACCCATTTTAAAAGAAAATAAGGATGCTAGCCATTGTAGTTCATATAGACCTGTTTCATTATTAAATAATGATTATAAAATATTTATGTCTATACTGTTAAATAGAATAAAAAATCAAATGTATATAATAATCAACTATGACCAAACCAGGTTTATTCAAACTAGACATGCACACGACAACAATAAAAGAATATTGACATTAATTGATTATTTAAACAAAGAAAAAAATAGAAGACTTAATAATTGGACTAGATATTGAAAAAGCATTTGATTCCTTAAATTGGGATTATTTAATTAAAATCTTAGAAGCTTATGATTTTCCTATCTCCTTTATTACATTTATTAAAAAGGTTTATGAAAACAACTTAGCTTATGTTAAAATAAGACCTTTTACTTCAGAGGCTATACAAATTACGAGAGGTACTAAACAGGGATGCCCTATGTCACCCATTCTATTTGCATTAGCTATATAATTATTGGCTATATTAATATGAAATAACCCCAAGATATAAGATATGAATATATTTGGACAATATAACTCTAAGATCTTGCTTTTCACTGATGATGTACTTCTTACAGTATTAAATTCAAAATAAGCTTTAGATGAACTAGATAATTTGATAGAGAAATTTCATAAGATCTCAGGACTCCGTTTTAATAACCAAAAATCTAAATATTTATCATTAAATAAAAAGAATGATATTCAAATAGACAAGAATCAAATAATAGGAAAACAAGTCACAACAATAATATACCTGGGGATAGACCTGTTTGAGAATATACAATATATATTGAATATTAATTATATAAGGGTCATGGATACAAGAGATTCTCTAGTGTGTAAATATAATAACTTATTCATAGTTTTTGAAGATAGACTACAGCTGATTAAAATGGTTCTTCCTAAAATTTTGTATGTTGTACAAGCCACTTTGTTAATTCCTGAGAAAACCTATCTTAAGAAAATAACACCAATATTGCTAACATTCTTATGGTATCTTAAAAGAAACAAAATTGCATATACCCATCATTCCAGACAATGGGATCAGGGAGGAATACATTTCCCAGACATTGAATCCTATATAAGAACTACTTTACTTAAAACTGTGATTGAATGGATTAATCCTAGTTATATATCCAACTGGAAATTGTTACACACAACTATAATAATAAATGAAAATTTACTTAAAAATATTATTACTATAGATAAGGATAATATATTATGGTACTCATTGAGCTTAAATTTACAATATAATATAACTAAACTAACTAGGTCAAATTTAATAAATCATTTATTTGATCACTTTAGGAAATTTATAAATATGAATATGGATTTAAAGCTTTGGTTCGCAACATTAATTCCCTTCAGCATTACTAAAAACTTTCCAGATAGAATTCATAGGGATATATTCTTCTCTTGGGAACAGAAAATCTAATTTGCTGGCTGCATTGTATAACAAATCAGCAAGTTTTGGATATACAATATATTATATCAACTTATAAAGTGAATTCTCATGAATGGTTAATACTTCAGAATATATTGACATACTCCAAGGATCTATGTAGGATAATAAATAATTATTTTTTCTCAACTCCACCTAAATTTGTAATCAGATTGTTTGAAATTATATATAATAATAAGAATATGAAAAGTGGAACTTCACACTTATATAATCTAATAAAAAAACTATAAAACATTACTCAAACCAGCATATTGGCAGTTTATTACTAAAGGATATTCAATTCAATTAACCCCAGAAAATAAATCAGACTTACTACTTTCAGTAAAATTGACTTCTTCTTCTCATTGTTGGAGAATATTTACCTGGAAATTCCTCCATAGATCCTTCTTAACTCCTGATAAAGTTTCAAAAATCAATCCTTCTAGTAATGGCTTATGCTGGAGATGTCATGCAGAACCGGCATCGCCAAACAGTACGGAATGGAAAGATTTCCATCTTCTGCACTGTAGCACGATCTTGGAGTTGGTATATTTAAGTTACGGGGGGTGACGGGTGGAACCCCTCATGGGGGGTGTAAAGGTAAGTTGTTTTTTTGTTTTCTTTATTTTATTGCATGATGTCGATCATATGGTCTCAGCTATATGGTCTTTGACATTCTGAAATGTCAACCATGTATATAGACCCATATATTTATAATTACAAGAGGGTTTAAAAGTAGGGTCAGGACTAAACAATACATAGTACAGGTGTTATAGGTGAGGTAAATTTGGTCCAGCCAAAAGATGGACATAGTATATACAAGTGTGGAGGGACATTTTAACAGTGAACGCAGCAGAGCTGCAGTAGAGGAGCTAGTAACAGGAGAAGGGGATATTACATAAATAATAGGGAATGGAGAGAGCAGATAGGGAAGCAGTGGATATGCATTTATAATTTGAAAGATTACGCAGCCACAGTTTTCTGAGATGAATGTAATTAGATGACATGAAGATGCTTAGCTGTGCTTACTGACTACAGGGAGTCCCAGAGTGACTTGCTGGATTTTGGGATTTTATTAGCTATTGGTCCTTTACAGGTACCTACAATGTTATTTTACTGAAGGCTGAGGTGTTTTTCGTGCCACTCTGAGATGTTTGTATGATATCTGGTGTGGTAGTTCTAGCCAGTTCAGGTACTGCAAGGAAATACAGTTATAGGTTCTTTTTTGAAAGGTTGGTTGCAAATTTGCTTATTTGTTGTAATATTGTTCAAGCTTGTTTATTAGTATAGTCTGAAGATTAGTGAAAAATTGTAGATGCATACAGCAGGCTTGGAAATAATAAGGATATTACATTTACTTCCCCTGTATTGTGAGTGAGAAATGGCCTGGCTGTGTAAAGTAGCTTAATTTGTGGTGAATGTTTTGGACAACAATGTGCTGGTCAAAATTTAAGTTTATCGTCTATGGTAATGCCCAGTAATTTGATATGGATGACTTATTCTAATTTTAGTATTATTAGATGAAAGTACGTTTAGTGCAGTGCTAGCTGATGGGAGGTTATTGGAGATAATTATGATTAATTTAGTTTTTTTGGAAGAGTAGTTGGGATTGCTGCAGTCAGGTGTCAACACAGGTGAAGGAGTGTTGGGTGACTGGAGTTGGGATAGTGTTGTGACTGAGCAAGCAAGAGCTGAGTTGTCAGAATATTGTACAATCATTGCATATTTGGCTGCCTTGTGCATGTCATTTATGAATATATTAAATAGGAGGGGTCCTTGTAGAGCCTTGTGGTACTTCTGCTTGCACTGGTTTGTGAGTAGATTAGGAATTCTGCTGTCTGAATGATTGTATATGGCTGTTGAAACAGGTAGAAAACCCATTGAATGTCAATGTTGCATGGTTTTAGTTGTGAGAGCTTGTTGATGAAAAAAGTGTGAGATACAGTATCAATACCTTTGAGAGGTCAGGAAATAGGTTGGAGACAGGGTTACATAGGCAACTGTGTCTAGGTGGTGTAGTAGGGCCATTTCAGTTCTATGACTGGGCCAGAAGATGTGTTGGGGGGTGGGGTTATTCTTACAGAAAGTTTAGGATTTCTTTGTGAGCACATCTTTGTAATACTTTAAAGAGTTAGTGTGGAGAGAATATTGCAATAGGTTGATAGTTTGAAAGTTCAGTGTAGCTATGTCCTTTATGTAGTGGTTTAATGTAAGAGGTTTTCTGTATTTCAGGATCATAAGATTCTTGTAAGGATCTGGTGATTTAGTATATAGAGGCTGGATATCTTATTCCATCTGCTTGTAATTTGAGACCTGCAGGAACATTGTAAAATGCAAATGGTGGATTTTAGTTTGTTCAAGTATTTTTTTTATTGCAGTAACAAGGACTGGTTCAAATGAAAAATTATTTTTCTGATTAGTGAAATAATCTGATGTGAGAGGAATTATATTGACATTCTGCTGCTAGGTAAGGGAAATAGTAGCTATAAAGTGTTCATTGAACTTGCAAACTATTGTGGCATTTGATTCAGTGAGAAGAGGGTTAGAAGCTGCTTTAGGATTTGGCTGTAGAAGACTGTTCATAGTAGACCAGAATAGTTTGGGGATTATTAGAATATATTGTTTAGTTTGTTGTGCAGTAGTTATTCTTGTATAAAAGAACATGTTTTTTGGTAAGAGTTCTTAGATGTTGGTAATTGTTTTTTTTTTTTTTGGAACTTGGGCTTTTACTCCAAGCATTATCCCTAATTTTCATGAATTGTTTTGTTTTCCATGTTAACCAGGGTGCAGTTGTTACTTTGACTCGCTTATATCACAGAGGTGCTTGTTGGTTTAAAACTTGTAGAAAAGTGGTATTGAAGTATGAGACAGCATCATTTAGTGGGAGTGTTTTTAGTGGGGTCCACTTGAAATGTTTCAGGGTCTCAGCAAAAGTGTCTTTATTGAAGTAGGTAAGGTTTCTTACAGAGTTTAGGTGCTGGCCCTTGGTGATTTGTTTGAAGTCTCTGATTATATAAATTGGACGGTGTGTCAGGGAGTATTGCATCACTTTATATTTTTTCAGAGTTAATGTATAGTATTCAGTCAAGGGAGCTAGCTTTACCAGAGGTTTTATCATATATTGCTGAACATTTAATTATTTGAGTTAGACCCAAATGGATTGATGTTTAAATGGGATATGTTAATGTTTAAATGGGATATGTTAATGTCTTGATTAGACCAGTCTGTGTTGAGAGCACAGAGAAACGTTGCCTGTTTTAAATTGATAGTTATCCAGTTAAATATATTTTCAGTGGTATTAATATTGTTTCTGAATGGAGGTATATATGCACCTGTTCTACACACGTATTGCCTTATGTGAATTTAATTTAAGATGTGTTACTATTAGCTCTTCTGAGTCAAAGTTTGGGGCTTGGTTGGGGTGTATTGATATTTATGAGGTGTTAAGGAACATGATAGCTGCCCTTCCAACACGTATAATGGTTTGGTAATTTCTTATTATGTTATAGCCTGGTGAGAGTTTTTCTTCAACTTCATTAAGGGTTTTAAGCATGTTTCTGTGAGTACATATATGTGAAGTAGTGGGTTGAATTTGTTTTGTGTCTTTCAGCTTTTCCTGGTTAGGGGTCGCCACAGCGGAACTCCGGTCCGCTAATGATTGGCAGTTGATTTTTACGTACCGGCTTGCCAGGCCTGATACACAACCTTCAATGAAGGTACGCCCATTCACGCATGTCTCCACGCAGAAGCTGAGAATCGAACCGGACAGCGTCTTACTGTGAGGCGACAATGCTACCGCAGCACCACCACCGCAGGTTTTTTGTGAAATACACTAATTTTATTGCTGATGCCATGTGCATTTATATTATATATATTTTATAACCTGAATGAGCCGCTTCTGAGGATTTTGTTTATGTTGTAGAAAGACATTGGGCCTGCTCATTTACAGAGGTAACTATTGCTGCCATCTCTACACCATCTGCATTTTTTTTTTCAAATGTATTCCACTATTAGAATAGTTGTCATAAAGGAAATGAATAAAACTGAGGTGAGTAGAGTGCCTTTGGGTATTCCCCTAGTTATTTCAAAGGATCTTTTTGATCTTATCACAGAAATACCGGTTACTCAACTCTGTATCCATGTTATAGTAAAAGGGTTTATTCCCTTAGAGTGTGACAGTTGTATTATATCAGTGTATGAAACAGAGTTAAAACTTTTGCTTTCTCCAGAAATATAATATCCACAGGAATCTTATCACCAATAGCATTAATAATAGGTACATAACAGCTGTTTAGATTAGATATGATGCAATGGCCCCAGCTAAAACCACTGTGACTAACATCTGTGCAGTATATTTGATGAGATTTCTTTAATAATGACCCCTCAAAATGTTTGCCTAAAATACACATCAGATTGACCTGTAATTTCCTGGGTCACCCGTATCACTGCCCTTGAGTACTGGTGTGATATTTGCTTGATTCCAACCTGTTTTAGAGTAAGTTGAATAAGTACGTTTCACAACATATGAAGTGTAAATAACATAAAAAGCCATTCAACTCATTAAGGCCATTTGCAGAGTCTGCTTTAATTTTATCCAGGTTACCAGTTCATGCTTTATTTTAGGTTGCGCACCACCAGTTAGGGCTATTTCTTGAGCTAGGTCTATGATATAAGCAGATATAAGTTTGACAGGTGCTCTGTAAACATCTCAGTAATAAAGTTTTGGTCAGAAATAATTCACTTGAGGATAACACTAGTAGTATTTCCATCTAGAAAACATCTAACATAGTTATGAAAGAATTTCTTATTATCTTTGGCATAGCCTGCCTGTGCATGTTTGTAGATTCATAGTTTCTTATGGTCTTCATTGCCTCTGTAATGAATTTCGTATACATTTTACTTTAATTACCATATACATTTTCCTTTATCTAATTATAGGAATAGCCTGTGTGTACGTTATTATTTTACCCATGGGTTGGGGGGGTGGTGCTAAACCGGTTGAGGGAGGTAACAAAAGGTTAATCAAGTATTACCCACATTACCCAAGAAAATAGTTATATTACCCTATTATGATATTTATATCAAGAATTAAAGCATGAAATTTTCTAAGAAAATAATAATAATGCTGTTTTAAATAATGCCCCTGCCGTTGAGATGTTGGCATGCCATCCATGATGATATCTGACGGCTGTAGCAGTCAACAGCTTAAAGAAAAAAAGCAAAAGGAAAAAGCAAGATCTCTGCTTTTATGTCTTTGCTTTTTTAAATTCTTTTAACATGTTAAGAGTTTAACATGGCGAGCAAAACACAAATCCGAGCTTATTTCTTGTTCTGTTATTTTAAAACTCATCTGTTAATTCTTCTCTCATAAAACTGGCAATATCTGCTAGCTTCTCTGTTTGCTTTTTAACTTAACACGCATGTATATATGGGTTTAACAATGGGTTTAAAAACGGAAAGACGGAAAAAATATTTGCTTATTTTCTCTGCATGTTATAATTGCTTAACATAACATTTATAATGTTTAAATGTAAAAAATTAAAATGAAAAAAAAAAAAAAGACCGGACCTTTTTTTTCCATAGTTATAATAACTTACAAAACACGCGGCCCAATCCAAGCGTTGCGTTTTCAGGGATCATGGTATAATATAGTGTTTAAAGTAGAGATGGTCATGTAAGCAACCCAGTGATAGTTTTCTTCCTGGATAGAACTCCAGTTTCTTTTCCCACCACACTAACATGGTGCTTTCTTGCCCATGCACTGATAATAGTTCCCTAATGGGACATATTTCTGATTTACATTTTCAACTTTGTTATTAAAACAACACCAAAACTCATCAATGGGCAAATGTGCCATATCATTGCTCTTCTGCTCCAGTGAGTGCACTCTTTCTTTCTTTTAGAAGCAAACGAGGGGGGGGGGTATGACATGGCAACAGCAACACAACCAAGCCCGATTTAATGCAGAGAAACTTAGCCCTGCAATCTTGCATTTTAGAGCAAGTACAGGTGTGTGCATGTGTGCATGAAATGCCCCAGTTAGTGGCACTGTCTAGTTAAGTCACTTTACTCAGAGTCAAACCCAGAACCTTAATTTCCGATAGGCATGAGCCGTAAACCTTCACACCAACTTTCAGTCTCCTTATTTTTTATTTTTTTGTTTTGTTTTGTTTTTGTAAATCATTGAGATTGCAGTCTGTCAGAGTTTCATAGGTGTGTTGTTCGGTGTCAGTGGTGCACAAGGTAGCACACCTGCTTTTGGTGCAGAAGATGGTGGGTTCTCTTCTCTTACCAGGTAGATTGATTGGTGACAGTATCATGCAGCATAAGGTGTGTGTGTGTGTGTGTGTGTGTGTGTGTGTGTGTGTGTGTGTGTGTGTGTGTGTATGTGTGTGTGTGTCCGTGAGTGTGAGTGTGTGTGTGTCCGTGAGTGTGAGTGTGTGTGTGTGTGTGTGTGTGTGTGTGTGTGTGTGTGTGTGTGTGTGTGTGTGTGTGTGTGTGAGTGTGTGTGTGTAGGTGTGTGTGTGTATGTGCCTGTGTGTGTGGTGTGTGTGTGTGTGTGTGTGTGTGTGTGTGTGTGTGTGTGTGTGTGTGTGTGTGTGTGTGTGTGTGTGTGTGTGTGTGTGTGTGTGTGTGTGTGTGTGTGTGTGTGGTGTGGTGTGTGTGTGTGTATGTGGAGTGTGGTGTGTGAGTGTGTGTGTGTGTGTGTGTGTGTGTGTGTGTGTGTGTGTGTGTGTGTGTGTGTGTGTGTGAGTGTCCGTGAGTGTGAGTGTGTGTGTGTGTATGGGGGGGGGGGGGTACTGCACTCCTGAGTGTGTCTTCCGTTGGATGAGATGCCTAGTAACTATGAACCTGATGTCACTTTGCTAGCCATTCCCTATTGCATATTACCAGCATACCAATTTTTGTTTTTTTGTTTTTATTCTTAAGGGCAGCAAGCACTGAATGTGTAGACAAACCACTGAAATGCAAAGTTGTTTGCCAGTACCAGTCCCTTCATTAGTTACCGATCTCTTTAATGAGGAATTATTCAGACGACTTACTACTTCTGCAGAGACTGTGCATATTAAATTATATTGGTGGATTATAATGACAAAGGTTTGTGTGACATTTTATGGCTGAAACGTTCTGAACCTGGGTAGTTTTGTTATTATTGGTTCATACATTTTGTTTTACTGCTTACTGGAAAGATGTTCAAAACTACAAATTTAAAACACACTCTTAAGAAATGGTGCTGTATTAAACAAGGAATATAATTTAATACAGTGAGGATGGTGAATCAAAGAAGACATGCCTGCATGGTCCTAAAAATGAGTGCAGTGGGCCCATGGTTTGAAAACAGCCCAAAGGTACACTTAATATTCCACTAACCAGATTACATTTTCTAAGAATGTGGCTTTCAGTGCAGTTTTAATGAATGAGAGTTTTAAGGGCAGAGAAGTTTACTGTTGCTCAGGCTAAGTCTGTTTTCATTGTGAGACTGTATTGTTTTGTTTAGCAAGTGGTTATCGGTGTTTGTACTATAAAACTGGAAATAAAAGTTTTAAATTAAATCCAGATATATGTGCAATCATTGTAGAAGTAATAAAAAAATAGTATACACACTGACCAGTCTGAACAGTGTTTTTTGTAACTGGGGGGGGACAGCCATGTGATGGGACGCTGGAATGGCTGTATGTGTGTTGGGGTGGAGGGCATCTCTGCTCCCTGATCCATTACCTGCATATGGTTTCATTTAGCCATGGTCTGGCTCTGGGCATCGTGTGTCAGATGTATGTCCTACATCTAGGGCATAAGGTACATAAGTGACATACAAGTGACCTATGAACAAGCCTCTAATCTTCATAGGATCTTTGCACAAGTCTAAGTGCTATCTCTTTAAATTCAGTCTGTGAAGTTATTCATTGCATTGTTTCAGCTATTAAACCTACAATGCATAAGAATCCCTGTTGGGGACTTTTCCTTCTTTCTTTGAGTTGGGATCCCATTTTACATGTCATTCAGAAAGGGGAAATGACTGTGGGAGGCAGATTCTCCATAAAGATAAATATGACAAGTGCCTTTTCTGCCTAGGTGCAGGCCACTGTCACGCACAGTGTGTTGTCAGGTTTTTGCACCCAAGCCCCTTTGTAGCCATTTTCCCTCTCTTTCTGTTTACTTAGAGAACCAACATCTGATGTTTCTAGCCAAGGGAACCATGGCTTTTGAATCTGCCTGCCTAGATGTTTAGCCACCTGTTAAGAAGTAGTAGTTCAAAAAGATATGCTTAGAGACTTGCTTTTCTGCCTCTACTTGATGTCTCTGTTACGTTGGATGAAGAACCCAAGGATTGTCTGGTTCCAACTCCAGCTGCCTGTGTCATAACCCATTTGGAGGCTGATTTGGAGTTGGCTACCCACATGTCCACTGAGGCTCAGCATTCATCTGCTACAATGAGAAGGGAGAGCCATGGCTGATTATATCAGAACAGCCTTGGGGGAATTCCCCAGATACTTCTTAGGTAAAAAGTACCTGGATCCCTTATTGAAGTCAGGCAGGGCTCTGATCCTACTTAGCTTGTTAGGGCAGAGGTTCCTGTCAAGAAAAAAACAGAATTCTAAGCTTGTGGCTGTAGCCAAGTATCCTACAAAGAGTTGCAGGATTTTACTCATGGTCTTTTAAAGACTCTTATGTCCTTAGCTCCCCACCCCCAGAGTTGTCTGTGCCTTCTGCTGTCCCTTTTTCTTCTGCTCCCTTTAAAAGCTTTAGAGAGTCTGATTCCTCTAATGAAGATGTGGACTTGGATTCTGAGCAGGAGTCCCTAGATTATTCCTTTCAGGTCCAGTTCCCTCTTACTTTTGGGTCAGAGGATGAGGATATTCTTTCACCTGAATCTCTTGTCGAGGAACTTTCTTTTGGGGACACCACAGTACAAATGGGGCACTTTCAGTGTGAAAGTTCTCAAATATCTGAGGTCCAGAAGAGGTATTATGCCCTTTTACAGATGGACTCTCCTAGGCCTTTTGCAGTCTCTCTTGTGTTGGAATTCACTTCTGGATTCTTTTTTGCTGTTTTCCAGTCTCCTGAGTCGCAGCCCCCTGCTCCCAAGAAACCTGACTGGTTTTACAAGGTGCCTGAAGCTCAGAAGTTCTTGTATAAAAATTCCACCTCACACCCTGCAGTCATTAAACTTTCTGCTAATAAACCTTCCAAGTTACTGTCTTCTTTAAAATTTCTGTCTTCTGACAAGGATAGTAGGGCCATGGATATGTATGAGAAAAAAGTAAATACCTTGACTACTCTGATTTTCAGAGCCATAAACTACGAGACCCATTTGACCAAGTATGTGCTGGCTCTTCTCTTTAAACCTGGGGATGTGTTGTCTGACATGTCTGACTCTGAAGCTAAGGCTTCTGCCATTTCCTCATTGAGCTCTGCTTATCAGGTGGCTTGCCATTTCACGAAATGCAGTTTTGATGATGCTAATGCATCTTCCAGGCCTACTGCATAAGGTTCTGTTTTATGCAGATACGCCTGACCTAGATTACTTTCTCTTCCTGAAGATGTAAAGGCCAGGTTGTTGAGCTCTCTCCTGGACACTCCTCTATTTGGGTCTGCTGTTGCAGAGCTTGCAAGAATCTTACAAAATAATGGGAATGTTATGCAGGACTTCAAACAGATTTTCCCCATCCTTAAGTTTTAAGGAATTATCCTTCAAAGTCATTGTTTGTGCATATGCAGCAGAAACCTATCTTCAGGGGCATGAGGCCTTCAAAATGCATTTCCTGATAAGCCTGCTCAGGATTCAAGAGGTCATAAGCTCTCATTCCTTGACAAATCTGCTTCTGTTTGACATACATCCTTTCCTGCTCCTCAGACAGATTCCTCTTTCCAAGTTGACTCCCATCTGGCAGTAGATCACAGATTCCTGGGTGCTTTCCATAATACAAATGGGTTACTTCATAGTTTGGAAATCCTTACATCCTTTTCAGGGAGTCATCAGCCTCCACATTGCCAATTTCTTCACTTTCCTCCTCTTCTGGACATTTTAGCTAAGAAGAGCTATTCAGCCTGTTCCTGGCACAGGCTTTTGTATTCTGGGGTGTTTCTCGTTCCCAGGAATGATGGTTCTTGGAGCCTCATTCTGGAGCTCTTCTTTCAAAACACTTTTCTGAGTCCCCTATTTCAAAATGTAGTCTTTCCTGTCTGTTTCCTTGGCTACTTCCTTAGGCCTTCCTGGTTTGTATGGACCTGAAGGATGCTTACCTTCACATTCCTATTCACCCCATCTTCAAGAAATTCTTAGATGTTCTTCGTCTCACATTGCTGCAGTCATAACCTGTGGGTAGTCCGCTGTCCTCGGTCGGCCCGAATACCAAAGTGTTAGGCTGGCGTCGGTCATGGGCGCTCAGAACTGACGTCAGTATGCAGTAGTACTTAAGCACATGACCGACGCCATATCCTTAGTCTTTCTTGCCGCATGGTCCAAAGCAGAAGCAGCGTTTGCAAGTGCCGTTCGGCGTCCTGAAATTTTCGTTTTTCGAGTTTCAGACCGAAGACCAAGTTGGGCTAAGTACCCTGTTGGGGAATATTTTTGTCTTTTCTTGCCTCAGTTAATCCGGATGTCAGACAAAGTTAATAATTGTATTTCTTGTGGGAAACAGATACCTCATAGGGACTATCACTCTCTCTGTATTCCTTGCTTGGGGCCTGAGCACGGCGCAGTCGGTTTCGCTGGCGCTAGATTTAATAAGCGCACCATTAAGCAGATTAGATTGTGCTAGGCTTGTTTTCGTAAGCGGTGTAACTACAACATGCCGTCGGATCCTCCGGCCCGCTACCGCAAAGCGAAAAGATAAATCGTTAAAGTCTAAGCAGGATGAGTCGTCCGTTGCGGACGCCGGTTCTATGGAAACTACGGTTGAATCTGTGGATCCAGCCGAGGTCTCGGCTGAATCACAGGGGGAACCTTTAGTTTTACAGGATTTGGCCTCTCAGGAGTTAGGTCAGGCCGAAGGGGCTTCTCAAGTTTCTGTAGTCCCATCATTACAAAAGGTTATTAGGCCTTCTACTTCTGTCACCAAGGGCCCTGCTAAAGCTAAATCTGGTCTTTCTGGTACAGGCAGCAGCCCTGGTTCTTCGGGCTCTGTTCCTAAAAAACATATGTTGAAAATGGCAGAGGATTTGATTACTTTAATCAGGGGTTCTATGCCCCCTCCAGACAAGAGGCCTAGAATGGAGACAGGTGTGGAGGGATTGGAGCATTCCTCAGATTTTTCTGAGTCTTCAGCTGAGGACATTCAGGATTTTCCTCCCTTTTCTGATTCGGATGCAGAGGATTCCTGTCCTTCTGCTTCTCCTCCAGAAGATTTTTCCTTTTCTGAAACTCTACACTCCATGAGGGAGCATTTCAAGTGGGAAGGTCAGGATTTTTCAGATTCTCGTAAGAGGCTTAGGGAATTTTTGTTTTTCCACAAAAAACGAAAAAAGCAGCACACACTGGATAAGAACTGGCAAGCATTGTGTAAGCTTAGGGAAATGAGTGATAGTTATGTATTTTTGCAATCGGATAAAGGTGGCAATTGGGTGGTTCTTGATAGGAACAAATATAATTCTTTAGCTCTTGGGTTGCTTTCAAACACTGTGGTTTATATGTTGTTATCTAAGAATCCTATTTTTGAATTTAATGAAAAACTTTTGGAGCTATTAGAAAAAGGTGAAAGGTTGGGTTTCTTTTCACAGAGTGATGTCAAGAAACTGTACATAAAAAATCCAAATGATGCCAGATTTTTTATTTTGCCGAAAATACATAAAGATTTGACTAATCCACCTGGACGTCCAATAGTCTCGGGAAAAGGGGCCTTTTTACAGAACGTGGGTATATTTTTGGATTCGATATTAAAGAATATTTGGCAAGAATTCCTTCCCATGTAAAGAATCTGAAAGAAGTATGTGATAGCTTCAAAGGAAAGATTTGGCATGATAATTATTATTGGGCCAGTGTGGATGTAGTGTCATTATACACATCCATTTCTATGAGATGGGGTTTAGAGGCTATCCATTTCTTTATGGGGGAAGGTTCAAGAACCCACTTCATTATTTTATTGGTGGAATTTTGTCTCACTCATAATGTGTTTGAATTTAACAAAAAATATTATTTACAAAAAGAGGGAACGGCAATGGGTGCCAGTTTTGCACCATCATATGCCATTCTTTTTATGGGTTTCTTTGAAAATTTATTCATTTATACAGCAAAGTTCTTTCAAAATAAAGTGGTAGTTTACAAGAGATTTATAGATGATCTTTTGTTCTTATGCAGGGGCAGTCCAAGAGAATTTGATGAATTCATCATGGGTTTAAAATTGAACCCGTTTGGTTTGGATTTTACGTATCGAACCAATATTAAAGATATGGATTTCTTGGACGTACATTTTTATACTAGTACAAAGGGCACAATTGAACACAAACCTTTTTATAAAGAGACAGCTGTTAATAACTTTTTACATGCAAATAGCATGCATAGTGAGTCCTTAATTAAATCACTGCCTTTGGGTGAATTTAAACGTATTGCTTCAAATACATCTGAGAATATTAATGTACATAGGGAATTTGATATTATTTGTGGAAAATTGCTTAACAGAGGTTATTCTGAGAACCTTGTGTATTCAAGTAGAACTAAAGTAGAAGAAATGTTAAAATTGAAGGAACAAGGGAGGGTAGTTAGAAACAGAAATAGAAAGGGAACTGTAAAAAATCTAATTCAGTCCAAGGAAGAAGTTCCTATAACAATGGATAAAATATTTTTTGTAAATAAATTCTCTCCCTTTTCTTCATTTCTGAAGAAAATTGTTTTGAATATGTGGCCTGTTATAACTAGTGATGAACTTTTAGGAATATTATTCCACATAACATTGTTTTTTCTCACACAAGATGTAAAAATCTAAAGGAATTAGTTAGAAGTAAGGGCAAAAAAGACAGGGTCTTTAATGCAGGCTCTTTGCATGTAAGAAATGTAAAATCTGTGATAGAATTGTTAATTTAGATGGGCATAACATCAATGGGGTGATATATCATGCTTTAGACCATTTCACTTGTAATTCTTCAGGTGTGATATATATAATAGGTTGTAATTGCACAGAACCAAAATGGTACATAGGACAAACAAAGCAGGGTTAAGTTAAGAATTTTGGAACATCTGGGGATGTTAGGAACAACAGACTAGATAGTCCAGTTAAGTGCCATTTCCATCAATTCCATAAGGGGATTACTCTGGTTTTAGATTTAGTATTTTGGCAAAACCATGGGGAATAGGAGAAAATAATATTAATTTTCAACAAAAACTATTGAATATGGAATCCAGGTTTATTATAAATTTTGGAACATTATTTCCCAATGGGATGAATTTAGAATCTTAATGCCTTAAGTATTATGTTGTAGAATGTTTATATATGAATGTGTATGTATATGTTTCTTTAAATGGTGAAGCATTCAATTGATTAATTATTTAATTATGTAATTGATTGTAAGAGGTGTATTTATACTGGTTTGTATTTCATAACATTGTTCCATGTGAAGGCCGAGGTACCAGAATCCAGTAAAACAATCAGTTCTTATCCAGTGTGTGCTGCTTTTTTCGTTTTTTGTGGAGATACTAGTGGATTGTGGATCCAGTTGAGTTTGTTTTTTCTTGGAATTTTTGTTTTTGCCACAACATAGACCTTTGGCTATTCCCCCTGTTTTAGATGTTGTTTGGGATGTTTTTTCTGAAGCTTCCCTTAATCCTGATTCTTTACCCCCTGCCCCTGTCAAGCCAGACAGGTATTACAGAGTTCCAGAGGCTCATAAATATTTGTATAAGAGTCCTAGAGCTGACCCGGAAACTATTAGTCAAGGACCTAAGGGTGTCAGGGCTTCGGTAGTTAAGAATCCAGTACCTCTGGATAAAGATTCTAGGGCTTTGGATAGGTGGGGTAAGAAAGTGTATACCTCCTCCACGCTAGCTATGAGGGCTTTAAATTGCCAGTTTCATATGCTGAAGTACCAGAACTTTCTGTTAGGTCAGTTGAAATCTAAGGTAGATGCTTTAGCTGAGGGTATAGAGTGTAAGGAATTGCAGGACTTAGTTCATGCCTCAGATCAGGTTGGTAAGCATTTCTTGCAATGTGGCTTTGATGCTCTTCAGGCTTCCTCCAGGGTGGCTGCCACTGGTTCAGTTATTCGTAGGCATGCCTGGCTTAAGGATCAAAATTTGTCTGAGCATGCTAAAGCTTGAATTTTGGATGCCCCTCTACAATTTGAAGTTCTTTTTGGTTCTCCTGTGGAGTCAGTTTTGAAGAAAATGGAAGACAAAGCTAAGTCCATGCAGACGGTTAAGGAATTTTTGCAGGTGCAGCCACCTAAGTTTAGCAGGAATTGGCCTGCAAAAGGTTGGTCTTACCCTTCTTCCGAGTTTCTGTCTAAGGGCAGGTCTAGACGTGGTAGGGGCAGAGCTCATGCTCCGGGTTCTTTCAGACCTAGGACTTGGAGTTCTCCTGCACAATCTTCTGGTGAGGGCAGGGGTCAGCCTTTTCGTAAACAGACCCAATGACCTGTATCTCCAGCTGCCAGACTCTGCCTGTCTGGCAGCTCCTCTAGGAGGGAAGTTGGCACTTTTCAAGCAAAATTGGCTTTTGGTCACCCAGGACAAATGGGTGCTGGACATTATAAATCAAGGCTACAAGTTTTATTTTCACACCTTGCCTCCTTTCAAAGGCATGCCGGATGTACCTCCTCAGCAAAGGCTGGAGGCTCACAAACGGATTTCTTTACTTTTACAAATGGGGCGATCCAGGTGGTACCTCAGTCAGAAGTAGGCCTGGGGTTTTTATTCTCGCCTATTCCTGGTGCCAAAGAAAGGAAACACTTGGAGGCCAATTCTGGATTTGTCCATTCTCAATACATATCTAGACATTCCAAAGTTCAAGATGTTAACTTTACAGCAACTTCTGCCTCTGCTAGGCAAAGATCACTGGATGGTTACTCTGGATCTCAAAGAGGCTTATCTTCACATTCCTATCAGGCCCAGCTGCAGGAGATTCCTGCGTTTTCGGGCTGGTACTTTCATTATCAGTTCTCTGCATTGCCCTTTGGCTTATCTACTGCAGGGTGTTCACAAAGGTCCTGGCTCCTGTGATAGCCTTCTTAAGACTAAGAGGAATACAAATTTATCCTTATCTGGATGATTGCCTGATTCTTGCTCAAGACAAAGTCAAGTTACTTCAACATCTACAGTATGTAATGGCAGTTTTAAGGTGCCTAGGGTATTCTGTGAACGAAACAAAGTCCAGTCTAGTACCCTCTCAAGACATGTGCTTTCTGGGTGTGAGACTGAATACAGCCTCTCAGATGGCCTTTTTGGCCCCGGACAAACAAAGAAATCTTCACCTGTACTTCCAGCAATTATCCCTAATGTCCAGGCTGACTGCAAGGACAGTCCTTCAAGCCTTGGGGTTCATGGCATCTTGCATTCTGGTACTTCCCAATGCCAAACTGCATATGAGGAAGCTACAATGGTATCTCAAAAATGTATGGACTCAACACTGCCATGATTTGGACACTGTCGTTCAGATATTACCGTGCATCCAGAGGGAATTCTTGTGGTGGGCTCAGGAATGTCACCTAAACAAGGGACTCTCTGTGACCCGACCAGAGGCGAGTCAGATCTTAACGACTGATGCCTCAGACCTGGCTTGGGGAGCACACTTCAATGGGAAATGGGTTCAAGACACGTGGCCTCCCAGACTACAGCATTTGCATATCAACATGAAGGAGATGTTAGCAGTCCAATTTGCCCTGATGGCCTTCAAGGATCTACTTCAACCAGGACAGGTGTTGATTCAAACAGACAACACAACTGTTATGTGGTGCATCAACAAGCAGGGGGGAACCCATTCTTACCCTCTTTGCAGACAAGCTATGATTTTGTGGGAGACTGCTCTGAGTTTGCACATCACTCTTCAAGCACGGTTTCTGCCGGGAGCACAGAACTCCTTAGCAGATGTTTTGAGCAGACAAATTGTGGATCCCCACAGTGGAAATGGGACCCCCATGTATTCCAGCAGTTGACAGTGGCTTGGGAACTCCAGACATAGATCTGTTCGCTTCTCCACTAAATTTCCAACTGCCAAAATTTTGCACAAAGATGTTTCACCCAAAAGCTTGGAAAGTGGATGCTCTATCTTTCAGTTGGAACAACCTTCACGTCTATGCTTTTCCTCCTCTGCCTCTCCTTCCCAAGGTACTCTTGAAAGTCAGACAGGACAAGCCTTGCATGATTCTAATAGCACCAGATTGGCCACGACAGCACTGGTATCCCCTGCTGAGGAGTTTAATACAGGAGCCTCCTTGGCCTTTGCCTCCAATTCCACACCTGTTGTCCCAGGCAAGCAATCATTTTCTCAATGTCAGGGTACAGTCCCTGCATCTGACAGCCTGGCGTATTCAGTTTTAGATCCTGGGGGGGTCTCAGCTTCCTCAACAAGTTTTGAATGTCATTTTGGAAGCCAGACGGCCTAGTACTAGAAAAGTTTATGCTGATAAATGGAGGAGATTTTTTCTTTAGAGCACAGCAAAGAGCTTTGATGTTTCAGTGCCTAATTTGAGTTTTACACTACACTACCTTACTGAATTATTAGACCAGGGTTTGTCTTTCTCCTCTGTGAAAGTTCATGCTGCAGCCATTTCTGCTCACTATGATTGTGACCCTCCTTTGTTTTCTCACCCTTTGTTTAAGCAATTTCTTAGAGGGGCAAAGAACATAAGACCCCCACGTAGAGCTCCTACTCCTTCCTGGGATCTCAATTTTGTGTTGGAAAAGCTTACTTTACCTCCTTTTGAACCTGCAGCTATGTCTGAACTGAAGTTTTTGTCTTGGAAGACTGCTTTTTTGTTGGCCATTACGTCTGCTAGGAGGGTATCTGAATTGCAGGCTCTCATGGCAGTTGAACCCTTCCTGATATTCCATAAGGATAGGGTGTCCTTGCGTACTAACCCTACTTTTATGCCTAAAGTTATTTCTAATGTGGCCTTAAACCAGTCTATTCATTTGCCTACTTTTTATGCTGATCCCCAAAATAAAGGGGAAAAAGTCTTGCATTCTTTGGACATTCACAGGCAGTTACGCCATTATTTGAGCAGAACTAAAGAGACTCAACAGTTATTTATTTCTTTTGCTTTGGGTTCACAAGGGAAAGCTGTTTCAAAGCAAACCATTTCTAAGTGGATTGGCCATTGTATTGCTTTTTGTTATTCTCATCATGGAAAGGATGTTCCGGCTGGGATCAGACCTCATTCCACTAGGGCTACTGCCACATCTACTGCCTTTTTGAGGGGGGTAGCTACTAAGGATATTTTGGAGGCAGCTACCTGGAGTTCAGTGCACACTTTTACTAAACATTACCATCTCCATCTTTATTCCAAGTCTAGGGCTGGGTTTGCCACTGCAGTTTTACAGGGCATGTTAGCAGCTCCTAATGCTTTTTAGTTTTGCCAGCCTCCCTTTACCTTTGCTTTGGGATTCTACCCACAGGTTATGACTGCAGCAATGTGAGACGAAGAACATAGTACAGTTTTGTACCTACCATAAATGTAGATGTTCGAGGATCCACATTGCTGCAGTCCCCTCCCTCCTTCCGCTCTATTGTTTGGGGTTGCTGTGTTTATTTTGGGATAATTATTATTTTATCTATGTTGGTTGTTGGGTATTTTCTATTTTGGCTATGGCCTTTCCTTTTTAGGCCTTCTGACATCTGGGGCAAGAAAGACTGAGGATATGGCGTCGGTCATGCGCTTAAGTACTACTGCGTACTGACGTCAGTTCTGAGCGCCCATGACCGACGCCAGCCTAACACTTTGGTATTCGGGCCGACCGAGGACAGCGGACTACCCACAGGTTATGACTGCAGCAATGTGGATCCTCGAACATCTACATTTATGGTAGGTACAAAACTGTACTTTTTTTGTTTTTCTCACATCATTAGTTGTCTGCTTTGCTTTTGGTCTTTCTACTGCTCTAATAATCTTTACCAAATTTCTAGGTTCAGTCATAGCATACTGCGAAATCCATAGTGGCCAGATTTTTCACTATCTTGATGACCTTCTCATTCAAGGTCCTTCTCAGCAGTTTCTTCTAGAGAATCTCAATTTCACAATACTTCTGCTTCACAGTGTGGGGTTCATCATCATTCTCAAAACATCTGTGCAGTACCTTTCCCAGGGTCAAGTTTTCTTGGGATTTAGGATTCAGACCTTGCCTATGATGGCTTTTCTTCCTCTTCCCAAGGGTCATTTTCTTGACAGTTTTCTTCCAGTCTCTTCTTCCTTTTCAGGTAGCATTGGCAAGAGAGTTTTCTGTGGACAATGGGGTACATGACTGCCACTATTCATATGATTCCTTTTCCCAGACTCCACATGAAGAAATGTCAGTGGTATCTAAAGACAATGTGGCTTCAGCATTGTCATCCCTGGAATTTCAGGTTCTTGCTTGCCTTGTCTCAAACAGGAATTTCAATGGTGTATTCATCAGCTAGCTATCTCTGAATCCAAGCCAGCCTTTTTGAGTTCCTGTCCACCCAAGAGCTGTATATAGATGCTACAAATATGGATTTGTGGGCTTTTTCCAACACCCCCAGGGTTTCCCCAATAAATTGAGGACCAAATCCTCAAGCCCTGTATTCCCTGTGGGTTCTGGGTCCTCTCAGGGTTTAAAAAGAGAACACCACTGTCATGAGGTATGTTAACAAGCAAGGGGGCAGAAAGTCATATCTTCTTTGCTGATTAGCTGTTCTTGTTTGGGAGCAATTGGCAGACAACCTGAGCAGATCCAAGGTAGATTCTCACAAATGGATGCTTCACAAGGAGTCTTTCCTGGACATTATCCATTGATGAGGGTACATGTCAAGCATATTTGTTTGCCTTCTCTCGAACGGGCAATTTCCAGATTCAGTTCCAGAGTGCAAAGTCCTCTGGCTTGGAAAGTGTACGCCATCCTTTTTCTTGCCAAAGAATGTTTCTTTTCTTATCTTCATCTGTTGCACAAAGTCTTAAGATCATGTGGGATAAATTCCCAGTCTTGTTGGTGACTCCCTTTTAGCCCAGATGGCATTGCTTCTTCCTTCTGTTTCATCTGGCCATGTACAGTCATCACAAGATACCTCACAGGATGGTTCTCCTCACACAGGACAAGGGCTCTATCATTCATCCTCTTCTGCTCAGCCTACATTTGACCATTTTTCCCTGAGGATGTGCTTTGTGTTTTTAGGAGGCCAGAAGACCCATTATTAAAAAATGCTATGTTGCTAATTGAAAAGGTTTTTTGTTTGTATCATCAGCATGAACAGGATCCTCTTTTAGTGGATATTCCTACTGTTTTTTTCTTACTTGTGTGAGTTGCTTAGTTCTGGGCTTGCATTCTTATCTGAGAGCTCATTTATCAGCCATTTCTGCTTGTCTACCTTTAGATCCACCACTTTCCTCTAGCTTTAATGTTTTTTGAAAGGTGTTATTCATATTAGGCTCCCATGAAAGTCACCTTCTCCCACCTTCTTGGGACCTTACTTTTACTCTGGAAAAGTTCACTCTGCCTCCTTTTGAACCTACAACTTCTGCTACTCTACAGTCCTGTACATGGAAGGCCGTTTTGTTGGTGGCTATTACTGCTGCCAAGACTGTGTCTAAACTCTAGACTAGTGGTTCCCAAACATTTACGGACTAAGACCCACTTTCGAAAACAGTAATTTTTCACGATTGACTACTGGTGCTGACATGAATTCATGTGAAGCATGCATGGTCCTCCTTAAAGGAGAAGACACCGCCACCAGAAAGTGTTTTTTTGGGATTTAAAAGGGCCATGTAAACTATTCTCCTACTTCAATTATTAGCAGAACCGGATCATGGCCAAATGGGACCATAGGCAGTATAATAGATTGGGGCACTCCCAGAGCAGTCCCCCTCCCCAGCCATACCAGCATTCCATTACTTGGATATTTCTCCCCAGTTGCCATAAACTCTGTCAGTGTGCATACTGTTTTCTTATTTACTTCTACAATGATTATAGATATTGAAATAAAATGCAAAAACATTGATAGCCATTTGCTAAACAAACAATGCAGTTTAACAATGAAAACAGACTTAGCATGAGCAGTAAACTTCTCTGCCATTGAAAGTCACAGTCATTGAAACAGCATTAAAACCCACATTCAAATACTATGCATCTGGCCAGTAGAGAATTGAGAGCTATTTTCAAACCATAGGCTTCTTGCACACATGTTTAGGACCATGCATACATGCATGTGTTCTTTGATTCACCCTCCTGATTGTATTAAATTATATTCTTGATGTAATACAGCACCACTTGTTAGTGTGTTTTAAATGTGTAGTTTTGAACATTTTTTCCAGTATCAGTGAAACAGAATGCATGACCCAACAACGACAAAACTGCCCATTTCAGAAAATTTTAACCATAAAGGGCCAATAAAATGTCTGTCATTACAATCCACCAATATCAGTCAATAAGCATAATCTCTGCAGAAGTAAAATTAATCTGAATAATTCTACATTAAAGAGATCTGTAACTAATGAAGAGGTGGTTACTGACAACTTTACATTTCAGTGTTTCATCTACAAATTCAGTGCTTGGTGTCCTTGAAGAATTAATTACCTAGACTGCATTAAAGAAAAATTGGTAAGCTAGTAATATTCCAATAGAGAATGACTGAGAAACTGACAACAAGTTCACAGTTACTAGGCCTCTTATACAAAGGAGGACACACTCAGGAATGCAGAACCCCTATCCCCCCTTAAAATGTGCCAAATAATCGGAAACTAGGGCATTACATACCATGCCTCCATATCTGTCAACCTCTTATCTCAAGAAATCTGGACAAAGCTTAAAATAATGGGCGGAGGTCAAAGGCCTTAGAATAGGAACATATTATAAATATTGCTCTTATAGACTTAGAAAGTTGCTAGAATAACAGCATTTATCTGCATTTTATGAAGGAACTGAAGTCTGATTTCAATCCTCAGTGATTTCCTAGAAAACTCTAAATTTTATGAGGAATAGGCCAAACATATGAGGCAAAATTCTGGACAGTTGAGAGGTATGCATACCTCTCAACCTCTTAGTGCAAGAAATCCGGACAATGCCTAAAAATGATGTGGATACAATGGCCCAAAAATAGGGATACATTTTAAATATTGCTCTTTTTAACTTAGAAAGTTGCTAGAATTACAGGATTTGTGTTAGCATGCATTTTCTGAAGGAGATGAAGTCTGAAATTCATATGTCATTATTTAGTGGCTTCATTCCTCTGTGATTTTCCACAAAACCACAAATTTTATGAGAAACGGACCAGACCTATGAGACTAAATCTAGACAGTTCAGAGGTATGTTAAAAAAACACACTCTCCTCTCTCTCTCTCTCTCTCTATATATATATATATATATATATATATATATATGCACACACACACACTCATGCGCGCACATGCGAGTGCCTACATTCTCTGTGTTCTCTCCCACACACAAATGCACACACACCTGCCTTCTGTCTGCCCTCACAGAGCAATATAATACACATACACAAGACTACTTTCTCACACACACACACACACACACACACACACACACACACACACACACACACACACACACACACACACACTATCTCTCATATGAACCGAATAGCTAATTTAAATTACATACACACATACACACATTTTCTCTTCCATACAGAAACAAATGGAACTATTAGTTTAAATCACACACACACACACACACACACACACACACACACACACACACTTACCTTCTCTATAAACGGAACGGCTAGTTTAAATTTTGTACATGAGTGCAGAATGGGTTTACATTTGCGTTAGTGTGCATGCAACACACACATTGTCTCCCTTAAAGGAGAAGATGCCACCACCACGGTGTTAAATAGTATTTTTTTGTTTTGTTTTGTTTATGTTGAACATTCTGGCCAGAAGTGACCAGCCCAAAATCAGCTTGCGACCCACACTTTGGGAACCTCTGCTCTAGAAAAGGATTATTAATTGTGCTCAGGACAAGTCACCTTGGATATTAGGAATTCATCTAGAACCTTACCTAGTTCTGCAGAATGCGTTCTTTACTAAAAAGATTGGAATCATGACTCTAATATGTAGATCAATGCCTGTCAGTTTGAGATTAGGCTGTAATCTCTGTGATTTCAAAGGTGTGTAAAGATTTTGAATGAGCAAGTCCTTACAGACCACCATCATTTTTTTCTCAGGCATAATTACAAGATATTTATGGCTGTATTTTCATTGATGACTGTATCTGTCATACCTGCTGTGATGGCTCTGAGTCAGTATAAATGCTTATAGGCAGATAAACTGATTTATAGTCACTAAAAATTTAAATTGTGTTTTCATGAGATGAAATTCATGGGATTAAATATCTACATATTTTAGTCACTTCTATATTTCTTCTTGCTCTTGCGAATACAACAGTGGTCACAGCTCATACCATCTATCTTTTAGCCATATCCCATTATCACATTTTTCTAGTCCAGTCAATTATATCCCTCAGTCTTATACCACAAATAAGTTCTTAACCTATCCTGTGTTGTGATACACCTTCATCTGCACTGGCCAATATGGATCTCAGTCAGATTTTCCCCTTCTGAGCCAGCCTGATAGTGTTAGGTATTTTGAGGCAGTGTAGCAACTGAAAACTCATAATTATTACCTCACAATGATTCAGTATGTGAACCGGGAAAAGCCGAAAGACACAAACAAACAATGATTCAGTATGTGAGAGGAGTTAATTATTTAACATGGAGACTTACCTGAGAACACACTTAGTAAGAATAATACACACACACACACACATACATACACAGAACACTTTCACTAAACTAGCTTATGCTGAGGGTGTTGAGAGCATTGCCTAAGCCTTCCAGGCTAAAGATTTAAAACTGCAGACATTAGTTAATATATAGCAACACTCTGCCTTCACCCTTGACACCCACAGCTAGTACACATACCTCTGTGAGTCACAAGGTTGGAGACTTCAGTCGTGACCTCCTGAGACTGTATATAACCATGGTAATATTTTAGTAATAGTTACTCTGTTATCAGGCTACAAGCACCACCCTCACCAAGTTGGATAAGAATAAGATGGTTGTCTTTCTAAAGCCATGTTCCAGGCTATAATGAGAGCTTTTAGAGCTCTGCATTCTGGCTAATGCAATCATGACCTGATAGTGGTTCCATATTGAGGTGAATGACCTTAGGACACTCAGAATGATATGATTAGATTTATTATGTGTATATCTGAGGCAGGAAAGACACTGGTCTTAAGTGGTATCTTGCCATCATGCAGAATGGTGCAGAGATTCAAAGGCAACATTGGCTTTATTAATTAGTTGCATAGCTGGTATCATTGTAGGGGAACAAGTATGTGTCAACTTGGTAATTAAATGGCATACCTGACGAACCTTCCTGCTCAGCCAGGTCTAAGTTTCATACCCTCCATACAATCACCTCTACATGAAATAGTAATGGACTTGAACTGTTTTGGTCGAAATGTTACTTTGAAGCATGTATTTGGTAGTAAAGATGGTGATGAAGATGTCAAGACAAGTATATATAAAAAAAACGAGTAGCTTTGTTCCTGGTATTCATCCTTCAGTGGAAATGTTCATTCCACTTTGTGAACAAGAGATATATGAAAACAGGCAAGGGAATAACTCTAAGCAATATCGTAACTTGACCCAAAAGGAATTGCAAGGGTTAAATGAATTGAGGAAGCAAACAAATATTGTGATAAGACCAGCAGATAAAGGTGGAGCTTTTGTGGTGATGAGCTCCAATAACTACACAACTAAAATGGAAGATCTGCTCAGCAAAAAAGAAACATACTTAGTGCTAAGCAAAAAAGATCTAAATGTATTGATAATGTAAAAGATAGCCTATATGAGATGCTAATGAACAGGATGATAACTAAGGAGCTATATGACTTTTTTGAAGTCTCTCACCCAACTGTACCAGCAATTAGTGGACTGCCTAAAATACACAAAGACTGCCTCAAACCACCGATGCATCCGATAGTAGCAGGAAGAGGCTGGGTCACAGAGCCACTATCTATCTGGAGAATGAATTAAAGAAGCTATTGAGCAGAGCAAACACTGTTGTAAAAGACTCAGCAGACTTTTTGCAAAATCTACATGGAAGTATGGAAAATAGATGCTCGTTTGAAGACTTGCTTTTGGTAACTTTGGATGTAAATAATTTATTTACGTGCATATCAAACGAGTTTGGCATAGAATCCATTCGGAAATTTGCTAGTCCATTTCTTTCTAATACCCCATTAATTTGCAGTTTACTAGAATTGGTACTGGAAAACAATGTGTTTACTTATGGCAATACTTATTACTGGCAGAGATGGGGGGTAGCAATGGGGACCCCTGCGCTAATAGCTATGCCAATCTGGTACTTGCCCAATGGGAAAAGGAATGGTTGGATGACACCAGAAATACTTGGTCCAGCAAACTACTATTGTATAGTAGATTTGTGGATGATATCTTTATTGCATGGGAAGGAAGTGAAACTTCACTCAACAATTTCATTGATTTTTTAAGTATGACAACTACCTTCCTGAAATTCCAGGTTACAAGCTCACGTCATGAAATATAATTTTTGTATGTGAAATTGAGTTTAGATTCTATAAAAGATATTGAAACAGTGATATACAGAAAACCTGTGTGGCGAAATCATATGCTACACTATTCAAGTGTGCATCACAGGCATATTTTCCACAATATAGTGGTCAATCAAGCAGTACAAGTATCGAAACTTTGTACAAATGAAGACGTTTATTTGATGGAACATGAGAAACTGTTGAATAACTTCATGGAAAGAGGGTATAAAGAAAAAAAGATTACTAAAGGCAAAGAGCAAATATTGGGAAAACATGAACATAAAGGTAGATCTCATTATTCTAAGAGGAGAGAACAAGAGATGAAGCAGAATAAAGAAAGCTGCTCCAAAGAACACAAAATAAGGTGTACGATCACATATAGCACAGACAATGCAGCTATATGTGGCACTATTAGAAAATATTGGCCGAGTTTAACTTCAGATATTAGAATTAAAGAACTGGTAGGAGAAAAACCCAGCTTTGCATTTAAGAACAAAAAGAATCTAAAGAGGCTTTTATGCCAAAATATGGAATAGAGACGAGAAACAGTATCATTCAGGCTCCTCCTACAAGGCCTAACAGAGGTACACACAAATGTGGTTTCTGTAAAGCATGTGCTTGGATTAACACACAAGATACATTTATATATGCTCTAGAGATATAAACCTCACCACAACAATAAATAGGACATGCTAGAGGGATAGATTCCTATCCCAGAGACTCCCCATGCTTTGTAACCTGCAGTGGCTCTGCTGGACAGTGGAGCAGGGAACTAATGGCTCTGCTAGACAGAGGCACAGGGAGCTAATCTAAGGGGGTGGCAAAAGCCAGTACATTCTGGCTAGGCTTATAAATGCCCTTGGGCAGATAGCCTAATACTTACCTATGAACCTATACATACTGTAACAAATAAGATATATACTTTCCAAGGGCTAGTGAATTGCAATAGCAGGAAACTAGTATATGGTGCAATCTGTAGTATCTGCACAGATTATTTTATAGGCAAAACAAACAGAAAATTCAAGGAACGTATTCTTCACCATATATGTGATATAAGAAACAAGGTAGAAACTAATTCTCTCTACCAACATATCTCTAGATTTGAGAACCACTCTTTTAGATTTATGGCTTTATCGAACATAAAAGAAAGTATACGAGACGGTGACCTAATGAATAAAATGGAAGCTGAAGAAGCAAGGTGGATTATGGATCTGAGAGCAGATCACCTCCAGGACTGAATGAGGTAGTGCTCCTAAAACCTATATTAAAAGAGCGAGGCTTGAGAAATAAAATGTGAATACAATCTAAGCTTTCACTTTAAGGAATGGTGTCTTCAGAATTGGAGTGGCAACTGCTTTGTATATAAAAAGGAAGTTTTTCTTATTTCTAACAGTATCTGAAGAAGGTTAAGCATAACCGAAAGCGCTTATCCTGTATTTTACTGTTTGTTTTACTATTTGTTTTATATAATAAAGAGTTTTGTTTTATATAATAAATAGTTTTTAACAGTCTAATTAGAACTGGGAAGCTCCTACTTAGATCGCTGTTTGTATCAAGAGTGCTTCAGCTGTCTTTAACAGCTCAACAGTTCCTGTAAGAGCTAGCAAGCTTCAGCGTAAACTGCTGTTTATAGTGAGCACTTCAACTGTTTCTTACCAGCCAAACAGTTCTTGTAAGAGCCAGCAAACTTCCACTCTAACTGCTGTTTGTATCAAGAGTGTTTCAGCTGCTAACAGCTCAACAGTTTTAGCAAGCTTCATTTTAAACTACTGTTTGTAACAGCTCAACAGCTCTTGTAAGAGCGACCAAGCTTCCACCTAAACTGCTGTTTGTACTGAGAGTGTTTCAGTTATCTAAATATTTGAGAGGAAGAGGTGGCACATCCATTCTTTTTTCTTATGCTTATCCATCCAGGGATGGTGTGTACCTCTCTTACCAAGACTTTCACATTCTGGCTAAAGCCTTTACTGTACCCATAGTGCCTTTTTCATTCAGAGTCCATCGTATGGACATTCCAACCTAGTAAATTCTAATTTGGAACACATTAATGCCTAAGTATCTGCTTCTCCCTGGAGCTTTCATCTGACCCAAGGAACCTAGCTGAAACACCAGCTTCTCGGTCACTCCAGCCCAAGTGCAATACCAGTCCTACAAATGCCTAAGTACCTGGCTCTCCCTGCAGCTTTCAACTGACCCAAGGAACCTACCTGAAACACTGGCTTCTCGGTCACTCCAACCAAAGTGCAATACAAGTCCTACAAGTGCCTAAGTACAGTAGAGAGTCGATTAACCAAACTAAATGGGACCTAGGGTAGTTCAGATAATCAAACACTTTGGATAATCAAACATATAAATGAACAGGATAAAAAAATCTAAAATCATGTTTTTTTGGCATGCAGGAATACACTTTTCAACCATTCATCGATTCCAGTGAATAAAAAATATTTTTCACACATGAGCTGATTACAAGCTCAAAAAACATGCTCAAGTGAATAAGTATAATGTTTATATATTCAGACTATATGATTTTTCCTACCCAAAAGCTATGGAAGCCCGGTTCTGATAATTGACTGTTCAGATAATGGAGTATGTATGTAGCTTAGTGATTGTAAATCTATAAAAAAATATAAATTTTGTAAAACACCATATCCCATAATTAAAGTAAATCCTTCTCTCAATACTAAGCTGTACATCACCGAAACCCTCTGTCACCCTGTCTATCTCTCCCCAGCCTCCCCTTACTCTGTACCATTCATCTCTGCCTTTCGAGTAGTGCCTGTTAGACTGCACAATACCACATGTGAGCTTGCTCCTTTTAAGCAGTTCTTTCTGCTTCATCCTAACCACTCACTTTATATTCCTGTTCACAGACTATCTCTTTTTGGTTTATTTGATAATTATTCCCTTACTTCAGTAATTACTTGTCTTAGAGTTTTATGTACTAGACTTTACTAAATCATTCTAATAGTTCTTTTGCTTCTATTCAGTTTTCCTTTTTCTGCTCTCCCTGCCTACCATCCTATACAACAGCATTTCATTGTAACTCACACATTGTTTTTTGCTTTTACTTGCCTCGTCGATGAATAACAGGTCCAACCCACTATTGTTCCCGTACCCTACCCCCCATTCCCACCCAGCCCTACTTCAATTACATTTATTCTCCCCATAACACTACCCTTTGTTAGCTGCCATCCAATCACCATCCTTTCCTCATACATGTACTTAGATCTGTAACACCCACGTGTTTATCCTACTACCACCAATTACATATACTCTTCTTCCTCCACTCTCACTACTTGGTAACATTTTCTATTAACCTCATACCTGCTAACCTACAAATCTACCTCTCTATAACCTACCATAACAAAATGCCACTTATATATAAACTGACACCCTTCAGTTTCATATTAGCCTTAACCCTCCTACTACAGCTTACCCTACTACAAATTAACAATGTCTACCACAAACCCACATTCACAATCTTCACTCAGTCTACCTCTCAGTACCTTCTCCAACATGTTCTCTAACCTATACAAAACAGATGACATTCTCAGCTATAAACTAAAAATCTTCCCCCTAAATGATAAAATTAGCATAAACCATACTACCTGCCTTTGCCATAACATAAAAAAGAAACAAGAACCCAGCACTATCCTACTTAAATAATCCAAACTAATATTAAGTGGAGATATCCACCCCAATCCAGGTTGTTCCCTTTTCCTCATCTCCCAACCCACATAACCCCTATAAATCTTTAAACCTAACTACAATTAACCTACAAAGTATTGAAAATAAAATCCCTGACTTCCATGCCTGGGTAACACAAAACAAGCCCGATATTATTGCCACTGCAGAAACATGGCTAAAAACATACATTAAAAGCTCAGAATTCCTTCCTCCTGGCTTTGCATGCCTGTGCTCAGATACGCCACGCAAAAAAGGTGGAGTGGTAGCACCGATCTACCCCAACACCTTCAATATAGTCCCATACAACTCAACCATACCCAATTTCTCTACAGCAGAAATTTTAATAGCCTTCCTAAAAATTAATGAAAGCAAAAACCTCTGTATCATTGTCCTGTACATTCCCCCCTGACAATAAAATTCCCATACTAGAGAAAATGTTAGCTTGGGCATCCAACAACATAACTACAAAAACAATAATTCTTGACGATGTTAATATTAATTGGTTAGATGTCTCACAACAACACTCCTCCACAAACATCAGCCTATACAATTACAGCCAGCTAATCACTGATATTACCAGATCCAACAAAAAAACAGCTGTGGGACAGTCTTTGATTGGATCATGGTCTCTGACCCCAATAAAATCTCCCAAACAGTATCAGTGGCCACTTACCTGCCTTTATAATATGCAAATCCACACCCCATTAAATAGACATCACTATAGAAACACCAGAGAGCTATCACATTTTTGCCCCACAACCTTTAACAATTCTTTAAACAGCATTAACTGGAATCCCTTAAAAATACTTCCTCTAGACGAAGCAGTAAAATTTTTCATCTCTGTATTCCTTAACATCTTAAATAACCTTGCACCTCCCCAGCTAAAACATGTAAAAGCTAGGCACACCCCCATGGCTAACAAGAGCAACCAAACTGAACAAGGCCCTAGAGACAAAGCCTGGAAGCTTTGCCTTAAGCACAAAAACCCTTCTGACCTAATAACCTACAGACGCCATCACAACCAAGTAAAGCACCTAGTTATTAAGGGTTAAAAAGACTACTGTCATGATTTACAAAACCAACACAAACAAAATCCAAAACACTTCTGGAGCTCAGTCAACAGCCTACTATCCCCTGGGTCAAGCAATAACCCCTGTTCAAATCAAGAAAAAAAACCCTGTTGAAATAGCCACACTCTTCAACACATATTTTATAAACATCATAGCCAATCTCACCACCAACTTCCCTCAAACTCATCCTAACCCATCAGACCCCCAACTACAAATACCTCCTCTCCCTACTCATATAACCTCTCTAGCACCTATCTTTACAGCCACAGTAAAGAAACTACGTCTTAAACTAAAACCATGTAACAATGCCTCTGACAACCTGCCCCCAGAATTCCTTCAAAAAGCTCCAAACTCCATTGCCTGCCCTGTCAGCTTACTCCTTAATAGGTCCATCCAAGAGTCTTATGTTCCCACCATTTGGAAAAAAGCATTCATCCTCCTACTGCACAAAGGCAGAAACAACACAGACATCTCCATCTTTAGACCCATCGCCATTCTCTCTCCCATCTCAAAGATCCTCGAGAAATGTATTCACAGCCAACTCCAAAATTTTCTATTTGACAATAACCTGCTGTCAGCAACCCAGCATCGTTTTAGACCCAGACATAGCACCAATACAGCTCTTATATCTTTCTGTGACTCTGTCAATCAGGCTCAAGATGCCTGAAAACTTTTCTCCTGTCTGTTTCTCGATCTTTCCAAAGCCTTTGATACTATTTCCCACTCTCTTCTTCTTAGAAAACTATCCAACATAGGAATCTCTCCCTCTACCCTACAGTGGTTCTCTAACTACCTCACAGACAGGCAACAAGCTACTAAGTGGCAACACTCTTTTTCTCCTTTCCTCAACACCACTACTGGAGTACACCAAAGATCTGTCTTGGGGCCCATGCTTTTCAGCATTTTCATCAATGACTTCCACTCTACTCTCACTCAAAGCAGTCATCCAATATTTAAATGATTCCACTATCATCTGCACTGCTAATTCTCTACCCAAACTCCTGAAATGTACCCAGTCAGCTCTCTCAACTCCACCAAAATATGGATGGCTAACAACCACCTTGTCTTAAACCCTAAGAAAACTAAACTTGTGTTATTCACCCCTAAGAAGACCACTATTGTAAACAAAGACTTTCTCTGTTCTCTCCCAGGATAACACTACACTCGAGTTTGTCACACATACTAAACTTCTAGGTGTCACTATAGATGAACACCTAACTTTTGAAATGCTTATACAAAACAGCATTAAAAAAGTACACCAGAAACTAGGTATGCTATACCACCACAAAACCTTCCTCAGTTTCTCCTCAAAACTATTCATTGCCTCCTCCTTCTTGCTCCCATCTCTTCTTTACAGTGCTCCTCCCTGTACCAACATACACGCCAGTCTTAAATCCAAACTAGACGCATGCTGTAACAAAATTGCTAAGTTTGTCACTAATGGACGAAGCTTATCTCACCACTGCACCTCTCTTTGACTGCTAAACTGGCTGGAACTTCCTCACCATCTTTCATACATACAACTGATAACTGCCCACAAACTAATATTCAGTCCATCCAGCTGCTTTGCCCTTTCTTCTGTGTTTACACTCTACCACCTTAACAGACCTCTCTGTTCTGAAAATCAAATGCTCTTGCAAGTAAAAAAAAACTAAGCTCTTCGCTGGTCAAATGCTCCACTCCTTTTTCACTGCTAGACTATGGAACTGTTTCCCACCTTCACTCAGATCCATTAGTAATGCTTATTTCTTCAAAAATATCTTTGAGACAACAACTTTCCTCCCAGTGGCTGTGCTCATCATATGCTAGTTCCTCACAACCTGTAACCTGACATCTGATATTGTTAATCCTCGTTCATTCCTTACACATGGGTATCTGTTCCGACCTCGGAACCAAGCCGGCCATTTTCCAAGCTCACATCAGCTACAAACTCTCAAGCTAAACTCTTACCCATAATCCCACTCTCCCTGTTAACTCAGATTTCATTTGCCGTGTTGCCATTCGGTCGTGTCAGGCTGCTTCTCTTGAGATAAGTATAGTTATTTGTTGTCAGAATAGTCATTTATATAACTTTCCTGTCAGAAAAGTCTCTGTTTTGTTGTATTTTACCCTATCATATCTAGCGACCATATTTTCTTGAGCTTTCCTCTCTTTTCTCTACACCTTTTACCGCGAGGTATTTTTCCTCTACCATTGTTGGTAATCTTCCTTTTTTTCATACCCTCGGGTATTCTTTTGTACCATTGCTGGTACCCTTTCTTCTATCCCTTTTTCTATCATGACAGATAAGAAAGGTAGTCCGGGTTTTAAAAGATGTTCTGATTGTGGACACAAATTACCTACTTCTGATGCACACTCTTTGTGCGTTTATTGTTTGGGGATGTCCCATTTATCTGTTGACCCGCCCTGTACTATCTGTGAACATTTTTCTAACAGAACCTTGTTAGAAAGGAAAAACAAGTTGTTGAAGGTTCTTCTTAAATCTCCCTTTTCAGAGGCTATTTCTGGATCGGAGGCCTCAACCCCTCCTAGAGCCCATAAGAAAATTTTGGATGTTCATACTAAGGCCAAGTCTTTGCCTTCATCCCTGGCTGGGGACTCTCGCCAACCAAAACCTAAAAAGGCTAAAGTTTCTGCTCCGGAGCTCACTCAGTCAGCCCCAGTGCTTTTGGTGCCTAGACTTTCGGCACCGAGGTCTTTGGCTCCATTAGTGATCTCGGCTCCATCTTCTCCTGCAGCCTTCACTATATCGGCATCGAGGGGCTACTCTGTTCAGACTATTACGACTACTGTATCGGCACCGACCACTCAGTCGGCACAGACCTTGACCTCGTCGGCTCCGACATCTTACTCGGAACCGACGCCTCAGTTGTTGGCTCCAATTTTGTTAGTTCCAGCTTCGGTACTGACAACCACTTCAGCACCGATCCTTATGTCAGTGCAGACCATGGTCTCTGCTCCAATGACTTCCTCAATGCAGACACCCATAATCCAGCCCCTCTCAGCACCGTCGTTCTCTGTGCAGACTGGTGAGGTTGGCACCGAGTTTGTCTCTTCTGTGGACACGCCTGTTTCTCCCTCAATCTCCCTGAGGCCCACTAGAAGTCTTTCCGAACACGATGTGTTGTGTCTTGTGGATCAAGTGCTTTTGGCCAGAGGTATCCCACCCCCCAGGACCTATCCTTCCTTGGGAGGTGATCACCCATCTCCAAAGACCCCTTCTTATTCTCCTCCTTCATTGCCTTTGAAGTCTATTGATATAGCACAGTCTTCCCCCTCTGTTATTCCCTTTATGGATCTCACTAAGGAACCACAGTTGCCCTCGTGGCAGGAAAGTTTTGCTATGACCCAGGATGATAGTTGTGACACGCGTAATTTGCTGCTCCACAGCCATCTGGGGACTCCAAGTTGGCAGGCTGAGCCACTTAGGGGAGGGTTGACCCCTGTCCTGGATACTCACTCCTCTTCAGGTGGACCAGCCTTTCAACTGATGGAGAAGGCTTTCTCTTCTGCTGGCGATACTGGGCTGTCTATCCCCCTGCCCTCCTCTGGTACACTGGTTTCATAAGTCGCACCTAACGGACACCGAATGCAAGGGCCTCAGGACATATTCCCACAGGAAACCCCTTTTCTGCTGTATTACCCAGCTTCTCCCTCTGAGGACGTCCACCAGAAAAGTTTGTGTAAGAGGAAGCACATGGACTTCACAGAGGAGTCTCTTACTGAAGACACAGACTTTGATGAGGGGGAATGATCCCCTCAGTCACCCTCTGAGGTATCCTTCGTTGATATCCTCGAAATACTTAAACAGAGAGGTGACTGGCAGCCCCCTAATCTGACCTCTGTGAAGTCTGTGTTCCTGCAGGCTTTTTGCACCCGGCCCCTTACCTCCTGGGTTACTCCACCTGCCGATGAACTTGTCCGGCTCATCGTGCAGCATGCGTGGAAGGCTCCTGACACTGTTGAGGCTATTCTCCGGAGGCCAGATAAGATTTTGTCCCCTCCTGCTATGGATCCTCATTGGTCAAAAGGTCTTTCTGTGGATGCTCTGGTGGTGGTGGCTGCAACAGAAAATGATCTGGCAGAAGAAGAAAGCCAGACTGTCCATCCGCCTAACAAAGAGTCCCGGGCCCTGGACAGGATAGGGAAGTGCACATTTGCATCAGCGACCTTTACTATCAGGTCCCTGAATTATGTGGCACACTTTACCAGGCTTCAAAGGGATCTGATTTCCAAGCTCTCTGAAACCTTGGCTGGTGCCGTGTCTGATGAGGTCCGTGACAGTGGCCTCTCAGCTGACCACTATTGAGTCAATATCTAACTCCTCTATGTGACTGATATCTCATGCATCAGAAGGAGCAGCTAGAGCGGCGGGTTCAGCTGCAGTCTTGAGATGACATGCCTGGATGGGCTTGTGCAATTTCTTTGAACCCTTTAAGGTTTCCTTTCTTAATGCTCCCATTGAGGCCTGTTCGTTGTTTGGACCCAAAGTTAAAAGCACACCAGATGTGAACAGGATGGTAAGACCCTTTCTGCCATAGGTGTCAGTTATATTTCCCCTCAACGTGCTTTCTCCCGAAACCAAAAGAGTGGGAAGATATGGTTCAAGAAATCTCAGGGTCCTTTCTGTGACATACAGGCCGAGTTCTCCCCTAGAGGCAGAGGGTGAAACACACAGGAAAGATGCTCCATTTTGGGTAGAGGGGGTCCGTGTAACTAGGGTTCCAGGGACTCTTTCCCTGGCCAATCCTACCAGTGCTCCTGAAGAGCGGCCCAACTCCCTTCCTCTGGAGGTAGTTGGCCGTCGTTTCTCCTTGTACCCTTCTGCCTGGCTAACCATCACCACTGATTCTTGGGTACAAAGGATTATAACTAGAGGTTATCATATCCCCTTCAATATTTGTCCTGTCCCTTCAAAAAGACATTCCCGACGTTCCACCCAGTCAAAGGGAAGAAGCAGCACTAGAGATAGAAAAGCTGCTAAGAAAGAGAGTCATCCAAATAGTCCCTCCAGACCAGATAGGATCCAAATTCTACTCAAGACTATTTTTGGTGCCAAAGAAAACCAGGGACTGGAGACCAGTTTTGGATCTCAGTGTATTGAACAAGTTTGTGAGAGTACAAAAATTCTGGATGGTCACAATACAGTCTATCCTCCTGCTTTTGGAAAAAGACAATTGGATGTGCTCGATAGATCTTCAAGATGCGTACTACCACATAAAAGTGGAGAGGCCATCAAGAAGATTACTGCACTTCCGTGCAGGAGCCAGTCACCACCAGTTCAGAGTACTGCCCTTCGGACCATCTACAGCCCCCAGAGTGTTCACAAAATGCAAGGATTCCAGGTGTTTCCATACCTAGACGACTGGCTCATTTCCGCCCCCACCAGACATCTACTGGAAGAAGCCCTGGCATATTCTCTCCTCGCTGCATAAAGGCTAGGCATAACCATAAACTGGCAAAAATCCAATCTCACCCCATCACAGTCGACAGAATTCATATGGGTTATCTTGGACACAAAGAACTGCAGAGCTGCCATTCCAGAGCACAGAATTTTAAGGATAAAGCAACAACTGATTCCAATCCTTTCAAGGGAGAAATCCACAGCTCACTCTATTCTACAGCTGTTGGGTTCCATGGCAGTCTCCATCACTATTGTCCCCCTGGCCAGGTTTCATATGAGGCTTCTGCTCACCCAATGGTATCCTTTTCAGCATCCTCTTTCAGCCAAGATTCGAGTAACCCACAGGTGCAAACAGGATTTAAATTGATTGATGACACACAATCTGTCACAATGGTCTCGCCCCTTCTACCCCAGCAACCCAAGGCCACAGTGACCATGGATGCCTCCCTGATGGGGTAGGGGGAGCTGTGTCAGGGACAGACAGTCCAAGGCACTTGGTCCTAACTGGAGGCCCATCTCCATATAAATGTTCTAGAGCTGAGGGCGGTGCTTCTGGCATTGCAAGCATTCCATCCATGCTGCCGTCTGGGATGATTGCGATTCAATCAGACAACATGACGGTGGTCTGTTATATCAACAAGCACGGTGGAACCAAATATTACCCCCTTTGTCGAGAGGCCATGAGGATATGGCAATGGGCGATGGCTACCAACCGTTTTCTTGTAGCAACGCACATTCCCGGGAGTTCCAACGTGATAGCAGACAGACTCAGCAGGTGCATTCTACAACTTCAAGAGTGGTCCCTGAATCCCTTGATAGCGGCGGAGATCTTCCACTGCTGGGGCCATCCTTGCTGCGACCTCTTTGCATCCCCGACCAACTACAAATGCAGCAACTACTTCGCCCTGATTCCCCCTCTGGGACAGTCACCCAGGGATGCTCTAGTCCACGATTGGGTCTTCTTTATGCATTCCCACCCTTTCCCCTGATTCCCCAGTTTCTGAAGAAAGCCCGTTGGTTGAAAAGCAAGGTGATCCTCATAGTACCATATTGGCCTCGTCAGATTTGGTTCCCCTTCCATTGGCCTCACCTACTAGATCGACCATGGATTCTCCATCCAACCCTGGAGTTGATCTCACACCCACAGAACCTGATTCATCCCAACTTGAACAGCCTGAAGCTCACAGCTTGGCTACTCCAGTTCTCTTGATTGCCATGCAGAATGATCTTTCTTTCCCAGTATGTGACATTCTCATTGCATCTCATAAGTCTTCCACTAGAATTGCTTGTCTATGCAAGTGGAAAAGATTTACCTGTTGGCTGAAAGATAAACAAGTAGATCCCTTCTCAGTACCGGTGTCGATAATACTAGAGTATCTGGCCAACCTTTTCCAATCAGGTCTAGTGCCCTCTACCATTAGAGTTCATTTGGCTGCAATTTCTAATTTCCATGAGGGTATCCAAGATTCCTCTCTTATGTCTCACAAATTGTGCATGACCTTCATAAAAGGTGTGAATAATCTGAAGCCACCTTTTAGAGAACCTATTCAACATTGGGATCTATCATTAGTTCTACAAGCTCTGACAATGCCACCCTTCGAACCAGCTTCTTCTTGCAACCTCAAGTATTTGTCATGGAAAACCTTGTTCTTGGTCGCCATTACTTCTGCCAGACGTATCTCTGAGCTTCAAGCTTTATGTATCAAGAGTCCATACTTGATTTTTCATAGAGATAGTGTGTCTTTGAGAACTAATCCTTCATTTCTGCCAAACGTGATCTCTGAAATGTCTATTAATCAAACCATTGAATTGCCATTTTTCTTTCATAAAAATTCAAACAGACGAGAGTATTGCCTACATACCCTAGATATCCACAGGCAAATCCATTTTTACTTAAACAGGACTAGGTCCTTTCCTAAATCTGACCAGTTATTTTTTGCCTATACTGGACTTAGATTAGGATCTGCTGTTGCTAAGGTCACATTAGCTAAATGGTTGAAGGACTGTGTGACCTTCATTTATACACAATGTACTATCCCATTGCCTACTACCATGAAAGCTCATTCGACAAGGTCGGTGGCAGCTTCTGCTGCCTTCCATGCCAGAGCTTCTTTACATGACATCTGTGCAGCTGCAACTTGGGCTACACCTCATACCTTCATCAGTCATTACAAATTGGATTTGGCTTCCAGGGGAAGAGCATCTTTTGGTTCTATGGTGCTCAGGAATGTCCTTCCATGAGAGCCTCCCAGGAATAGAGGTAGCTGGGGACTCTGTCCCATGCGTAAGGAATGAACGAGGATTAACAATATCAGATAAAGAAGTTGTGTCTTACCATAACGTTCCATCTGTATTGTTGATCCTCGTTCAGTCGTTACGACCCTCCCTCCTTCCCCCTCCTGTGGCTTCTAGTGGATCTCACCATTCAGTTTTCTTAGGTTATTTGACCAGAGGTAGCCCCTACCTTCTTTTGACTTTCAAACTCAATCTGAGGTAACAGGGAGAGGGGGATTGTGGGTAAGAGTGTAGCTTGAGAGTTTGTAGCTGACGCGTGCTTGGAAAATGGCCGGCTCGGTTCCGAGGTTGGAACCGATACCCATGCGTAATGACTGAACGAGGATTAACAATACAGATGGAACATTATGGTAAGACATAACTTCTTTTTTCTCTCTTTCCTACTATTGCTCCCACCTTTCCTAACTTCAAAAACTTCACTTTATCACTAGATGCTAATCTATGTTTACATGTACTGTCAGCAGACAGATTTATGTACAGTTGCATTGCCTTCTTACTGTAACAAAAAAAACTTTTAATACTGTTTAAAACTTTGTTAAAAACTTTGTATATGGTGAAACTTGTTGTAGCCAACTGAGTTGTTATTCAAATGCATTATATTACAAGTCAGTGTGGAGCTTTTCTCCCCTGGCCTCATCTGAAAATGGGTACTTTTTGGCCCAGTGGACCTTCCCGGTAAACAAATGCAAATACATAATGTGCCTCTTCTCAGTGTCAGGAGTCTTAAAACACATTCATATATATGCTTTGAAACCCTAAGTCTGTAACTATACAATGAAATCACTCCTTGTATTCCTAGGTGTAGTGCTTAGCAGATATTTAGACCTACTGACAATTGTGAAGGGAGTATCAGTATTTTTCAAGGATATCATCACTTTGTGACAGATTCCTCAGGCACCACATTTGAGCTCCTACATGTTCAAATCACCGTAAACAAGACGAATTACCACTTCATAGCTAGCTATATTTGAGTATAGTAGTAATCTTAACAAAATAGCTGAAATCACCATTAAACTCAACACTTTTCTGCTGAGGGACTTTAAATAGCCATTAGTAAATTGGATGGCCCACACTGCTAACGGTCGGCATGCGTGTTGCTTCCTTGACATTATAAATCTTAGCACTGTTTTACAAATAGTTAACCATTTACTAGGTTCCCCCAATATCCTTGCTCTAGTCCTCACAAATATGGCCACTTCTTGCACATTTCCATATGTACCATCCTGCCTTGTCAAGTTAGATCATAAATTAGTGAAATTTTCCTTTCAAACTGGTGCTGCTTCCGTTGTAAATGCTGATATGTTCAGGGACTTTTTAAAAACAAACCTTCAGTTACTTTACTTCTCCACTTAAATAATTGTATTGATAAGGCAGACTCTACATGCACCAAACATATTCAGAAATTTAAAAACAAACTCCTCTGGTGGCATACTGGTATACATAAATTATATAACAAGAGAAAGAAATTGCTCAATGCTAATAAGAGGTCTAATTTTATGTACATTAATGGTATACTTAAGCAAGCTAGTAAAGCAGTTAAGTGAACTGTTAGGAAGTTCAAGTTGGATTATGAAGTTAAAATAGGCACTACAACCAAAAATCAACACACATCCTTCTTTATATCAAGAAGTTAAGAACTATCACCCAAGATTGTTTGAATCTAGTCCACAATAATAAGCAGACAGTAATCCAAAGGAAGTAGCTAATATCCTAGCTATAAAAATGAATGCAAATTTTACCACACTTAATATTCCATAGATAACACAATGCCAACCTCCCCTTTAATTACTATTGTACAAGTTCTGTCAGTCCTCTAAAACGTTAAGAACAGATCGTCCATAAACCCAGATAATATACATGGATTTATCAGTGCCAGATATGGCCTGTCTGAATCCCTAGTTCACCTGTGTAGTATAAACCTCTTAATTGGTTACATTCCTAAAACGTGTTATACAATCATTTTAGTGCCATTACACATGGGTGACCAAAACACGAGCCTAGTAACTAATGGACCATTGGTCTCACTAGCCCCTGTATGTAGGCTTGTAATGGTCTGCAGAGTGAGGTACCTATCTATGAGCCTATAATTGTTAAATGTAATTTATGGCTGTTCCATTATTTAATTATCAATTTGTAAGCAAATTTAAAATATTATAACTACAAAACACTGAACAAAGCAAATTGACCGTTCTAAAAATAATAAATATAAGAAGACATGCAAGTTACGATAAATGAGTATTTTGACCTAATATGTAAAATTCCAGTAAATTTCTAGTTTTTTTCCAGTATTCAGAAAGTCCAAATTCCAGAATGCATACCATTTTCCTCAGATGAATGGGAAACTGTCACTGATAAAAGCAGAGTTTTGAAAATATTGTAAAAGCGTTGCTGTTAAGCCAGGATACCAAAAGGAGGTTCCCCAGTGATTTTGTGTTTCTTTGACAACGAGAAAGACTTTGAGTAGATTGGAACTTTCTACTTGTGGTTTTAGAGGCCTTTGTCTTTCCTCCTAATTTGTACAAATGCTGTCCTATGTTTATTTTGAAGAAGCACCTTGAGATAAGATGGCTTTAAGATTTTCCCTACAATTTGTGTTGAACAGTGGCACTTACCAGTGTTGTCTCATTTACCCACCTTTTCACCCTTTACCTGAGACCCATTGCTTTGGGACATTCAGCCTTCACAATCTTTAAGAGATATTAGGAAAGTTTAGCTTTCTTTTTGGTTTTCAATCATTAAGGCAAGGCAATACAAGAACCAGTGTAGTGAATTTGTCTCTGCTAGCAGCTGTAGAATTTCTAGTGTACCTGTGAACTCATGAATTATTTCTCCTTCTGGGTATTAAGATTTCTTCTACCCTAGCGATCATAGTTAGTGAGACCCGTGCACTGGTGGAAAAGATGTACAGGGAATATTTTGCGAAATGGGAAGGAATTCTGATAGATCTTCCACAGTGTGCCCAAAAACAGTTCAGATGTTTATTTTGCTTGTTGCATAATATTATGTGCAGGTTTTCCTGGAAGGTCTCCCCATGTGTGTTTTTTAATAAGGTATGGCTTTATCCCTTCTGTGTATAGCCTGCTGTTTTATATATACACACATACATATATGTGTGTGTGTGTGTGTGTGTGTGTGTATATATATATATATATATATATATATATATATATATATATATAAATATATATAAATATATATATATATGTGTGTGTGTGTGTGTGTATATATATATATATATATATATATATGTATATATGTGTGTGTGTGTGTATATATATATATCTATATATATATCTATATATATATAATATATATATATATATGTGTGTGTGTGTGTGTATATATATATATATATATATATATATATATATATATATATATATATATATATATATATATATATATATATATATATATATATATATATATATATATATATATATATATATATATATATATATATATATATGTGTGTGTGTGTGTATATATATATATATATCTATCTATATATATATATATATATATATATATATATATATATATATATATATATATATATATATATATATAAATATATATAATGTGTGTGTGAGTTCATTCCTTTTCTCTTTTCATCAATCACAGATACCCCTATAAAGCAGCAGGCATGCAAAACAGTGGGGGTAAGGAAGTTTCTCCTTATCCTCATTTTTTTGTACAATAAATGCAGGGACATAGCAGGTGCAGTGGGCTCACCTTCTGGGAAAATGTGGTTTTAATTATCTGTATAGTAGTCTAATGATATGATGTTTGATGTGTTAGGATCAAGGAAATGACTCAAGTGAAACCAATCAATGACAATCATACACATATGGTCTACTTTTGTGTTTGTGTAGATGTATGTGTGTGTGTGTGTGTGTGTGTGTGTGTGTGTGTGTGTGTGTATATATATATATATATATATATATATATATATATATATATATGTGTGTGTCTACTACAGATGATCTAACTTTTAAAACATTGACTGTCATCCGGCCAACACCATATGATCGACGTTTCAAAAGTATGAACACCTGAAAAAAAAAATAAAACAAAACAAAAAAATTCCTGGACATTTTTGCAGGGGGCCAAGCACCCCGTCACCCCCCTGCTACTTAAATATACCAACTCCGAGATCGCACTACAGCGAGGAAAAGGGAAGTTTACCTGTTCCATGCTGTGTGGAGATCTCCGTACAGAACGCTCAAAGTTTTCAAACTTCGATCATATGGTCTCGAGCATATGAAAATCAAAGTTTTAAAATTTCGATCATCTGTATGGGACCCATATATATATATATATATATATATATATATATATATATATATATATATATATATATATATATATATGTGTGTGTGTGTGTGTGTGTATGTGTGTATGTGTATCAAGCTAGTCATCAGTTTCTTAGGCTGGTACAATTGCTGAACATCAGGTCATATTGATCAGCTCCTGTTTTCATTGCAGCATAAGAACAGGAGACTTGTCTGCCCCCATCCCCTTGTTGGCCCCATTTTAAAACCCATATCTGAGTTCTGGTAATGTGAAAGTCTGTATTTGCAAGGCTTTAGCAAGAGTTAAGAATGGCCGTTAAAGTAGGAGTTTTACACTAGTAAGGGAACTTAGAAATGAACCATGCTAGGGTGTCCTAACCGAAAGGAAAAGGATATTAACAAAAAACCCAATGACTTACTGTCCAGAGGATCCTTATAAGTAAAGTGGCAGTGAAGCCAGTACAGAATGTTGGAGGTCTTGGGTTTGAATCCCAGATGAGAGCTATTTTCCTTTCACTTTTATGCCACTAGCAAAGGAGAGACTTAATTTGTCTTTGGGAAAGAAAAAAGGTGTTATACATTTGTAAAACACTGGAAGGAACACCTTTTGGTGTAGGCTTGATAGGCTTTGGATTTATTTTCGGTAGTTGGTGATGTTAACAGATTTGTTTAAAAGAAAAAAAAACAGAAGTGAATCCATATCAAAAGTTGAATTCTTGGGTATGTGATTGTTAAGATTTTCTGGGAGAGAGCAGGGTGGAATACTTGCACTAATTCTTTCTGATTATTGTTGAGAGAGCCATATGATCCTGTGATCTGAATGGTGGGAATAGTGTTCTTTTGGGTTCTTCCTCCAAGTCTGTTAATCTTACCTCTAGAGAAATTAGAATTGCTTTGTTGACGATACAGTGCCTGTGTCTTGTTAATCTTAACTGCCACTGCTGGCAACCATTTATGATGCCAGCATTTTCTATATTATAACTGTTTCCAGATCTTTTCTTTCCAAATAGATGCATGTTTTTCACTAATGGACCTCGCAAGCAGCAAAAATAAATAACTCGATTCCTATTATATTACTTCAAATCTTCAAACATGGACCTTTCTTCTTTCTACAAATGAATGCTCAGATACAGATAAAACTGTCATACAGTCAGCCCTGTTACAGATCACCGTTTTTGGTACAGTACAAGGCAGAGGTAAAGTCGAGGGGATACAGTGATGCAGCAGGTGCCTATTTAATTACAGATGTGCAAACTGTAATGTATAATGTTCCACTTCTAAAAGTAATGCAAGATACATATGTTGAGGAAGAAGATGCTGTCTTGTACTCCTTGAAGAACAATGAACAACCTTTTAAGGTACCTGCAGTGCATTTAATTGCAGTCAGTATTGTCATCTGTTTTATAAACTGCACAACTAATGCATGCTCTTTTTAAGTGTTAGTGAAACTGCCAAGCATTTCAAGATTAACACAATGCCTGCTCTTAGTATATTTGCAAGACTATTGAAATAATAATGCTGCCTTGAACTGAAAAGCTGTAATGTTTCTTCAGTGTCTGCAAAGCTTATTCCTTTGCTTTCTTTCTGTACAGGGAGCATTTGTAATATGTGTGTATCCATTGGTTACCACATCCACTTCAATGTACTAAAAGCTGCAATTAATATAACTAAATGCCAGCTCATGGAGCACCATGTTGTAATCCCCTCTAGCAAGCTTTTGATAATAATGAGCGAGAATTCTTTGCTTGGTCAAAGGTGAGGAAGGTCAACAGCGATCAGCAGTTATTAATGAGGTTATTATAGGGATTAGAAAAGTCAAATAGCACTTCTGCTTCCTTACGCCCTATAAACTTCCCCCTTCATTACTTTTCACTTTGAGCAGCCAAGATCACCATAGCAATCACCATGGTTACAACTGAAACAGTGTCTGACAATACTTATCTGACAAGGTCTGGCTAGGGAAACTGGTGAGGACTCTTTTGGGGATGGGAAAATCCTTTAGTCGAGATTACAAAAATCTCAGTTTTTAAACAGAAAACTTTCAATGCATTTTTTTAAGTTATCTTGTGTTTAATGTTTTTTTTTAAACTTCCCTTAATTCTAAAACGTCTTTGAGGCCTGCACATCACTGTACTTTTAGAGTAAGGGAGCCATCATACTCTAGTTCAAAGTCATTACTTTTGTCAGGCACACTACCTTGCCTTGAGCAATTTCATTTTATCTTCCTCTCTTATTGTGCCCTCACAATGCACTTAAAAATCAGCACAAAATGTTGAAAGGTAACCGTAATTTTTAGTTTCTGTTTCTTTTAACTTATTTACCATTGTTATACCTAAACAGGGACACACAGCATAGGACACTGCACTGAATTTTACAAGGATTCAGCCCTTTATGAAATGCAGATTGTCACAAGTAAAACACTATTTGAATGTTGTATAAAAGACTCTGCATCTTCTTCTGAGATGTATTCTGCTATTTTGCGTTCACTGACAAATCAGCAGAGTTCAGAGTTTGTTGTGATGGATTTCTTTTGTTTTGATTCTATTTATTTAATTTAATGTTTATTATGCTGTTTCAGTATGTCAGTCACTTTGCTTCGTCTGCAGAGTAGATAATTTTCTTCTTAGCACCAGCCTCATAACTACTTGGTTCAAGTTCTCACCTAATAGTTCCCTTTCACCAGTGGTAAGGTGCACACACTTAGAGAGATTGTCCTACATTATGTGAAACATGTATCTTAACTTGCAATCATTGAAACAAGAACAAATGGCCGTTTAAAAATAGGTACATCCAGCTAAAAATCTGGACATGTAATTAGCATAAAACTCGAATACCAAATAGCACATTTATCTATCTATTTATTTATTTATTTAACATTTGTTGACCAGGAAAGTCCAACTGGGTCAGTAACCCATTTTCAGTGGAGGCCCGGGGAGAAAAGCTCCCAATAAATTACATCATAGGATATGATATAAGTGCAGAGTCTTAATTCTTATAAAGTTAACAAACATGATCAAGAGAAACAAACTATATCATAGCATATAATAAAAGTGCAAAGTTTAAATCTTATAAAAGTTATGCATGAGCAAGAGAAATAGATACAATAATTCACATTTTACATTAGATATTTCAAAAATAAAAAATAAAAATGACTCAGAGGTATACAGGGAAGTAGGTGGTTCACCAGGGCATAATGAGTATAAACATATTCTAGAGGAGATAACAGATGCTAAGATGCAGGGATGTAGAGGAAGAGGAGGTGAAAGTAGAAACTAAAGGGGGGAAAGCAAGGAAGACTGAGATTGTTAGCAGGGATATAGGAAGGTTAAAGGGGGAAGTGAGTGAGGAGTACATGGAAGATGGAGAACGAAAGGAGAGGACATAACTCTTCCAGCTTCCATTAGGAATGTAAGATACTACTCAGAGATGCATGTTTAAAAAAACAGAGGGCAGCAAAAGTGATGGACAAAATATAATAAGCACATTATCAAAGAGACAATGTAAAATCTGTAGACTTTAGTGAACCTATTTGCAAAATACAAGGTCATTTATTCTTGCTTCAGAAAAGGGGAGATTTAAGATGTGTGCCCTTTTCTTTAAATTATTGTTGCCTCTAGTATGTTGATATGGTTTTTCTGTGTACTAGACAGTTGAAAAAAATCACATGTGATGAGGGTAATTCAGAAAATTGTGTGAAAGGGTAAATCAAACCTGAAAAAAGGGACAGACCCCCAAAACAGGGGCATCCTGTGCAGGAGTAAATCTAGCCTGAAAATAGGAACTTGCTTCCAAAATATGGACAGTTGAGAGGTCTGCCTGAAGGTAGTGCATGATCTGGATGTTTCACATTGAAATCCGTGGACCAGGTATTTCATTCCAGACCTGAAGGTTTGCCTTAAGTGTTTGCAGTAGTTATTACCATTTTACAAGGGACCATTATTCATTGGATGAAAATAACAGCAGTTTGTCCTGTATTATATGTATGTATGCATGCTTTACTATATTATATACCATCCAAGTAATAAAGTAAATGATAATACTTCTGAGATGAGCTGTGGGTTACATTACAACAGTTTGGTGGTGATAATTATGCACAAAACATGAGTAAAGTGCAGGGGTGGCTGATGACCTTGAAATAGCGAGGAGTCTGCTGAGAGAGAGAGAAACTGAAGGGGTGAGGCTAATTGGAATGGCTTTGAACTACATTGGAAAGGGGTCAGCTTTGAACATGGTTATAGTTTTACATAATTGGTGATGCATAATTTCAGTATTAAGTAGCTTTCTTGCTGTAGTAATTTTAATCTTCATTCTACATTCTTTTAGTGTAGACATTGTTTCTCTGATTTCTCCTATGATGCTAAAGAAGTATATGGCTCTCCATTGTCCTAGCGTCAGTATAATAGAATGAGAATGCAATATATTACATATAGATGTAATTATTTTTACAAAAAGGATATAGATATGTCCTATGAGTCTTAAATAACACTCAGACTGCCCACTGATTAACTTTCAAAAAAGGGTGTTAATTTACACACCAGTGCATACTGTGTGATTAGGGAAAAATGCAGTTTTGGATCAGTATTCATTAGATGAACAAATGGGCGTATGATTTTGCCTTGATTTAGCTACAAGAATTAACTTTATCTGGAGGCAGACCTGAACATCACCTGGGTCAGCTGCATACTTAAAAAGCTGATAACTCCTTATACATGTATATCTAGTTACTAGTGCTAGGGCACAACCTTAGATTTACTTTAAGATTCATTGTCAGCAGCCACATTCCAGATAAAAGGGAGGCTGCAAAGGCCAGTTTAGCAGAGGCACGGCAGTCTCAACATTCATTTATCTGTTTTATTTATTTACATTTATTAACCGGGTAGTGTCCAACTGGGCAAGTAGCCCGTTTTCAGTGGAGATCCAGGCAGTAACTCTCCAGAACAGTACAGTTACTTAATATTTGCAAATAAATTTAACAAAGTTGCATAAGATACAACAAGTAATCATAAAACACAAATATTAGCAGTAATTAAAATATGTAGGAAATGTAGTTGCCTAAGGGAGCAATAGTCATTAAGACATATTAATAACAGTACAGAAATGTACAAGCTCTAGCAGAGAATGTCCATATGAAAAAGAAAAAAAAAGAAGGGTTTGTAAGCACTAGTTGCTTAAAAGTGCAGAAAAGTGGTATGTGAGAAAGAGGGTTGGGAAGTAATAGGAGAGAGACAACTAGCCAGGAGCATTACAGGGGCAGAGCCTTTTGCTAGTGAGATAAACTCTTAGGCATTTTTTTAAATGAAGACATGTTGGGTTGTTTTGGATGTGCTGAGGAAGAGCATTCCAGTCCTTAACTATTTTATAGGAATAGAGGGAGTTGCTATGATAGTTGTGAGACTGGGTAACTTTTAGCATTAGTCTGTCAGAAGATCGAAGAGATCTGCAGTTAAAGCTTGGTTGACCCAGGCTTGAGAGTGCAGGGCAATTGCTTGGGGTTGCATATTACTTTGTGGCAAAAGTAAGTTGGTTTAGTTTTAACAGTAGTTAAGTAGTTAAAGAACAGAACAATGATGAGTTTTATGGAGTTGATTGGTGGCAAACTTACCTATTTTGTTATAGCAGGACTCTAGGTGATTAATGTCAGTCTTGCATAGATTGGTGAAGATTTGTGAGCAGTAGAGTAGGGCAGAAAGTAAGTGAGATCTAGCTGTGGCTAGTCTGGCTTGGTCTGTGAGGTATGGTTTGGCCCTATATAGAGCTCCCAAGTTTTATGTGAACTTTCTTGATTGATAGCTAAATGTGTTTGTCAAATTTTAGTCTGTCATCTATTGCAACTCCTAGGAGCTTGGTCTCATTTGTAGGTTCAGTTTTAGTGCCAGTAGAGGAGAGAATATAGAGAGCTAGAGAGCTGTTCTTGGATGATTTGTTTGTGAAAATCATTCATTTTAGTTTTGTTTGGATTTTGAATGATTTGATGGTTGGAGAGGTAATTTTCAATGTCTAGGAAAGCTTTTTGCATTTTTTGTTGAAGTTCTTGCATGGAAAAGGCTGAGCAGATGAGAGAGGAGTCAAATGCATATTGGATGATGGTGGCGAGTTGGGTGGCAGAATGTAGATTGTTGGTAAATAAGACAAAAAGGAAGGGACCAGGTATGGAACCTTGGGGTACCCCAGTGGTTACTAGTAATAGAGAGAAGAGTTTGTTCTCCCATTTTGTAGCTTGTTTTCAGTTAGGCAGATAGCTGTGTAACTATGTTGGGGATGATGAACTTAGATTATAAGTTGCAAGTTTGTTGAGTAGTAGTTGATGGGATATGGTGTCAGAGGCTATTGACATGTCCAGGAAAATTGCGGAGACTAGCTTGCCTTCATTTTTGAGGTGATGAACACTATCAGTGAAGGTTATTATGTTTGGATCTGAAACCATGCTGAGAAATGGATAGTAGAGTGTTAGTGGTGAGATGGAACATGAATTGTTGATGTATACATTTTTCTAGGATTTTTTCTATGGGAGAGAGGATGGCAGTGGATCGGTTTGAAATATCTCTAGAGGAGCCACCCTTGTTGAAGCATACAATGTGAGAAATCTTCCAGAGGTGAGGCGTATACTGTTCTGAGATAGAGCAATTGATTAGAATGGATATGGGGTAGGCAATGGAAAGAGGAGCTACTTTTAGAAATTAATTGGGTAGATGGTTGGCAGAAAGACATCAGGGTTTTAGTTTACTTAGAAGTTTTATATGCAAGAGGTTTGAATAGGTTTGTAGGAGAAAGCATTTGTGTTCTCAGTGGTAGGGACGGGGACTGACAGGGGTAAGTTTTGTTTGCTGTCTAGGAGGGAGGTGATTGAGTTGATAAAGTGAGAGCTGAACTGCGAGGCTAAGGGCTCAGAGAAATTAGATGTGGAAGGAGTAGGGTGAAGGTTTGTCCGGGGTTAAGGAGGTGGTTAATGTTTTGCCAAAACTTTTGGGGGTTGTGCTGGTGCTTTTGCAGGCAGTTTACAAAGTAATTTTTTTATCATTGATGACTTGTTTTTTAGCTTGGTTTCTTAGTTGTTGATATAGGGAGAAGTTGTTTTTATCTCTGGTGGAATGAAGTAGTGGCCAGGCTGTAGCCCTTTGTTTAATTAGAAGTTTGGCATCATTAGATAGCCATGGTAATTGTTTGGATTTGTGGCATATTTCCTGGTGGGGGCAAGATTATTTATGATGTCAAGGAATTTGGTGTTGAAGTATTCAACTGTGAGGTCTAGTTGTAGATTTTTTTAGTGGGGATCAGTCACAATGTTTAAATAGTAGATTAAATATGTCAGGGGAGAAATTCTTTTTACTGTGGGTGTACTTGAAAGGAATGCAAATTTGAATTTGAATTATTTTTCTGACTAGAAATGTGGGGGCATGGTCACTCAGTGTGTCTGGTAGACAGCCAGCTTGGTACCCCATGTTTGGCTTGTTGGTTAATATCCAGTCAAGTAATGATTGTGTTTTGGAGTATTTGTCAGTACGTGTGGGATAGTTTATAGTTTGGGTGAAATTGTATAGGTTAATAAAGTTGGTAGGGCAGTTAGAGGAGCAGGATAGCCAGTCTAGAGTAACGTCCCCTAGTACGATAGTTTCTTGGCTAACAGAGGAGGCAGAGCAAGAGAGTAGTGATTCTATGAACTGTAGGTTGTTACCTGGTGGCTATGATATTAATGGCTTTGTGAGGATTAAAATGTAGGTGTGTAGTTAAGATATCAGCATTGGGGATGTCTGGGGGAGTACAGCTTAATTTTTCAATTATCAGAGAGTCTTTAAACAATAGCCACACCCCCACCTCTTTTGTTTAGCCTATCTTGTCTAATAATATTGTAGCCATTAGTTGTGATCTCAGAGTCCTTGATGTGGGACTTTAACCAGGTTTCATTTATGACAGCTATGTCTGGAGAGTTGGTGGCTAAGGTGGCATGGAATGTGGTGATTTTTATTTACGAAGCTTCTGAGACTGAAATTGGTTATTAGAAGATCTGATTTGGAGGTTGTAGGTAGTGAGGTATGTAGGGGTGTTTCAGTGAGATTTTGGTGTCTGTTAGAAGAAATGGAGTCTGGGGGAAATTGTTGATTGGGAGGGAGGTCACAGTTTGGGCTTGGGTTGGGATGGATTTCACACTGGAGTTTAATATATGTTAAGGAGTGCAGTACTAGGTTTTTAAGTTTCACAATTAGTTGGTCATACCTGTAGATAGATGAGACTTTGTGGACTATATATATTTAAAAAGGGAAGAGAACAGTAGTATAGTTGTAGAATAAATTAGGGTTAATATGACTATAAGGTTTAGATTGATGTAGAGGAGAGGTATGTGTGAGTGTTGGGGAGAGATAGTGATTAATGTCAAGGCAGTGGATATCAGTGGCATTATAGGTTAGGTAGAGAAAGTATAAAAGTATTGTGTGGTTATGTAATGGGTGATAAAGCAACATGGTGGAGGATGACGGACAATAGGAGAAATAGAGTAGAGTAATCAGGGGAGAGGAGCTGTAGCTTGGTGGGAGGCTAAAGAGCTGTGGGATTAGTGTTGATTGGGAGAGAGTGAATAAATGTGTACAGTGATGGGAAAGGTATGGACAGGTGGGGAGAGAGAGTATTAGTGGAAAAATGTTAGCAGTGTAGTTTAGTTAGGTAGAAAGGTAATGAAAGAGGGGGTGGGTGAGAATGGGGGTAGGGTAAGGGAGCTGAGTGAGCCTGAGTGTAACGAGGGCGAAAGAAGCGGGTTGGACTGCTCTGTCATCAGTACACCACCAGAAACAGTCAGTAATTCAAGAAATGACTTTAAGCTTAATTAAATCTGAGTTAAAATTAAAAAAAAAAAACAGGTTCGTAGCATGGAGGGACTGTGACTGTCAGTGTGAGGTACAATACGGGGCTGAAATAGAAAGTCAGCTGTGGGGGGGTTCTGGTTCTTAGCTGCCGTGCTGCACAGGGAAAAATAAGCCACCGCACTGTGACTATCTATTCTAGGCAAGAGCTGTAATATGGACCAGGAGAAGCCGTGTTCATCACATACAAGGTAAGGAATTAATGTAGCAGATATATAATCTGTAATAGAATATCAGACAGTCCTTACTCACTGTACGTTATACTACCCATAGCATATAAAGCAATATCAGACAGTGCTTACGCACTGAAGTTGAACTACCCATAGCATATAAAGCAATATCAGACCGTCCTTACTCACTGACGTTAAACTATCCATAGCATATAAAGCAATATCAGACAGTCCTTACTTAACTGTAGGTTACACTGCTTATAATATACATAAAGCAGTATTAGACAGTCCTTACTCACTGTAGGTTACACTACTTATAGCATATAAAGCAATACCAAGCAGTCCTTACTCACTGTAGGTTATACTACTTGTAGCATATAAAGCAATGTCAGACAGTCCTTACTTCACTGTAGGTTATATTACCCGTAGCATATAAAGCACAGAAGTAGCAGTCAGGATTTTCCCTTCTAACATATCTGAACCACAAACCAAACCCAGCAATTCTGAGCAATTTAAACTTTAGACATAGCTCATGTACATCTTCTACTAATAGAAATTTATTATTAGTTTCTCCACCAAACATTTGATGTTTATGTGATACATCTGACCTTTCAAAATAGACTGACTAGTGTTCAGATAAAACATTTTAGTGTAAAAAATAAACCTACACAGCACTTTGTTTAATGTCAGGTGGATCACAAATTGTGCCCATTACAGGCAGTCAACAAAAAACACTAAGCAGTACTTTAGAAATGAGTCAGAGCAAGGTAATAGCCATGGAGTAACATATACGTATTTTAACTTGTTTTAATAGAATATGCATGCAATGAAGTTTTGAACCATTTTGTCATATGTATAGTATAATAAAACAAGTTAAAATATAGAGTATTACGATTGAGTCTCTGTTCAAAACCAAGTTATTATTTGTTTGAAAAGTGGATGTCAAGAAATTCATCTCAAGTGTGGAGCAAATTGAAGCTCAAGTGCCCATTTCAAGAACATACAACTAATCATTTTTTATAACCAGAGATCAGATCATAATTCTTTATAGTGCATGTAGTTTTCTTCTATGCATTTTAAGCCCCTGCTTGCTGACCATCAAACCTCAAGTCTGATTTCCTTCCTTAGCATAGGATATAGCCTTCTGCTTCTGGTAAGAGCTGTCAACAAGACCTCTCTTAGACATGCTGCCAATATGATCCTTCAGTCAGATGACTTTGGCTTATCCCCAAGACCAGGATCCTAAAGAGAGACCATTTCTATCTAGCCCCTTCCATTCAGATGCTCTCCCTACACTGAGAAGGCAGCTGCAAGCTTTTCCTTTTCACTTTGAAACTATAATACCTTCCTTTGGTGGTGACTTGAGCACAAGCATCATTTACAAGGGACATCCTGTGTTCCTCTGTCAGTGCATGTAAGTTATTTCATATGTAGAACAGGGGCTACCATCACCGGTTTGGCAGTAACAGCTCAAGTAATTTCCAAACCAGTTCATGGATGGTGCAGCAGAAGCTCCTGCCTGTGTGAGCAAGCTCTGCATTCCACTTGTTGGCCGCAAACTAAATCCTCCACCCTCACCCCTCGATATGCACAGCTATCCTTCCCTGTTAGCTTTATCAGGTAAACAAGCTGCTGATCAAACATGGGTCACCTGGTTTATAGTAATGGCTTTATTCCTGTGTGCCACTAAAGCTGATTAGCACATGGCACTCAGCCTGCTCCATGTACTACCATTTAGAGAGAGAGAGAGAGAAATAAGTTTGTTATAGCTTTGAAAGGTGTAACGCACTATGTGTTCTCATATGCATCTTTCTAATAAATGAATCCCTAGCTGCTACAGTGTAATACAAGATGTGTAGGGAAAAAAATGCAAAAAATGTAAAGTGTTATACAGCTTTAAAAGCTGTAACCCATTTAGAGCTCATTACAGACAGTGGCCAGAAGTAAGGTGCATGTTTGAGCCTGTAACAGCTTTAAAAGTGGTAACACCGATCTTGCTGCTACACACAAAACAGAAATGTGGCACTGTAAATTGTATTACAGCTTTTAAAATGTTTTTGCTTTATAGTGCTGTTCTGCTGTGGGTTTTGTTCAAGCTCTAGTGCAAAACTACAGCACAGCAGTGATGAAATGTTCTTAAACTTTGTTAAGCACATTTTTTAGATTGGAAGGACATTTAGCATAGTTAGCTTTTTCTCAGTTTTTCAGCAAATTTGAGATACTCTTAACTTTTTAAAAAACTTCACTGGTGGTGATTACTGGAGCAAACGTGCATTCCTTGAACCTTGGGAGGCGGGGTTGTAGCTTTTCAGACCACTATCCCTGGCCACCCCCATCAAAATCTAATGCTTTCCCACAGTCTTTATTAGCAGACCCCTCATAGCTGCTGAAACCATTCTTTCCTCTATGTTTGACTGCCTTGTGTAGATTTGTACATTTACTGCTTGCCAACACTGACGAATGCACTACAGAAACAATCTGTTACACACAGATATGTGTGAATATTTTTTGGATTAGATATGCAGCATTCATGAAACAAGTCTTTCATTTTATTAAAATTAATATTCATTATTTTATAAATAACGATACATTTTATTCATATTATAAACGAAAACAATTTAGTAAATCTATTTTTTAGTCATATGATGTAGCACGAAACAAAAAATTGCTAAAACACTAAACCAACAGTAACTAATGTATGCTATTAGTACAAAAATAAAAGTCCAATGAAATAGTAAATAGTAAGTTTTTAAATTACAACGCATCCTGGAGATTACACTTCAGAACTACTGTTGAAGGTTCATGACCTCTAGTAGCTCCATTCCCTACTATTTTAGTGGCCCACCCCATGCAGATCTCCTGGTCCCTTCAAGAGACATTTATTTGTGTCCCTAGAGCCTTATTGAAGTAAATAGCATAGTAGAGGTTTACTGTACATGCTCCCTGTGAGTTATGCTGATTTTCATAGGTTCATAGGTATATACTAGGCTAACAACCACTAAGACCCTTATAAGCCTAGCGTGCAATCCAAATGTGACCCACACATTTGATTTATGTTTAGGATGATTTACCAACTATCTCTTTCCATCAGAGTCATAGGCCCCAGACCAGGGGTAAATTTTCGATTACCCATCCATTGGTCCAAGTTGTGCTTAAATAGGGATAGGGAGGAACTTTGCTTCAAATGGATGTGGAGCCTGTTTCAGAGAATGGAAATTCTCTGAGAAATGTATCTGTCTATCCAACGTCCTATTTACGTCATAAGCAACATTTAAGTCTTTTAATCTAGTAGTTCTGATGCTGTTTTTGCATATGTGCAAAAGGTTCATCAAAACAGTGTTCAGGGATGCCCTGTATGCCAGGCAATGATCATCTCTCAGAGATGTATGATACAGAGTAAAGAGATAGGGTTTTGAGGAAATCAGCATAGGACATTGTGTTTACTCCCTGTATTACTTTTGTACAGAACTTTTGCAGATGTTCTACTTTCTGCATGTATCTGATAAGGTACTTACTGAAGGGGGAATTATACTCTATGAAAGGGCTCATGAGGGCTTGGTACAGTGGTATAATGACCTCTCTGGACCTAGATGCCATGCTCTTGCTTATTATAAGTTAAGCAACATAGAAGTATTGGCTTACTATCTTGGACACATGTTTGTCAAAGACTAGGTTACAGTCTACATGATTTCCCAGATCCCTTGACAGTAAATCAGCTTTTAGGGGTGTTTTATTGATTACATAGTTACCCGGAGTGGTGGACTTTCAAAAAGGTAATGCATTTCTTGTTATTGAGTTTTAAGCCATGGCTTTGGCACCAAGAATTTTTTGTGTTAGACCTTCCTGAAGGGTGTTCTCATCTTGAGGGGATTCAGTCACTGCACCCAGTTTGCAATCATCTGCGAACTTGGTTAGCCAGAAGCCCTTGACATTGGCTTTGAGATCTGAGAAGTATATGCATAAAAGGATTGGGCCTAGCACAGAGCCCTTGGGGACTCCATTGGTGACCGTCCTTTTTGTGGAGGTGACCTCACAATTCTAACCTCCTGGGTTCTATCAGTGACGCAGCTAGCTAGCTATCCAACATGTTATAAAAGGGTTTATACCTAGTTCTGTAAGTCTGTTAACAGTGTCTGAGTGGCATAGTGTATCAAATTCTTTAGCCAGATCTGGGTAGGCAGTATGCACAGTTTTCTCCTCATCCATTGCCTTAGTGACCATTTCAAAGAAGCCTACCAGATTCATTATGCATAGCATTCTTTTGACAAAGCCAAACTGGGATGGCTCCAGTGTCTGGATGTCTCCTATGACTTTGTTGATAATTTCCATGAAAAATCCTTCCATGAATTTGCAAATAAGACTAGTAAGACTAATGGGTCTGTAGTTTCCAGTATCTGTTGAAGGTCCTCTCTTATAAAGGGAGGTGACTGTTGCAGTCCTCCATTCCTGTGGCACAAAGCCTGTTTCAATGCTGTAGTTAAGTAATGACTCCAGGAGTCCTGATAAGTCATATTTTAGACTCTTCAGGTGTCATCCTGGGATGTTATCATGACCCATTAAAGCCATGTTCTTGGCTTAAGTGAATGCAGCCAGTACATGCTCCCTAGTTACAATTGGAGGGGTTATGTTTTGGGGGATTGTTGGGGATGAGAGTGGGGATGAGAGGTTTCCTCTCACCGATAATTGCACTGCAGGCTGCAACTTACAGGTTGTCAGATTCACCTTAATCAGAATGTAAGATTTTTTTATTTATTTATTGCTTTGGAGCATG